>NW_027256891.1:11361968-11914468 GCF_029215685.1 Pituophis catenifer annectens
AAACTAGCTAATAACACCACTTTTTTTCTTTCTGGAGTAGTACCAAGAACATTAGTATCAGTTACCACTGACGTTCAACTTTCTCTGATCACAAATCTGCATAAGTGGTATGAAAAAAACGTATGCTATTGCAAGTTGCACACAAACAAATGTATTTGTTTAAACGAAGCTTACATAGAGGAATTTACATTCGAGAAACTTGGATCAAAAAGATTAACACAGCAATGAATGAAAAAGGGTGAGTTGAATTGAGTTGTCATCAAAGCCTCCATAGGTTTCAAAATATCACAAATGTAAATGGTTACACATTTTTTCCCCTGTTGTTTTAATCTGGAGAGAGAGGGGGGGAAAACAGAAAAAGGTACTTTACTATAATAAAAAGTATATCAAAAATCCACAGATCCCTACTTTTAATCCCAGCTTTTGATATCTATGCTATAGTATAAAGGCAAAAAGAATGCCCTTTAAAGTTGACTTTACATACATCTTTGTTTTCTTTCCCTTTAATTATACCCGCCCTCCCAAAAAGTGAATTTAAATGATTTAAATCACCCACTGGTTGAGCCACACTGTAAACCATAATTACGGTGCTTAGGAAAATAGTTTAAAAAATTCATGCTGTTTGCATCTTTTATTATACATAGTGACTTCAATATTTTATTCTTTAAACAATAAAGGGAAAATGTACATACCTTGCAAAAGTGTAAGTGTTTATAATGGAGCAACATGGTAAAATGGCTTGTTAGAAGATCACAATACGGGTTGTTTATTTTTTTTTTTTAATTTGATTTATATGCTGCCCTTCTCCGGAGACTCAGGGCGGCTTACAATGCGTTAAGCAATAGCCTTCATCCTTTTGTATATTTATACAAAGTCAGCTTATTGCCCCCACAACTGGGTCCTCAATTTACCTACCTTAGAAAGGATGGAAGGCTGAGTCAACCTTGAGCCTGGCGAGATTTGAACCTGCAGTAATTGCAGGCAGCTGGTCTTAATAACAGGGTGCTTTAGAGCACTGTACTACCAAGGCTACACAGTAAGATGAAACAACTTGGATTAATCTTTGTTTCCCAAACTTCTGATAGCTAAAGTCACATTTTCCCCATCCATTTTAAAATGTGGAAGTCTACCACTAACTCTTACAGGTGTCTATATATTTCATATGTCAGGTACCATATCTATTGATTAGAAGGATAAACTTCTGGGGAATTCTGGGAGCTGAAGTTTTAAGGTTGTCGAGGTTGGAGAGTGCAGGGAGTCAACCCAGCAACCATGGACCATTTTCTGTCTATTAGGAAAAAAAGTGGAATGAGAATAACAGATTAACACAGTTGGAAGGGACCTTGTAGGTCATCTAATCCAACCCACCCAAACAGGAGACTCTACACCATTTCTGACAAATGGCAGTCCAGTCTCTTCTTGAAAGCTTCCCGTGTTGAAGCTCCCACAACTTCTGAAGGCAACTTCTGTTCCACTGGTTGATTGCTCTCACTGTCAGAAAATAAGCTATGTAGGAAGTTGACTTGGCTGATAAAAACATGACACAAAATAGTTGAGTATAAACTTGAGCATTTTTTTACAAGTACATTTGTATGCACTGATTAGACTGACCAAATGTTTTTCAGCTTGGTCAAAGAACAAGTTTTTCATTTATACAGATAGTCCTCGACTTATGACCACAATTGAGCTCAAGATTTCTCTTGCTAAGTGAAACATTTGTTACATGAATTTGTCCCATTTTACAACTTTTCTTGCCACAGTTGTTAAGTGAATCACTGCAATTATTCAGTTAGTAACACAGTTGTTAATATAATATAATTCTTATATTTGCTTATAAGACGGTTGCAAAAGGGGATCCCATGACCCCGGGACACTGCACCCGTCATAAATATGAACCAGTTGTCAAGCAGCTGAATGTTGATCATGTGACCATGGGGAGGCTGCAATGGTCTTAAGTGTGAAAAATGGTCATCCGTCATTTTTTTTCAGTGTTGTCGTAATTTTGAACAGTCACTAAATGAACTGTTGTAAGTCGAGGACTACCTGTGTATTGAGGGGTGGGGAATGCAATGAATTCCTTTATTTTTCACCCAGGATATCATTCCATGTTGCTGTGATAGGTTTGAGGACTATGCATTTTAGGGGATTGGAGGCTAAAACATATGAAGAACGGTTGCAGGAACTGGGTATGTCTAGTTTAATGAAAGGAAGGACCAGGGATGACATGATATCAGTGTTCCACTATCTCAGGGGTTGCCACAAAGAAGAGGGAGTCAAGCTATTCTCCAAAGCACCTGAAGGCAGGACAAGAAGCAATGGGTGGAAACTAATCAAGGAGAGAAGCAACTTAGAACTAAGGAGACATTTCCTGACAGTTAGAACAATTAATCAGTGGAACAACTTGCCTCCAGAAGTTGTGAATGCTACAACACTGGAAGTTTTTAAGAAGATGTTGGATAATTATTTGTCTGAAGTGGTGTAGGGTTTCCTGCCTAAGCAGGTGGTTTGATTAGAAGACCTCCAAGGTCCCTTCCAACTCTGTCATTCTAAATTCTAAATTCATTTTGCCAGTATCATCTAAGAAAAACAAGAAAGAAAATCCACCTTTTTCACTTCATGTTTAATGGCTTAGAATTGGAGATATTATCTTGTCATCTCTGAATGAGAGCCAGGGATTTTTTTTAGTGAATGAGCATAAGGGATGACTTGGTTCAAGGTAATAATGAAGAGACAGAGATGGGCAAGAAAACTTTTGCATATAAATGAAATTAAAGTGGCAATGGAGTTTCTCCTTTGTAGGGAGTTTTATCTGTAGTTTAAATTCAGGTTTTAAAATGTGTTTTTCAGATATTATCCGATGAATTCTGCTCCATTGTTTTCTCTGTACAATTGTTTAAAAAGTGCGATAGAGTTTCTTTACATTTTGAAGCTGGAAAAATACAGAACTTGTGATAGAAGCCTTATATGAGGATTTTTTTAATGCAATTAAAAGAAAAGAATTGTTTCCAAAACTTTGTGCCAAAAAATGGCATTTTTAAGTCCAAAGAGGAGCTTTAAATCAGTGACAGAAACATTATTCCCTTCCCACCAAAGGTGGTCCCTATTTTTCTACTTGCATTTTTTACGTGCTTTCGAACTGCTAGGTTGGCAGAAGCTGGGACAAGCAACGGGAACTCACCCCATTACGCGGCACTAGGGATTCGAACCGCTGAACTGCCGACCTTTCGATCGACAAGCTCAGCATCTTAACCACTGAGCCACTGCGTCCCTCACCTCACTTTATCTCACTGTAAAGAAGCATTTTCTGATCTTCTTTGCAGCACTTATAGGCATAATAATCTCCATTCTTCCAAATTACATATCTTAGTTCTTCTTATAAACAACCCCTTTCAATTCGGAAATTCCAAAATCCTCTTTATTTTTCCATTCAGTGGACATGACAACCTTCAGTGCACAATGATTTATTCTTCCTTTCTGTGCAGCTGTCCCAATATGTACCTATATTAACACGGAGTCCCCACTGAGAGCTAACAAGAATACTTGGCTCAAATGAAGGCGATCCAAAGTGAAGTCCTCCCTCAACATGAAAGAAAGTGGAACATTCTTCCTTTCAGCTCAACTACTTCTTGGGATTATTGCTATTCCTTAAAGTAATGATAGGATGTTGGTAGTGTAAGAATGACTTCATACAGTAAATTCTGTTTTTGAATTTTAATGCATTTTTATGCATTTCCCCCAGACGGGCACTGATTTTTGCAAAAAAATTCTTTTCAAGGCTGATGGATATTCTGTACTGTGAGACAACAGAGGCAGCTTTAGCAGATGGCCATTGCTTATCGTTAGAAAAAAGTGGCATGCTGTTATTATATCTTCACTCTGATACACACACACACACACACACACACACACACACACACACACACACACACAGAGTGTCAGGGTTCCAAGCAACACCCCCAACAAAAGAAAACTCCGAGGCTTGAGTTTCCTCAAAGTTCCATTTTATTAGAGATGCCCTGTTGGCACATCTGAGAAAACCCGAATCTGAAAGTTTCCAGGTTTTCCCCATCCAAAGGAAAATTCAAGTCCCTGCCCAACACCCAGATGCAGTGGTGGGATTCAGCCAGTTCGCACCACTTCGGGAGAACCGGTTGTTAACTTTCTGAGCAGTTTGGCAAACTGGTTTTTGGAAGAAATCACTAGGGCAGAGAACCAGTTGTTAAATTACTTGAATCCCACCACTGCCCAGATGTCCATCACATGTCCAATCCCAGCACAGTCCCAACTGGAGATGCCTCTCAGTTCCAGCCGTCCAGGTGGAGGGCAAGATGTCCTTGACTCTCTGAGAAAGGAATGTTATTATGACTATATATCACCCTGGCTCCATACAATCCCCCCTCCCAGTTTTCCACAGTAGTAAATGTGGCAGACCTGAAGATCCAACGAAAAAAGGCTTCCAGGTCTGACAGCAAGTCACCCCCTTTCTCTCTCTCTCCCCCTCTCTCTCTCTCTTTCTCTCTGTCTCTCTCTCCCCCTCTCTCTCTGTGTCTCTCTGTATACATACTGTACATGCATATATGTACAGTACACTGCATTCAGAAAGTATTCAGACCCCCTTTATTTTTGTCATTTTTCTTATGCTGCAGCCTGATTCTACAGTTGTCGAAATTCATTTTTTTCCTTATTAATCTACCCTCCGTACCCCATAATGACAGAATTTTAGAAATGTCTGTAAATTTATTAAAAAGAAAAACAAAACCCTCAAATATCACATTGGCATAAGTATTCAGATCTTTCACTCAGTACTTTGTTGAAGTCCCTTTGGCAGCAATTACAGACTCCAATCTTTGGGGGTATGATGCGACAAGCTTTGCACACCTGGGTTGAGAGATTTTCTGCCATTCTTCCTTGCAAATCCTCTCAACTCAGTCCAGTTGAATGGCAACTGTCAGTGGACAGCCATTCTCAGGTCCCTCCAGAGATGTTCAATAGGATTCAAGTCAGGACTCTGGCTGAGCCACTCTAGGACATTCACAGACTTGTTCCTAAGCCACTCCTGTGTTGACTTGGCTGTGTGCTTAGGATCATTGTCATGTTGGAAAGTGAACCTTTGGTCCAGCCTGAGGTCCTGAGCACTGTGGAACAGGTTTTCATTGATGATATACCTGTACTTTGCTCCATTCATCTTTCCCTCAACCCTGACCAATCTCCCAGTCCCTGCTGCTGAAAAACAGCCCCACGGCATGATGCTGCCACCACCATGCTTCACTGTTGGGATGATATTGAGTAGGTGATGAGTGCTGCCTGGTTTCGTCCAGCCATAATGTTTAGCATTGAGGCCAAATAGTTCAAACTTGGTTTCATCAAACCAGAGAATCTTGTTCCTCACAGTCTGAGAGTCATTCAGGTCAGGGGTAAAATGCTCCCAGTTTGGACCGGATTGCCCGATCCAGTAGTGATGGCAGCGGGTGGTTCAGAGAATCGGTAGCAAAAATCCCTGTGCCCACCCCACCCCCCATACCCAGCTTAGCTGCACAATCATCAGAGGCTTTTTTTTTTTAACTTTTAAAAGCACTTTTTCTACAACCTCTTCAGCCAAAAAAAAGCTTTTAAAAGTTAAAAAAAAAAGCAGCCTCTGATGATCGCGCGGCTCCACTGGGATCGTCAGAGGCTTTTCAAAGCATTTTTTCCTGCAACCTCTTGGCCGAAGAGATGGTAAAAAAAAAAAAGCTTTGAAAAGTCTCTGACGATTCCAGCTGAGTTGCCTGATCATCAGAGAGGCATTTTTTAAAAAGCCTCTCTGACGATCCCAGCTGAGTTGCCTGATCGTCAGAGGCTTTTCAAAGCATTAGAAAAAACTTTAAAAAACTTAACTTTGAAAAGTTAAACAAAAAAAAGAGTTGGCCACGCCCACCCAGTCACATTACCCCCCCAAGCCACGCCCACAGAACCGGTAGCAACAAATTTTACATTTCACCCCTGGTCTGAATACTTACACCAATGTAATATTACTGTTATTCTTTAAACGGTTAAACATCTGCTGCAAACTTTTACGTTTAACATATAACCAGTAGATTTAACGCTAAATCCTAGAGGGTTATTTGATCCTATATGACAGCTGACATTTAATCGTGTTTAGTATCTGATCACTTATGACAGATATTCAATAACATTTAGGGACTGACAATTGACAGTTGGTGGCTTTTTATCTTTGATGTGTGTCAAAAACAGTTAATTTTTATGACATGTATGCACCCTGAAACGATAGCCAGTCAAACGCCCAATTTCCTCTGTTCACAAGATTCTTGAATTACACCATTGTTTCTCCTATTCCCATCTACCTCCATCAGAGAGAAGTGAATAATATTCCCAATGATCACAAGTTATTCATGCAATTCTCCTAATTTCTTTGTTGCCCTCCCATCTCTTCAGCTTTCAGCTTTGCACAAATTGTTAAAGATCTGGGCTAGGCTAGGGTAAGCCCAGCAGGGACGTGGTGGCTCAGTGGCTAAGATGCTGAGCTTGTCTATCGAAAGGTCGGCAGTTCAGTGGTTCGAATCCCTAGTGCCACATAACGGGGTGAGCTCCCGTTACTTGTCCCAGCTTCTGCCAACCTAGCAGTTCGAAAGCACATTAAAAAATGCAAGTTGAAAAATAGGGACTATCATTGGTGGGAAGGTTTTCCCACCAATGATAGTCCCGTGCGCCTTTAGCGTTTAGTCATGCTGGCCACATGACCACGGAGACGTCTTCAGACAGCACTGGCTCTTCGGCTTTCAAACGGAGATGAGCACTGCCCCCTAGAGCCAGGAACAACTAGTACATATGTGCGAGGGGAACCTTAACCTTTACTTTTAGGGTAAGCCCCTGTGTGCATTTATGTGCTTGTGTTTGTGTGTGTTTTGGTTCGGCCTTCTGGTCAGCTATATTCCTTTCTCTGTGTTGTTTTCTTATACATTTCTTTTAATTGTTTTTCATGTGTAAGAGCTGTCCAAAATTGCTGTGGAATCAGGCAATCTTGAAATGAAATTAAATAATAAAACAACTATTGTCAGCTTATCTTTTTTTTTCCCCTACGAGATCTGTTGCAGGAACAACTCTCACTGTGTCAAATATTTTTTTTCCTTCCACCCATGACATTTTTCTTAAACTTCGGCCTTGTATATTTGTAATATTGCTTTTGTCAGGGTTGATTCCAAATTTTAAAAATAGCTTTCCGTGAATGGGGCAGGGAGCACTTTACTACATATCTGGTGGCTGAAATGTTGCGTTTTCCTCTTTCTGATTTGAGTCTGAAATATTTCCAGATAAAGTTATTTCCTTGGAGGGCTGAAATGTATTTATATACCTCAAAGAGTAAATTTCCAGAGAGCACTATGATTGATTACTGTAGCCTTCCATAAGAAATAAAACTACATATAGGACAGTGATGGCGGACATGTGCATCTGGGCCACAATCTGGAAGAGGAGCAGCCCAGCGCTCGAAAATGAACAAGCCCGAAAATGAACTTCCAGTTTCAGCTCCTGGACTTCTGGTTTAAGCCAGTTACTCTTCCGGGTTTCTGGCACACATGCGCACATGACGATCAGCTGGCCGGCGTGCATGCTCACGCAGGTAAATGGAAGACCAACTCTTCAAGTTTCTGGCACTGACGCATGCAAAATGGCTAGCTGATCATCGCACGTGCATGCGCGCCAGAAACCCAGAAGAGGAACTGGCGACACCGCGCTCTACCCCTGGACGTCGCCAGCTGACATTGTCTGGTCGATGGTACCCTGAGGAGGGCAGCCCTGTGTGAGCGGACAGGACGGTGGGAGGCGAGTAGGAGATGGTCCTGTAAATACCCCGGACCTAAGCCATGTTTAAGTCCGGGGTTAGCCTTGATTATTGTTTACTGAGTTGGTAGCTCAGATAGTAATAACTCAGACAATTAAACAACAACACTGACGGAGCAAGCCACTAATATATAAAAAGAGAGCAAACCCTACTCCCTTCTAGCACTGATGATGTTACCTAGTTGGGTAATGCAACATCTGCAAGAAAACAACCAGCTCAGAGAACACCAAGGACCCCACAGAACATGCTCAGTAGTACACCTTCATTCTTCAGGAATGGGATATTTTATCACTCCATTCCAGGATCATGCTGAAGAATGCATCTTCTCTTCGTTTGGCATTTCCCAGCTTTTTTATTCTTACCCTCCTCCTGACAGAATAGAAAAAATAGTTCTGGTCACAGGCCAAAAATAAAGTGATTTGATGATATTTGACTTGACTGATAGAAAAGCAGATAGATTGATGAAGGTTTCCAGGCTTCCTTCTCAGAAGGCTCATCAACCTTTTACTGCTCACTGTCCAAGGTGTACTGACAGTTCATTTTTCTGTCAGACAGACATGCTTGGACTTGATTGATTGCATTGTTCCCCCAACCTGGGTGTCCTCTAGAACTGTTGACTTCAACTCTTGAATAACCAGCAATGGTCATGCTGGTTAGAAGGGGGCTAGTTTTGGAAAATCAGAATTGGTGTGATAACTGAGGGCCCTGATGTGCTGAGATTATGATGCAAAACGGGATGCAGATATTTATTTATTTATTTAATTTATATCCCGTCTTCATTATTTTTACCAATAACTTAAGGCAACGAACATATCTAACACGCTTCCTATTTTCCCCACAACAACAACAATCCTGTGAGGTGAGTTGGGCTGAGAGAGAGGAACTGGCCCAAGGTCAACCCAGCTGGCTTTCATGGTGGGGCTTGAACTCATGGTCTCCTGGTTTCTAACTGGTGCCTTAACCGCTAGACAAAACTGGCTGTGATGAAGGCATAAATGATTTGATGTTGAGGAGAGTTCCAACTCTTTTTAAGTCAGTTTCTTGTAGATTAGTAGATTAGCTTATTTCTGTCAGGTTTCAAGTAATGTACCCATCGCAAACAGAACTCCGAGGCAAGTTGGTTCATCAAAGAACAGGTTTATTCAGAGACATCTTCTTGGCACAAACGGGTGGAAAGCCAGTTCTGAAGGTTCCTGTGCTTTCCACCACATTAAAAGTAAAACTTTCCTGTTTTCTCAAAACAACGAATCACATTGTCCAATCTGGATACTGGCTGGTTGCTTGGCAACTTCTCTCCGCCTCTGGCCGGCCAGCCATTGGAATGTGTCTGACTCATAAGAGAGCTATGTTGTATTTATTTATTTATTTATTTATTTATTTATTTATTTATTTATTTATTTATTTATTTATTTATTTATTATTTATTTATTTATTTATTTATTTATTATTTATTTATTATTTATTTATTTATTGAATTTGTATACCGCCCTACTCCCGAAGGACTCAGGGTGGTGAATAGCCAGATAAAATACATATAATACAAATGTTAAAAAAGCATTAAAATACAATTAAATAATTGGCCCGGAAAACGAAATTTAAAACACCCCAAATTCTTAAAAGAAATTTAAAATTAAAGAAGTTTAAAAGTTTAAAAGAGAGGTTAGGCCAGGCCGGCCTGCTGGAAAAGAAATGTTTTGATGGCATGGCGAAAAGCGCGCAGGTCCGGGATCCTCCGTATCTCCGGGGGGAGCTCGTTCCAGATGGCGGGTGCCCCCACAGAGAAGACTCTCCCCCTGGGGGCCGCCAGTCGACATTGTTTGGCCGATGGCACCCTGAGGAGCCCCTCTCTATGGGAGCATACTGGTTGGTGAGAGGCTACTGGTGACAGAAGGCGGTCTCGTAAATACCCCGGTCCTAAGCCATGGAGCGCTCTAAAGGTGGTAACCAAAACCTTGAAGCGCACCCGGAAGACCACCAGGAGCCAGTGCAGCTCGCGCAGGAGGGGGGTCATATGGGAGCGCCCCATCACTCCCATAACCACCCACGCAGCCGCATTCTGGACCAGCTGGAGCCTCCGGGTGCTCCTCAAGGGGAGCCCCATGTAGAGAGCATTGCAGTAGTCCAGGCGGGAAGTGACGAGGGCATGAGTGACCGTATTTAACGAGTCCCGATCCAGAAAGGGACGCAACTGGCGAATCAGGCGAACCTGATAAAACGCCCTCCCGGCCACAGCCATCAAGCGCTCTTCTAAAGACAGCTGTGAGTCCAGGAGGACTCCCAAGTTGTGAGCCCTCTCTGTGGGGGCCAATGACTCACCCCCAATAGTCAGTGATGGCACCAACTGACTATATCAGGATGTCAGAAACCACAGCCACTCGGTCTTGGATGGGTTGAGCCTGAGTCTGTTCCTCCCCATCCAGATCCATACAGCCTCCAGGCACCGGGACATCACTTCAAGGGCATCATTGGGGTGGTCCGGGGTGGAGATGTACAGCTGGGTGTCATCAGCGTACTGGTGGTACTTCACCCCAAAACCACGGATGATCTCACCCAGTAGCTTCACATAAATGTTGAACAGAAGAGGCGAGAGGACCGATCCTTGTGGCACCCCACATACAAGGGGCCTCGGGGTCGACCTCTGCCCCCCTGCCAACACTGACTGCGACCGGTCGGAGAGGAAGGAGGAGAACCACCGCAACACGGTGCCTCCCACCATGTGTTGGCTACAAAACCCCATCTATCTCTACTCTCCAACTCCAGACTGTGTCAACCTCATGTGAGAAGAAACCCCGATAGAAACAGAAGCCCCAAAGAAAAGGAAATGGCCATAGCCAGGTCAGCTTCAGGCTTGACAATTTCATGTTTTTCAAATCAAGGCATGAAATTGTTGTGGCCCACCAGTGGATCTGGCAGCAGATTTGGACAGTAAGGAGGTTGGGGAGGAGCATGGGCCAGTCCTGGAGTCTGGGGAAGGCTCTGATGAGGGCTCTGCATCAGAGGCAGAGAGGGGGCCAGGACCGTATGCCAGTTATCAGCTTCCTTTGGAGTCAGACATCAGTGAGGCAGACAAACAGCTGGAGCCTATTCCCAGTGTGCACATGCTCAGAGTTGCCAGACAAAGGGAACAGCTAAAGAACCAGGGTCAACTTGGGAGTAAGGCCACAGGTGGACAGTGAATGGCCCCTCCCAGAGGGAATAAAAGAGGAGCGAAAGGGGAGGGGAGTTTGCAGGAGACAATTAGTTCATTCCTGCATTCTTGCCAAATATTGCGGGCGTCTGAAAGATATCGGCCTGGCCACTCTCCAAGCCTGATAAAGGTCGGTAATTGTGAACTATCTTGAAAGACTGTGGGAGAGGAAAGATATTGCTGGAGAGGAATTCACTGTAAATTAAATAAAAGGGGTTTTTGTCAGGACAAGGACTCGGCTTCGTGTTGCTAGGGAAGCCTAGGTCAGAACAGAAATAAGAAAGATAAATAAGAAAAAACAACAACATTAAACTGCTGAAAGAGTTAAACTATTTCTTCTAATAGGAACGGAAATAATCATAGTCAAGACAATGTGTGCTCATCTTTTTCGTTTCACTAATGATGGTGATCTATTTTTTAAATTATTCTGTAAAACAAAACAACATCCTTCCCAGCTGAATAGTTCCTAGCGACTGGAAAGTAGCATCAGAGAGGGGAAAAAGAGAACGACTCAGATGTGGTTTATAGATGGGGATGAAAGTCATTAAAATTGATTTCTTGATGAACAGCACTAGGGAAGCCTTCATCTAGATGTTTTATCAATTTTCAATTACTTAGTTCCTTCAAGACACTTTCATGTTCTATTCTGAAACACCATGTTTCCCAAAAATAATTCATAAAGTAAATCAAACTCATTAGATGTAAGAGACCAGCAGCCAAAGGATGTGAAAAGCAACAACTAGAACAGGTTGGTGTACGCTTAGAATATTATATCCAGTTTTGATCACCATATCATAAAAAGGATGTAGAGACTCTGGAAAGAGTGTAGAGATGACAACAAAGACAATTATTATTATTATTATTTATTATTATTATTATTTATTAAATTTTTATACTGCCCTTCTCCCAAAGGACTCAGGGCGGTGTACATCCATATTAAAACAACATATACCCACAAAATTTAAAAACAGTTTAAAATATATTAAAAATTTGGCCCTTATATTAAAAAACTGCAAACACCCAATTAAAATTCATTTTCTAAATCAGCCCAGCCTGTTGTAAACAAAAGAGTCTTAAGGGCATGGCGAAAGGTACGTAGATCATGCGAATCTCCGGGGGCAGTTCATTCCAGAGGGCAGGTGCCCCCACAGAGAAGGCTCTTCCCCTGGGTGTCGCCAGTCAACATTGTTTGGCCGACGGCACCCTGAGGAGTCCCTCTCTGTGGGAGCGTATTGGCCGGTGGGAGGCTATCGGTGGCAGAAGGTGATCTCGTACATACCCAGGTCCTAATTATGGGGGTTGAAGGCTAAAAGATATGAAGAACAGTTGCAGGAACTGGATTTGTCTAGTGAAAAGAAAGACTAGGGGACACATGATAGCAATGTTCCAATGCAACAAAGAAGAGGGGGGTCAAATTATTCTCCAAAGCACCAGAAGGCAAGACAAGAAACAATGGATGGAAACTAATCAAAGGGAGAAGCAACGTAGAACCAAGGAGAAATTTCCTAACAGTGAGAACAATTAATTAGTGGAATGGCTTGCCTTCAGAAGCTCCATCACTGGAGACTTTTAAGAAGAGACTGGACAGCCATTTGTCTGAAATGATATAGGTCTCCTCTTGAGCAGAGGGTTGGACTAGAAGACTCCAAGGTGCGTTACAATTCTGTTATTCTGATACTGTCCTTTTGACTCAAAGGAAATAATTTATTAGGAACAGAGACATTCTGTTCTCATAGCAGAATTTACTTGGTTGAGGAAACTGCACCTCCTCAAACAAAATCTTTGGACTCTCATAGTTAACTCAGTTCTATTTGCTCTTTCATAGCCTACAGATCAAGCGTGAAAGTTACATTGTTGTTTCACACACCCAGGTCTGTTGCTGAAAACTTCAGAAAAAGTAATTAAAGGATGATATATATAGATAGATAGATAGATAGATAGATAGATAGATAGATAGATAGATAGATATGTAGATGTAGATGTAGATGTAGATGTAGATGTAGATGTAGATATATAGATATATAGATATAGATATAGATATATATAGATATATATAGATATATATAGACAGATTCAAATTAGATTTCTGAAAAAGTGAAGTTGGAGTGCTAAGAACATTTTTCTTTTCTGCATTGACACTTGAATTGAAATAAGATTTTCATTCATTCATTCATTCATGCATGCATGCATGCCTTCAATCTGTATGGCCGCCCATCTCAGAAGTGACTCTGGGCAGCGATCAATCATAAAATAAATTAAAAATCCATTTCCATCATAATGCAAAAAAATAAAATAAAATTAGAAAATGTTTTATAGCATTCATAAATGATATGGGGATTTCTCTGTGCAATTTTGATATTTCTCCTTGGTCCTACTTGAATAAATGGTGTAATTACAATCAGTTCTGTAGTTCCAGATTCTAAATATCATTCAAAAATTGCCCAAGGTACAAGAAGTTGCCTTATTGTCCTTCTATTATACAGTAGTCTGATTTGAAGGTTATTAAGGCTTGTATCAAAGGCATGGCTCCTGCATTCTGATTCTGTACAGAGGCTCAAATTTCATACATTATAGTAAAAAGGTTAGTGGAATGAAGGTAAACCATGCTGCCAAAATCTCTATAGGTCTCTTCGCTCTTATATTCAGGCAGCACACATTTTCCCAGTCAAGGACAAAATTGAAATTTCATGCAATTTCCATTTAATTGTAGTTAATGTAATTAGTATGATTACTCTCCAGCCATGAGTTTGACAATTCCATCCCTCAGATTAAAAAAAAAAGATTGGCAATTGGATAGACACACCCGGAGATTTTTTTGGATGCTGTTTACCAGGTTTTTCAGAGACCCAACGTAGCCATGAGAGTGATGTATTTACATAAATGCTAAGATTTGAAACAGGTTGATGAACACATGTATTTAAAAATCTTAAAACATTTTCTCAAAGTGAAAAATTCTAGTAAGATTGAGATTCCAACTTGTCAAGAGTCTTGTAGCTAAATGTGGATACAACTCTGCAGTCCTTAATATGACAGTTCTACCCAAGTGAATTCTGGAAGTTGTAGTCACAACATATCTGGGGATAACTGGTAGGGGAGTATTGGAGATCTACCAAAGGGAATAGTCTGGATTTGATTTAGTCTTCAGTAATCCACGTGTGGATCTTGAAATGAAATCAAGCATACATTTATCTCAATGAAGTTGGCATTCTGACAAGACAAAATAATTAAAGAGACATTACTGTAAACTGATGTTGGCCTGTAGTCTTTGCAGTCAACGGGAGAGTTGATGCTTGATGAACAGTCCAATTAAAACTAGCAACAAAAGAACTAAAATGTCAGCCAAATTGCTTTTTAATAGTCAATGCAAACATCACAATACATAAACATGAAATCTCTACAGAATTCTAGAGCTTCATGGTGAAACAATTATAGAAATAAATAATAATTACAATACCCTGGGAATTCTTTTAATAGATTCATGTTCATTATAAATATTTTCTTGGCTAATTTTTTTTTAAAAAAAACTGAATGTTTCCCTGGACATCTTGTTTATGCATTTGTTATCCCATTTGTGTTTGATATTGAATAGAAGAAACATCTAACATTTAATTGTATTTTTTAAAAAAGATTTGTAAGTTTGTTTCACTAATAGAAACTGCTTCAAGACCGTCAGGTTTTTATGGCATGGTGAGATGGTTCATTATAAATCATACTTGAATGGATCCCCAGGGTTATATTTTTATTTATTCAATTTATATCCCACCCTTCTCCTAGTGGACTCAGGGTGGTGCACAGCCAGAACTAAAACACATATCAATACAAAATTTAAAAATATGTCCTGGTGTGAGTGTTTGTATGTTTGCTTAATTCTTGTATACTACTCAGACACTTTAAATGGGTGACCATATAAATAATAAAAAGGAACGAAATACTTATATCTCCCGTCAAAAACTATAAGTTAACACTTAAATACTTAATTCAACAATCTCCCAGTAACTGGCAAGCAAGTTTACCATACAATTATCATCAGCATCCAGATAAATTTCTGTATTTAGGGCTGAAGTAAGAATGTTGGGGTGTTACAATTTGGTGTCTATGCCTCCAGTCTTGTAAAGCAGGCAGTCTGACAACCCCCTCTGTAATATATTTCACAAGTAATTGCTAGAGTAAAGAAATTCTCATCCAGATCTAAGAGTTTTAGGTTTGTTTTTTTTTAAATTACATGGCTTTGAAACTCTCCTTTAGAAATAGGTCATCAGGAATTGCTCACAGTCTGTTTGAGGATAAGCTATGCCAACACGGTAAATCAACTCTGATGTCTAAGTCAGTACATCCATAAGAGTGGAATAAAAAAAAAAGTAAAGCTATAGAATTTGTTTATTAAAGCATATCCAACATCGCAATTTCAACTTGTAAGAAACCATACGTCAGCATCGAAACCTGACACCATAATCTTTGACCACATATAAGCAATTACTCAACAAGAAGATTCTCAGTCTTAGATGATTATTTTTGATATAATTTAAATCTCATATAAATTTCTACAAATATAAATCTTGGAGGAAGGCAATTACAGACAAACACACAAAGCACAGCTCCACATGGATGTGTCCATTTGATCACCAGAGATCGAGCTTACATTGAGGGTTATGTTATACTTACAAAGTGATTTTCTGAGACTTCCCAACAAGATTACACTTTGCTCTTCACCCCTTGAAGGCAAATTAAGGGGGCTTTCTAAGGGGATGGTATTTGGCTCAAACTGACCAGTCATCTTACCTAGAAGAACTACTCAGGTATCTTTCAGGGGATTCCCCAAAGTACTTTTTAGCATAAAACAAGATCATTGGAAAATCAGCCTGGAGTAGAGATGCATATACTGTATGGTAACCCTCACATACTGGACATAAATTGTTTCAACTTCTACCCTCAAAAAGACGCAATAGGGCACTGCACACCAAAACAACTAGACACAAGGACAGTTTTATCCCGAATGCCATCCCTCTGCTTAACAACTAATTCCCACAACACTGTCAAACTATTTACTAAGACTGTATTACTATTATTCTTCTCTTCCTTACTAGTATCTATCTCTTCCCACTTATGACTATAACCATGTGTCTTTCAATTATATTGTTTTTATTTGTTTCCTAGTACGATTTGATAGCTTATTAGTAACCTTGACTATCACTAAGTGTGATATCTTTTTATTCTTGATGAATGTATTTTATCATTCTTATGTACACTGAGAGCATATACACCTAAGACAAATTCCTTGTGTTTCCAATCACACTTGGCCAATAAAGAATTCCATTCCATTCTATTCAATATGTACATCAATCTATCAGAACAGAGCTGGAAGGAACCTTGGAGGTCGTCTAGTCCAACCCCCCACTGCTGAAGCAGGAGATCCTGTACCATTTCAGACTGGTATAGGGTCTGAAGTGGCTGCCCAGTCTCTTCTTAAAAGTGTTGGAGCACCCACAAATTCTGAAGGCAAGCTGTTCCACTGGTTAATTGTTCTCACTGTTAGGAAGTTTCTCCCCTAATTTCAGGTTGTTTGTCTTCTTGATTAGTTTCCATCCATTGATTTTTGTCTTGTATTTGGTGCTTTGGAAAATAGGTTGAGGCCCTCTCCTTTGTGGCAGCCCCTCAAATACTGGAACACTACCATCATGTCACCCCTAGTCCTTCCTTTCTCTAGACTAGCCATATCCAATTCCTGCAGCCATTCTTCATATATTTTAGTCTCTAAGCCCTTAATCCTCTTAGCTGCTCTTCTCTGCACTTTTTCCAAAGTCTCAACTTCTTTTTTGTTTTTTATTTCCAATCCATGTTTCTTGATTAGAGGAAAGCCTCTCACATGAAAAAGACACGTTGCATCTCTAGATGTGCAGTCCTGTAAAAAAAAACTCTGCCATATTTTAGAACTGCTGTGATATTTGCTCTTAGGCATTCTGGCAAACGAAATAATAGCATTTGTCTAAGTGCACTAGATATTGCAAGAAATTTAAATGCAGTTCCAAGCCAACAGAGTGCCCGGGGGACGAGGTACAAGATTGGGAAGAATACTTGTTGCATCTCGGATGACATCCAAAAATGAAATAAAAATTATCTGTATCTATATCTATAGACACAAAGATGTGAACACTGCAATTGCACCAGCCTGTGAGACCTCGGGAGATTTTTGAGCTACTTGTGTGAAGTTTCATGAAAATTTGGCTGTGTTTAAAAACTGGAACCAACTGTGAACAGAATAATAGCAATTGTATTGATTGAGACCAGTTGGGCTCAAAAACCTGCTTTCTAAAAAACAGCCTTTGAGGAGAAGAAAATAAGAAGATTAGACTGACAGTGAATCGTTGATATAATTTTAAGTATAGCCATGACTTACTTTCTGCAGAATTTGCAGATCTCATAACAGCACTGAACAATTTTTAAAGCTACTTGAGCTCCAAAATTCCATAACATTTTATTAAACTTTTACAATGAGTATTAAACTCTTGATTTGCAACAATAAATGTAATAGTGAGAAATCTAGTGTCCCTTTAAGACACATTAAATTCCTCATTCCTGAAAACGGTTATTGTTTTTCATTAGCCACAATGTTTTATATCACCTTACCCCTAGAAAGAATTTGTCTTTAATTATAAGTACAGTTTGTAAATTTACCTTGTTTCAGCAAACCAATTTCCTTTTCTCTTTTATCTCTAAAATGTTACTCTTTTGAAGACTGTTTAAGATCTGTCTTAATTAGGCTATTTACATGCTCAGATGTTATTATTGGATTAGTTCTATGGAGAATTGCATATATTTAATGCCAAACTTTTTTTGTTTGAATCTGGAATGTTGGTTTTGATGTCGGAATAAAGGTGAGGATGAGTATACTTGGAAAAACAGATGATGTGACTAAATTTTCTTTCATCTGTTAAAATGTCATGGATCTGTATCTTTGCATCTCTGTCCTAAAATAATTTCGTGATAATATGTGAGGTGAGGCACGGATGAATCAGAGTAGTAGAAGAGTAGGGAAAATAGAATTTCTACAGAAAAGCTTGAAGCAATTAATAGTGTAATGGAGGCACTATGATTTCTGCAATACAAAGTTATTGTTCAAAGTTTATTGGAAATAGCTGAAGTTTGGTTCTTAAGAGAAAAAAAAAGATAATATCCTGCTCAGAGGAGCAATTATGATTTCTAACAATTGGTGTTATCAATTCTGTCCTCCTTTTATTGTATAGGGAATACTTCAATAACAGTTGGGAAACGGGTTCCAGTTCTGTATCAGAACATATTCAAATATGATTTTCATAGGGGATACCGATGTATTGTATTTACCATTTCACTGATTTGGGCCAAGGTGAAGAATCTTCTATCTGACATACGTGAAATGTTACAAAACATATATTATTATGTTTTATATAACTATTTAACCTTTTTGGGTACTTTTGACTTGGATGATTGAATCTTCATTTACATATTGCAATACATTTTGGGGAGAAACCCTTGCAGTTCATGTGGCAAGATTTAGTACATTCCAATGACTCTCTGACACTATTTTTTTATTATTATTATTATTTTGACTGTTGAAGTTACTTGGATGGGTAACTTCTCAGATTAACAGTTGCATGATTTAAACTTTTTAGTTATAAAAGTATCTAGAAATGGAACAGGAGAGAATAATTATTGGGCTATTATGGAGGTAGGGAATTCTGGATCTATTTGTTTAGAAATCTAAGTTCTAGGTTCTCCGCTGAAGAGTTATATAATTTTCTCAAGAGTAAGACTAAAAGAGCCTTGGTGGTGCAGCGGACTAAACTGCTGTTAAAGTAGCACTTAGCTGCCAGCTGCCTGCAATTACTGTAAGTTCAATTCTCACCAGGCTCAAGGTTGACTCAGCCTTCCATCCTTTCGAGGTAGGTAAAATGAGGACCGGGATTGTGGGGGCTATAAGCTGACTCCGTATAAAATAGAACACATCTTGGGGTGGCCAAAAAGCCCTACTAAGCAGGTATATACAAAAGTATGAAGGCTATTGCTTAATGCATTGTAAGCTGCCCTGAGTCTCCAGAGAAGGGCAGCATATAAATCAAACTAAGAAAGAAAGAAAGAAAGAAAGAAAGAAAGAAAGAAAGAAAGAAAGAAAGAAAGAAAGAAAGAAAGAAAGAAAGAAAGAAAGAAAGAAAGAAAGACGGACCAGGAAATGCTGCAGAAGAAGCCAAAACAAGATAGATTGAAAGATTCATGTATATCTATCTATTTATCTATCTATCTATCTATCTATCTATCTATCTATCTATCTATCTATCTATCTATCTAATAAGACGAGGTGTAACACTTAAAATTAATAATTTATCATATATTGGATGGGTTGATCCTAATTGGAAGAAGCACTCCTGAAGGTACCAAACAATCAAGCCATATAGGATTTGATAGATTAAATCTAGAGCTCAGAAACCTCCAATACACCAAATCCAGATTCACAAATCCAGATTTATTCACCAAAAGATAAGTCATCACATTTTGCACCAGCTTCTTAATAAAGGCAGCCCCATGTATGTTGCTATAGTCATGGTGGTACATGACACCGTGTGGCCAAGTGGGCCACAACTGATGTACCAGGTACAACTGTGCAATATTTCCTCCTTCCACTTGGCTATCTAGTAGTGATCCTAAGGGGACTGTCAAACATATGTTGTTTCAGGTAGAGTGCCGTTAAGATCCATAGTTAACTCAGAGTTTAAGCAGCATAAACAGTGAGCAAGCAGCAGCTTTGTCTTCTATGATTCTGTGTCAACCATCACCCCAGGGAGGTTCTAATACGGCAATGATACCACTATAATGACTCTCAGGAACTATGTATCACCAACATAGTGACAATTCCTTATTCTAAATGTATGGATGACCACTCCCAGCCTAATTCTCAATCCTATAGATCAGGGGTGTCAAACTCGATTTCAGTGAGGGCTGCATCAGGGTTGTGTTTGACCTCAGGAAGGGGGGGCGGTGTGTGCGTGTGGCCGGTAGAGCATGGCCAGCTCAACGTCACTTGTCGAGGCTCCATTTTCGGCTGTGATGGCCTCCTGCAGCCCTCTGCCAGCAAAAACGGAGCCTGGGGGGGCCGTGCACAGCCCGGCTAGCCTCTGTTTTTAGCCATGATGGCCTCCTGCAGCCCTCTGCCAGCAAAAACGGAACCTGGGGGGGACGTGCACAGCCCGGCTAGCTTCTGTTTTTAGCCGTGATGGCCTCCTGCAGCCCTCTGCCAGCAAAAACGGAGCTCGGGGAAGCCACACGTGGCCTGCCCGAGCTCCATTTTCAGCTGCGACAACCTCCTGCAGCCCTCTGCCTGTAAAAACGGAATTCAAGCTGGCTGGAAGACGGATGCAGGAACCCATCATGGCTTGGGCATGGCCTGGGCAGTCTGTGCGTGGCCTCCCTGAGCTTATTTTCTCTGGCAGAGGGCTGCAGGAGGCCATTACGGTCAAAAACGGAGCCTGGGAGGGCCATACGCAGGCCTCCCAAGCTTTGTTCTCGCTGGCAGAGGCACTGCGGGCTGATCCTTCACTGCGGGCCAGATCTAAGCACCCTGCGGGCTGCATCCGGCCCACAGGTCTTGAGTTTGACAGTCCTGCTATAGATCGTAAGAATGGATTTCCTCCATACTTTGAATCTAACTGCTCACCACTATCCTATCTTGATCTCAGAATGGGAACGGAATAGTGAAGATAGATGACAGATCTTCAAATGGAATTTGAGTTTCTGTGACCACAATAGACTGGTGAGTCTATATTAATACATTAGTCATACATTAATGGTAGAAATGTGAAAAGTAAGGTAATTTAGAATGCCAGGTTTTAAAGGGAACATGGATACATCAGACATTATGTCTGTTTGTGGGGGAAAGTAGCAATGAGTAGGACCGAAATGTTCTGAAGCGAAGTCATGTGATAATAGCATTCTGTCTGGCAAAGAAGACAATGCAATAAATTAAAAAAGAACAAACACACTTCCTGAAAGGTTTTGAGCAGTATCTGGAAAAATACATACTAGAGTACTAATGAATTTTGGAAGAAAAGAAGCTCTCCCAACCCAAGCAAACCCAACTCTGAAATGGAGGGGGTCACCTTACATTCCCTGTTAAGAATTGAAGAAATTATCAAAAACAAGGAAGTGGTTAAGAGATGCAAATGATTGCAAGCATGGCTTCTGAAAAGCTGTAGATATATTTGAAAATGAGCCTAGGTTTGTGAGAGAGAGGTTTGCTTTCTTCTGTTGTTGCTGTTGTTTGTTTTTATGTATACTGCTGTTGTATATGGAAATGAGGGCTGAAAATATGGAACTCCCTATAGAAGAAGGGAGGAGGAGGAGGAGGAGGGACAGAAAAAGGGAAGGGAAAAGGACAAGAAGAAGGAGGAGGAGGGAGAAGGAGAAATCCTACTCTCAGTAAACCAGATTATTTCATATTTTTTGAGTGTGGCTGAATCCAAAACCCAGTTCATATTGCAATTCGGTGCATTGCTTTGAATCCACTTGAGTTGCCAAATTGATTTGATTGGAAGAGTTATTTAAAAAGCATATGTTGACATATGGAAAAGTCCACTGGAATTTCTAATCCATTCCACAGCCCTCACTTTGCAATGATCTCATAAAACCAGCTGATAGTTCGGGGATTCAATCTGGAGAGGTAATTAGATTGCATTACTTTCCTTTTTTTTTTTAGTAATTTTTTTTAATTTTTTAAGACAAACAAACATTTAATACATCAATCCTCCCTTCCTTGTGACGTCTCAGTGTTATCTTCTAGGCTTCTTCTCCATCTTCCATAAGTTTCTTCTATCTTCATATTCATCCAAACCATTCTAACATTTCATTTCTAAATCAATATTATTATTAATAAAATTTTATTATATATTAGAAACATAAAACAGAATAAAGACTACAACGAAACACAATCACATACATACGGCTGAGATTGATTCAACCCCCATATATCTACAGTTTCTAAATAACATTACATATCATCATACTACAGCTTCAATTTGATTTATCATACTGCATCTTGCATTTGTTAATCTTATATCTAATATTCCCTTATTTATATTTAGCTTGCTGTTTATGTATCTGTGCTACATGCTTCCCTAACATCTACCTCATGACATTTTTACTTCTATTCATTGGTACCATTTATCCCAGCTTTGATTGAAAATTGATTCTTGTCTATCTTTAAGTATATATGTTAATCTATCACATTCTGCACACCACAAAATTTTGTTGATAATCATCTGATCCGATGGTATTTCCTTCCCTTTCCAAAGTTGCGCATATGCAATTCTAGCTGCAGTGGTAATGTGTATGAAAAGGTACCAGTCTGCTTTCCTTATGCCCCCAGGGTTTATTCCTAGCAAGTAGACCTCTGGTCTCAGTTGAAAACTGACTCTGTAATCTCCATGAGCCAAACTTTGATCTTACTCCAATAGTTTTGGGCTTGTAGACATGTCCACCATTGGTGGTAAAATGTACCCCTGGCTGACCCACATTTCCAACATTCTGCTGAGGTTCCAGAGAACATCTTTGCGATTCTTGCTGGTGGTATATGATTGCATCACTTTCCTATTGAAGCTTTGCGCGTGCCTCATAGTTTGAAAGAAAAGGAAAAAAAGTTCCAACTGAAAGCAGATCTTTAAAGGGAACAAATGAGCATGTTTCGTGGAGCCTTGCATGTTAAATACAAAATGTCTAAGCTTCATCACTTTTTAATGCATTGCTTTAAATGTGCAATTTCAGCAGCAAACAATATAGTACTACAGCGTTGTCAAAAAATGATGGAACAGTTTGATTATTTTCTCGTTTTGGGGATGGAGAACATACAGTAATTTGTAATTTCTTCAAATGTGCTATGGAAATGCTTCCATTTTAGCTTTAGCCAAGCTTACAAACATGTTTGCAGTCAACTAATAGCAAGGCAAGTGCAGAAGACTTATTTATGGACAAAATGACTCTTTTTCAGACTGTATATTAATATATATTTGGAGGTGGGTGAGTTCTGTTAGAGAGCCACTGTGTCCTGTTTATGCTGTTGGATATAATCAGTGGTGGGATTCAAATAATTTAACAACCGGTTCTCTGCCCTAATGACCAGCTGGGTGGGCGTGGCCATGGTGGGCGTGGCCATGGTGGGCGTGGCCAGGGGGTATGACAGGCAGCACTCGGCCTCCTGCACCCCTCTGGGAGAAAAAATGGGCCGGGGGGGTGCCGCCCCCTGTGCCCCTTTTTAGGCCTAGTAGACCTTCCTGAAGCCTCCTGGGAACAAAAACGGACCATGGGGGGGCACTGCACCCCCCCCTGTGCCCCATTTTGGGCCTAGTAGGTCTCCCTGCACTTACCTGAGAGCCAAAATGGGGCACGTGCGGACTCCTGGAAGATATGGGGAGGGGAGGGGTGCAGCCAGCCAGCAATTTAACTACCGGTTCGCCCAAACCAGCCCGAACTGGCTGAATCCCACCACTGGTAACTTTTATTGCCACAGCTGCAGTTATTAAGTTGGTAACACATTTGTCATGTGAATCTGGCTTCCCCATTGACTTTGCTTGTCAGAAGGTCGCAGAAGGTGATTTCAAGACCCCAAGATATTGCAAACGTCATAAACATTAGTCAGTTGCCAAGTGTCCGAATTTTGAATCACGTAACCATGGAGATGCTATAATGGTTATACATTTGAAAAACAGTTATAAGTCACTTTTTTTTCAGTACCATTGTAACTTCCAGCAGTCACTAAACAAACTGTTGGAAATCAAGACTACCTATATTTTATGATTATTACTCTAATATATTTTACGTTATTGTCACGATACTACTCTTAACAAATAGGGTTGGCTAATAAATATGATAAATAAAACAAAAAGATAAATAAGTAATTAAATCCTTAATTTTGAGAGAGACTGAGGTGTAAAAGAGGCTTCAAATGTTATAGAATCCTGCATTCCCATTCGAAGAATTTCACCCAGGACCTCATATGCTTTGGACTAATTTCTTTTTTTTCCTTGTTAACATTTTTATTGAGTTATAAGATAAAATAAGATACAAAATAGGAAAGAAAACAGGAAAACCATGGGGAGGAAGGGAGGAAGAGAAGAGAGGAAGGAAGGATAAAATATTCTGATTCCTCTCTTTCTTTAATTGTCAACGTCAATCTACTCATTTCTGCACAATCCAATATTTTCTTAATTACTTCTCCCTCTGTAGGGATTATCTCTGTTTTCCATCTTTGCGCAAATGCTATCCTCGCTGCAGTTATACTGTAACATGTATAATCAAATATATATTTTCTTTACTAAATTTCTCTGGTAAGATACCCAATAGGAGCAGTTCAGGTTTTAAATCTATATATTGTTGTATCATTTCTTCTAACCATGTTTTAATTTTAATCCAATAATTTTTCGCTTCTGGACAGGTCCACCACATATGATAATACAAACCTGGTATCTGATGACATTGCCATCATGACCTAGTTCAGAGGTCTTCAAACTTGGCAGCTTTAAGACTTGTGGACTTCAACTCCCAGAATTCCCCAGCCAACTACGCTGGTTTGGGGACTCCTGACCTAATTCTTCAGTTTTTTAATAGTTAAAATGTATATTCAGAAGACTCAGTAAAGTGGGAATATTGGGCATTTGTGCCTGGTGGTGGCAAAATCTTTCTGCCTCTTATCTTAGTTTTCATGTTTGTGACTTAAAAAGAGGATTTTAATTTTTCTTCTCCAATAGCTGTGGAAAGGATCCTGCTAATGCTTCCAGTTAATCTAATCTACCAGGTTCTGATTATACTGCTTATTATTATGCATTAATATTAATAGCTTCTCAAAGAACATCTTCCAAATTAATTTAGCCTGAGAAAGATTTCAATTTCTGATACCCACTTTCTCTTTTTTCCCATTCTCTTGGTCACTGATTCTCTTTCTCTCTCCTTCTCCCTCTCTTTCATTTTCAGAGAGAGAAAGAGACTGTGTGTCAGTAAAACTGTTCATTCATTCAAGAATGCATTCATTCCTGAAAAAAAGTTTCTTGGGAGGAAGGGTGTTTGCTAGAGCTAAATAGTTTCTCCTGTTCTATCTTAATTTTAAAGATATCGGTGTTTGCAACATGAATGTTCCTTTCACAGCTTGATTTCCCCCTCAATTAAATTCAGCGTTGGTGAAAGGAAGTGTTGGGTTGACTGAGTGGCAGCATACTCTCAGGTTATGACTAATTTGATAAAGCGTGGTGGCTTAATGATGCTAGAGTCTCAGCTGCAGAGGTTCCAGTCCTAGCATTGTGTGGCAGGGTGAGCTCCTGTCACTTGCTTCAACTTCTGTCCACCTAACAGTTTGAAAGTGTGTTCTATGCAAGTAGATACATAGTGCCACTTTGGTAGGGAGACGAGCTGGTGCTCTGTGAAGGCAGGCAGATTCCTGATGGCTCTGAACCTTCCAGGTTGTGGGGTCCACTTGTGAGGCAGCTTTAGGAAGGGAGGGAGTCTTGGGTGACACTTCAGGAAGAGCCACTCGTCTTTTTCTCTAGTGCGAAGCCAGCTCACCCTCCTTGGGAAGTGTACAAGTGTGTCCTATAACAGAGCTGGTACCTTGGAAAGCCAAATACTATTCTGCAATAGTATTGTGGTCTCCTGGCTACTGTAAGCATGCCATACAACAACAACAACAATAATAATTGATCTGATTTTATTCCAAAACCTAAACAATACCATAAAACCTTCAACAAACTCCACCATACATTTGATTATTGCGTTGATCCCTGTGGTTTGCTGTAAATTCAGATCCGAGCAAGATGGGTTGTTCTCCGCAGGTCTTTTTGGACCTTTTAACGGTACTCCTAAGCATCTTTGGTTATCTGCATGAGGTCATGTTTCAATAGAAACTCTAAGCCAGGTGTGTCCAACCTGCCCTGGACAACTAGTAATGTGACCCCAGAAGATCATAAAAAATTAACATTATGTGATTCATATACTTTAATATAGTATATATTTTATATGTGGCCCAACACGATTCTTCTTCACTCATTGCAGCCCAGGTGAGCCAAAAGCGTGGACACTCATATGCTCCTATTCTACTCCATCTACAAGGACTCTAAACAGACTTTCATTAATTTGATGCTAAGAAATTTCTGGGTAGGGAGCATGATTTTTGATTAAGGGTACATCTTTCAAAGAAGGACTCAAAAATGTGTCTTCCCACGTCACCCAGTTTTGTGCTGCCATTATACAAAATATGCCGTACCATTCATTCCGTTTGGAGCTTCTTACAATACCATTTTTATTCTGTTTTATTTTATGATATCTGTTATTGATTATTTTTAGATCTTAATATACTTACTACTTTTCTGTTGTGGAAAAATTGAAGAACTAGGAGTTCTACTACAGATAGTCCTTGTTTAAAGACTGGTTGCGTAATGACCATTTAAAGTTAAAGCTCCCCAGGGCTAATTAGGACCCAATTTCAAAATTCCGACAACCAGTCTCAGGCAGTCATGTGGTTGCATTTTGGGCACTTGAAAAGTAGCTCACATTTATAGCTGTTTATAGCATCCCAGCTTGTTTTTTTTTTGTTGTTGTTGTTGTTTTGTTTTGTTGTTTTTGCCAGTTTCTGGCAATTACTTTGAGTTTCTAGCAAAAACACATCTGTTGTGGGAAACTTAATGACCATGGTGTTTGCTTAACAATCATCACAAAAAAGGTCACAAAAGGACATGACTTACCACCATCATTCCAGGTTCAATTGTGATTGTAAATTTAAGGACTATCTATATTAGATATAAGGGACACGGTGGCTCAGTGGCTAAGATGCTGAGCTTGTTAATCGAAAGGTCGGCAGTTCAGCAGTTTGATCCCTAGTGCTGCATAATGGGGTGAGCTCCCGTTACTTGTCCCAGCTTCTGCCAACCTAGCAGTTCGAAAGCAGGTAAAAAATGCAAGTAGAAAAATAGGGATCACCTTTGGTGGGAAGGTAACAGCGTTCCGTGCGCCTTTGGTGTTGAGTCTTGCCAGCCACATGACCACAGAGACATCTTTGGACAGCGCTGGCTCTTCGGCTTTGAAATGGAGATGAGCACTGCCTCCTAGAGTTGGGAATGACTAGCACATATGTGCAAGGGGAACCTTTACCTTTACCTTTACCTTATATTAGATATCTTCTTGGGTCTTCCCTTAGTGCTGTAATAAGCTGATTTAATTTGATCCACGCAAGAAGAAACAAGGTTTCATAGGAATACATTTTGTGAGTGTTTCAATGGGAATTGAATTAAGCTCACAGATAGTTGGAGAGCCAGCTTGATCTAGTGGTTAAGGCACCGGGTTAGAAACAGGGAGACTGTGAGTTCTAGTCCTGCCTTAGTCATGAAAGCCAGCTGAGTGACCTTGAGCCAATTCTTCTATCTCAGCCCAACTCACCTCACAGGACTGTGTCAAGGTTCCGACTAATGAACCCAAACAAATCAGAACTCTGAGACTTGAATCCACCTCAAAGGTCTTCTTTATTGAGTACATCATATTGGCAGAGATTAAAGGAAAACCAACTCTAAATAATTCCTACGGTTTCAGTATAATTAAAAGAAGAAATAAACCCATCCCCAAAGTGTCTAGGGCGGCTGGATATTCCCGGCCATAGAAAATAGTGCCAGCCATGTTGAAGACTGGCTCCTTCAAATGTCAAAAGTCGTCTCTTTTGTAGGGTCATCCATTCTTTCACCCAAATCAAGTTCGCTGTTTGGTGATAGAGCTCCCAATTTGGGAGTCCAAATCCTCCTCTATTTTTGGGTTCTTGTAACATTTTAAGTCTAATCCGCGGCCTCTTTCCCTGTCAGATAAATTTAGATATATTCCTATCCAAATTTGTAAATAACTCTTTATTCAACCTTACCGGGGCTGTTTGGAATAGAAATAACCATTTGAGTAACACGCACATCTTAATGGTTGCCACCCTTCCCAAAATTGATAGCTGGAGATTTTTCCATCTTTCTAGACCTCTGAGCATCTGGTTGAAAAGAGGAAGACAGTTATCCTCCTTTATGGAGGAGCATCTGGCAGTCAACCATATACCCAGATAGTTAATTTTATTTGTTATTCTTAAACCCATTAACTGTTCCATCCCCAAGTGTCACAGGTCATGTTAGCCAATTGGCGGGCTTTCCAGGCACTCCTTCCCCAACCTTATCCTTCTCCATGGAGATGACCTTGGTTCCCATGAGAAAGTTCTTTGTTGTGTCTAATGAGGTATTCCAACCTCCTTCCCCGCTTCCCCTTCTGTGTGGCAACTGAAACAGTAAAATGGCTTCTGCCAGGTTCAGTTTGAAGTTGATAGACTGTTGGTGCGGGGAAAATAGGAGAAAGGTATGTTGGATATGTTTGTCACCTTATGTTATTTGCAAAAAAAAAAAAGGTAGGATGCAAATAAACAAAATGTGACATCTTTGATATATTGACTTAAATTTCCAGACAATGTTGTAATCCTATGGGACCAAGGCACTCTGTTCTTTGTTGCTTAAAATAACAGAATAACAGAGTTGAAGGGACCTTGGAGGTCTTCTAGTCCAACCCCTGCTCAAGCAGGAAACCCTATACCATTTCATACAAATGGTTGTCCAGTCTCTTCTTAAAAACTTCCAGTGTTGGAGCACGCACAACTTCTGGCTAATTGTTCTCACTGTCAGGAAATTTCTCCTTAGTTCTAGGTTGCTTCTCTCCTTGATTAGCTTCCATCCATTGCTGGAAAATAATAATTTGGCTTCTTTGTTTTGTTTGCTTTCTCCCTGAATGCAGAAATGCCAGGAAGCCCACGCAACCAGTTTACCTTCAGACCACTGCCACCTCCGCCGCCACCTCCCCATGCGTGCACCTGCAGCCGAAAGCCTCCTTCAGCAGCCAACTCCCTCCAAGCCAGATCGTTGACCACCCGCAGCCAGCCGAATCCAGCCGCCCCATCGCCCACAAATACCCAGGACTCTGTGCATCTTCATAACAGTTGGGTTCTGAACAGTAACATACCACTGGAGACCAGGTAAAGCATTTCAAAATCTGTCCTTGAACATGTCTGCAAGCTAAGAGTCGGCAGGAATCAAAGAAAGCAGCACAACAAGATAGAATAACAGAATAACTGTTCTGTCCCCGTCTCACACACGCACCCCCACAGACAGGCAACAGCTAAAGAACTCAGCCAACAACAGTTTTATCTGGTATCAGAATTGGCAGCAACCCAGTGGCTGGCTGCCAGGTATTCTTTACTCACGAGGGGGGAGTTTCTCCCTTCGTCCGGGAACAAAGCCAAAATACAATAATCAACAAAGTCCAGTAAATACAAAGAAGGTCGTCCGATATCCGTTTTTTGCTTGTCACAGAGCTGAACCGGACACCACACCCTCTTTTATACCCTGTGGGGTGTGGTCCAATGACTCAGCCTAATCCCTGGCACACCTCTTCTTCTGTTGCACGCACTTATCTCTGCAACGCTGCCGAGGATCCAGCCAAGACTCATCTCCTCATTACTGTCCACCTGTGGCTGCGTGGACGTGCTTGGCCCCGGGCCTATCTCTTGACCTTCGGCAGACACCGAAGGCATTGCCAGAGAGGAGAGTCCTGAAGAGGGAGGCCTTGCCAACTCCTCTCCTTCACTCTCGGAGCCCTCTCCTGCCAATAACACAGGCTCAGGTAACGGAGCCACAACACTAACAACATTGAAAGGGACCTTGGAGGTCTTCTAGCCCTACCTCCTGGTCAAGCAGGAGGCCTTGTACCATTTCTGACAAGTGGCTGTCTTGCCAGAACTTTTCTTGAAAGACTCCAGTGATGGAGCACCCATAACTTCTGAAGGAAAGCCATTCCACTGGCTAATTGTTCTCACTGTCAGAAAATATCTGCTTATTTTTAGGTTGAATCTCTCCTTGATCAGTTTCCATCCATTGTTCTTTGTCTGACCTTTGGTGCGTTGGAAAATAGCTTGACCCGTTCCTCTCTGTGGCTATCCCTCAAATATTAGAAAACTGCTATCATGTCTCCCCTGGTCCTCCTCTTCACTAGACTAGCCATGCCAAATTCTTGTAACCGTTCTTCAAATATATTTTAGCCTTCAGTCCCCTAATCACCTTTGATGCTCTTCTCTGCACTCTTTCTAGAGTCTCAACATCTTTTTTATTGTGTAGTGACCAACACTGGATGTATTTATGGTCTTCTGCAGCATCCTGCTGTCACATTACTGCATTTTATGACAGTTTTGCCAAAAACTGACCTTGATTTCTGTTTTTTTGGCAAAACTGTGCCAATAGTAAACCATTGGTTTGTTTAATGACCACAGTGTTCACTTAATGACTGTGGATTTGCTTAACAACTCTAATGATTTACTTAACGGCCATTGTGAACATGGTCATAAAATTGGGCTAGTCATGTGTCCAAACCATTTTACAACCATGATGGGCAGGATCCATTATGGCCATAAGTCGAGGACTACTTATAATTACAACCTTGTATTCCAGGCAGGGATACTGTATATGTCCCCCACTTTCTTAGCTTTTCTGGGCAAGTTTCAAAAATATAATAGATGATCATACAAACATGAAATGTAGACCAATGCAAACTAAAAAAAAAAAGGAATGGCTTCATATTATAATATTTTGAAAATCTAGGTGATTATGTTTTTAACCACTTTCTGGTTAACCACTTTAACCACTTTCTGGGATTCAGATGCTTCAGATCAATAGACAATTAGTTCCATGACCTGAGTTACATACAGAAAGCAGAATTAATTATTGATCTCAGACACATCTTTAGTTGTGGGATCAACCAAAGATGCCCCATTGATGGCTTAGTAAACCACAGGAAAGTAGACATTTCTTCTAATTAACTTAGGTGGCTGAGTGACTAGAACGCTGAGCTTGTCGATCAGAAAGGTCGGCAGTTCAAATCCCTAGTATAGGTCTCGCGCGTGAGCAAGGGGTTGAACTAGATGACCTCCAAGGTCCCTTCCAACTCTGTTACTGTTACTTTGAAAGAGGAGAAGGAATCAGTATTTAATATAATATAATAACAGAGTTGGAAGGGACCTTGGAGGTCTTCTAATCCAACCCCCTGTTTAGGCAGGAAACCCTACACCACTTCAGACAAATGGTTATCCAACATTTTCTTAAAAACTTCCAGTGTTGGAGCATTCACAACTTCTGGAGGCAAGTTGTTCCACTGATTAATTGTTCTAACTGTCAGGAAATTTCTCCTTAGTTCTAAGTTGCTTCTCTCCGTGATTAGTTTCCACCCATTGCTTCTTGTCCTGCCCTCAGGTGCTTTGTAGAATAGTTTGACTCCCTCTTCTTTGTGGCAGCCCCTGAGATATTGGAACACTGAAATCATGTCTCCCCTAGTCCTTCTTTTCACCAAAGTAGACATACCCAGTTTTTGCAACCATTCTTCATATATTTTAGCCTCCAGTCCCCTAATCATCTTTGTTGATCTTCTTTGCATTTGTATATGTTGTATCTCAAATACAGCAATATGCTGTCAACCTCTTACTTGTGTCAGTTTTATTTTCTTCAAAAACTTTGATAAGAAAGCATGTGTAAACCCAGGTCAATTTTTTTTCCTTCTCTTTTCTTCTTCTATGCGCTATAAAGAGTACTGTAAGCTTCTAATTTCCTTTTAAGCAGTTTACCAATCTCAAAACGTGATGTTTTGTTAAACCAGTGTTAAAAGAGATCAGTCAGATATCCTGAATCTGCATTTACTTAAAAGCCGCTACAATAAACATTTGTGTAATGGTTTTATACCTTCAAAATGAGTTGAAAGCTAATTGCAACTTGTACATTAGGGAAACAGTGCAGCTGTAAAAGTAACATATGGATAAGCTCCTCTGAAGTGTTCAGCAATCCTGGCTTCAGAAGAATTATCCTAATGCTGCTTAAAATAGCAAAAAAAAATCTGTCTCTTGGGTTTTGGAAAAGTAGATATAGTAACAAAGAATGGACAACATCTTTGAGCATAGAATTGTTGTTGTTGTTAGTTGCGAAGTCATGTCCAACCCATCGCAACCCCATGGACAATGTTCCTCCAGGCCTTCCTGTCCTCTACCATCCTCTGGAGTCCATTTAAGCTGACGCCGACTGCTTCAGTGACTCCATCCAGCCACCTCGTTCTCTGTCTTCCCCTTCTTCTTTTGCCCTCAATCTTTCCCAGCGTTAGGCTCTTCTCCAGTGAGTCCTTCCTTCTCACTAAGTGGCCAAAGTATTTGAGTTTCATCTTCAGGATCTGGCCTTCTAAAGAGCAGTCAGGGTTGATCTCCTCTAGGACTGATTGCCTTGTAGTCCAAGGGTTTGATCGCCTTGCAGTCCAAGGGACTCGCAGGAGTCTTCTCCAGCACCATAGTTCAAAGGCCTCAATTCTTTGGCGCTCAGCCTTTTTTATGGTCCAACTTTCACAGCCATACATTGCAACTGGGAAAACCATAGCCTTGACTATACTCACTTTTGTTGGCAGGCTGATGCCTCTGCATTTTAGTAAGCTATCTAGATTTGCCATAGCTTTCCTCCTCAGGAGCAAGTATCTTTTAATTTCTTGGCATAGAATAGAATATAGAATAACAGAGTTGGAAGGGACCTCGGAGGTCTTCTAGTCCAATCCCCTGTTTAAGCAGGAGACCCCCTTTCATTTCAGACAAATGGTTGGTTCTTAAAAGCCCCCAGTGATGGAGCACACACAACTTTTGGAGGCAAGCTATTCCATTGGTTAATTGCTCTCGCCATTATGAAATTTCTCTTTGATTCTAGATTGGTTCTTTCTTTGTTAAGTTTCTTTCCATTGCTTCTTGTCTTGCCTTTTGGTGCTTTGGAAAATAGTTTGACCCCCTCGTCTTTGTAGAGTCATGGTGTCATAGTGGTTAGAATGCAGTACTGCAGGCTACTTCTGCTGAGTGACAGCTAACGGCAGCTCGGCAGTTCGATTCTCACCGACTCAAGGTTGACTCAGCCTTCCATCCTTCTGAGGTCGGTAAAATGAGGACCCAGATTGTTGAGGGCAAGAGGCTGACTTTGTAAATCGCTTAGAGAGGCTGTAAAAGTATTATGAAGCGGTATATAAGTCTAAGTGCTATTGCTATATAAGAGCCGTAGTGATGTAGTGGTTAGAATGCAGTATTGCAGGCTAATTCTGCCAACGGCCAGGAGTTCAATTCTGACTGGCTCAAGGTTGACTCAGCCTTCCATCCTTCCAAGATTGGGGACCCCAAAATGATGGGGCAAACCCAGATTGTTGGGGGCAATGTGCTGACACTGAAAACCGCTTAGAGAGAGCTGTAAAGCACTGTGAAGCGCTATATAAGTTTAAGTGCTAAGTGCTAGGAGCCTCTCAAAGAGGGATGAGAAGAGGGATGCAACTCAATATGCAGAGGAATATTAAAATAATGTCCTGTGAAGAGATTGGAGAGCCATTTATCTGCCATATAGGGTCTCCTGCTTGAGCAGGGGGCTGGACTAGAAGATCCCTTCCAACTCTATTATTCTTTTATTCTGACATAAAGAGAAGGCAAAATTGTTTAAGATCTGTGGGCTGAAGGTTCTAAAAACATGACAATAAAACTGTGAATATACAACGTTGCGATGATTCCGGTGTATTTACCAAAATATACCATCTCAAGAAACAAAGATTGTAAACCCTGGTCTTCTCTTATCACCCATTAATTGACCTTTTAATTAGCATATTTGTTTGTTTGTTTTTTAGATGCTCATCCAGCTTTTATTACCTTGTAAGTAACTCAAGGAAGCAAACATGCATAAATCTCCTTCTGCCTCCTTTTTTCCCCCACAACAACCATTTAACATGAGTTGGGTTGGAAGAGAGTAACTCATCTAAGCTGATCAGCTTTCATGCTTAAGGCGAGACTAGAACTCATGGCCTCCTGCTGATTGGCCCAACATCACCTAACTGGCTTTCATGCCTAAGGTAGGACTAGAACTCACTGTCTCCTGGTGATTGGCCCAACGTTCCCCAGCCAGCTTTCATGCCAGAAGCAGGACTAGAACTCCCAATCGCCTGGTTTCTAGGCCAGTATCCTAACCACTATAACAAGCTAGCTAGAACATCACAAACAAAGTTAAAAATATGCAAATAAACTACCATCCACAGCTTGCAAGCAGCCAGGTGTGAATAAAAGTTATTTCTAATGGTTCTCAGCAAACAGCTTGTTGGAGTTTTATCTCCTGCACTTATGATGTTACTTAGTATGCTAGATAGATAAATATTCTTTATTACAGTCATTGATCAAGCAATATTTAGTATGGCAAGAAAGCCTTTGCAAACCCAAACCGCTAATTTGGAGAATTAAACTCTCCAACACATATTTTTAACTATTCTCTGTCATTGCCTTATCTTTGCCTAGATCATGACAATAACACCCATTTTTCGTACATTGAGTGACTTCGTAGAAATATTATACAGTGGATGTTTTAATAGGCAGGTGCTTACCAAATATCAGTAAACTGAGTGAAATGTTGATGTTACTTCTTTTCATTTACAAAAGCATGCAAATAACAAACCACATAATGTCTGAATGCAAAGATCTGTGGTTTATTGCAACTATAGTAGTAGGGGACAACCAGCTTATAGAGCTCAGGATAATTGGTGGGCAGTTACCATTTAATAATTTAAAAGAGGCTGTGGTGGCTTGTCGATCGAAAGGTCTGCAGTTCAACGGTTCGAATCCCTAGTGCCGCATAATGGGGTGAGCTCCCGTTACTTGTCCCAGCTTCTGCCAACCTAGCAGTTTAAAAGCACGTAAAAAATGCAAGTAGAAAAATAGGGACCACCTTTGGTGGGAAGGTAACAGCGTTCTGTGCGCCTTTGGCATTGAGTCATGCCGGCCACATGACCACGGAGACGTCTTTGGACAGCGCTGACTCTTCGGCTTTGAAATGGAGATGAGCCCTGCCCCCTAGAGTCGGGAACGATTAGCATATATGTGCGAAGAGAACCTTTACCTTTACCATCTTACCAATAAAGGAGAATATTTGTAGGGTTGAAATGAGGAGTAGTTGAAGACATTTCACTTCTCATCCAAGAAGCTTCTTAAGAACTTAAGTCCAGTTGCATTTTTTTTGGGGGGGGAAGCACCTTTGAAAGATTCTTGGTGGTCTCTGAGCTTGGTTGTTTTCTTGCAGATTTTTCATTATCAACCAAGCTCAGAGACCACCAAGAATCCTTCAAAGGTTCTTTTTTTTTTCCCCAAAAGGCAAACTGGACTTTGTTTTTCCTTGAAGACGTTTTGCTTCTCATCCAAGAAACTTCTTCAGTTCTTAAGTCCAGTTTGTCTTTTTTTTTAAAAAAGCACCTTTGGGCAACCATACCTGGATAATGGAGACTCTCCATCAGTTACCATCTTGCCCCATCTTCTGTTCCTTCCTTAAGGAAGGCACTTAACCTAATCATAAGTCTGGCCTTAAATTTAAGGCGGAAGAGACGATTGCCTTCTTCCATCGCAAACTCAGCTTCACATCAGGCCTCTGAGATGAATCAGACCAAGAGAGGCTGGTGGTTATCCAATACATTTTAGGTTTGTTTTGCAAAGATGAGATTGGCTTCCTTAAATCTAATCCAGGGGTTTGCAACCTTAAACACCCAAAGAGCCATTTGGACCCGTTTCCCACAAAAAAGAAAACACCGGGAGCCACAAAACCCTTCCCATGCCTGACTATTTCCTGAACGGCTACAAAACTAGCTTATGTAGTTGAATTAAAACATTCTGTTTTCTTCTGAAACTTTTCTTTTCTTGGATTTATCCATGGTTGGCCTACCGGGGGTTGAAAAACTCAATAAATCACATGCCGGCGGGTGTCGCACTTTGGTGGTTGTGACGCGTATTTTGAGTGACAGAGAGCCGCAGTAGAGGGGTGAAAGAGCCACATGCGGCTCCAGAGCCACAGGTTGCTGACTCCTGGTCTAATCCAACATTATAGAGCAAAAATAGCATTATCTATTACTTGATCATCTGAGTCACCTTAGATAACCTATAATCTCTTTCCAGAGGCTGCCTCTATAGTTTCTGCTTAAGCAGAATGCTTAGAGTGTGTTTGTGGGGGAGGTGGATGTTTTTTTTTTGTTTTTTTCTACTTGAACATAAACAAAGTTTTTTTTTTTTTATTTGATTTATATGCCGCCCTTCTCCGGAGACTCAGGGCGGCTTACAATGCGTTAAGCAATAGTCTCTCTTTTTTCTTCTAAAAATGATTAAATGAGACTCACCCTAACAATTGATCTGAAGACAGGTGTTTTTTCCCCCCTTTTGGATAGCTTTTTAACAGTAACACAGTTGGAAGGGACCTTTGGAGGTCATCTAGTCCAACCCCCTACTCACCCAGGAGACCTGTACTAGGGATTCGAACCGCCGAACTGAATGAAAAGGAAGAAAGGGAGGCTGGGGGAGGGGTGGGCAGGATCCTTACACCATCAGACACATGGGATGGCAGCTGTTTTACTGTTTTAAATCTCTGTTGTGTAATAAACTGAAATCTATCTAATAGCTATAAGCTGGGTATTTTTTTTTATTTTTTTTAGGGTCTGTTTGGATGATTTGTAATCTCAAAGAAGATTTAAAGGCATTTATTTCTGTCCCCCTCTTAATACAGAAGAGAGATAATTCAGAATGTACATGTTGTGTGCTCCTAGGGAACCAAATCTACTTCTTAAAACGGATTGGTTACCGTTAGCTTTAGATATATTAAAATATTAAATATTTATTTTTTAAAAAAATAAAATCAGGTCAGGGCTGTTTTTCTTCCAACTGATTTCATTTGTTTTTATAATCACTTTAATATGTTCCTACTCCATCCTACAGTTCTGATGATATTCAGCATGGCTCATGATATCTATCATTATTATTAAGTATTTTCACATGGTTTTATCACAAGGTATTATTTTTTTTAAAAGATCACATGTCTAAATAATTCCTGGACTAAATGGGTTATACTCTAATATAGATTCAAGGAAGTATTTATTTATTTATTTATTGGTTCGATTTATATGCCTCCCTTCTCCGGAGACTCAGGGCGGATTACAATGCATTAAGCAATAGCCTTCATACTTTTGTATATACCTGCTTAGTAGGGCTTTCGGGCCCCCCCAAGCGGTGTTCTTTTTTATGCAAAGTCAGCTTATTGCCCCCACAATGTCCTCATTTTACCTACCTCGAAAGGATGGAAGGCTGAGTCAACTGGTGAGTTGACTCAGTCTCACCAGTTGAGCCTGGTGAGATTTGAACTTGCAGTAATTGCAGGCAGCTGGTATTACTTAACAGTGCTTTAGTCTGCTGCGCCACCAAGTAGCAGAAAAAGAGGGAATTGACAGTAGGATAGGAAACAGAAAAAAAAAATACATCCACTATATATTAATCATCTTTGTTAGGGTAGGAAAATATTGTATCTAGGACAGACTGTATGATACTTGGTCCCTTCCAGCTTTATAAATCTATGATTTTTAACCATCAGAGTGAATTTGCAGGTTGATAATCTGTAGAGATTCTCAGTCATCCAGGTCATTTAACAGATTAACAGAGTTGGAAGGGACCTTGGAGGTCATCGAGTCCAACCCCCTGCCCAAGCAGCAGACCCTACATCTGCCTCTACCTAGGATCGAACTCACAACCTCCTGATTGTGAGGCAAGAGCTCCACCTCTAGGCCATCGGGTCTTGGTCCCAAAGGTGCTTTTTCAGGAGGCAACTGGACTTTCTTGTTTTTTCTTTGAAGATGTTTCGCTTCTCATCCAAGAAGCTTCTTCAGCTCTGACTGGATGGTGGGGAATGGAAGGATTTATATTCCTTGCAGACAGCTGGTCATTTGCATCCATTTAGAGAGTCATGGAAGCACTTGGAAGCTTATCTGTGTCCTCAGGGTCACCTGAGTAGTGCAAATGGTTCCTCTAGTCTGCAATTTTTTCCCTCTGGAAATCCATTCCTACTCCCACACCTGTTGTGGCCCGCCAGTGGCCTGCGTCGATTGTGGCTGATCCCGACGACGAGGAGGCTGGTGTGGTGTCTTGCCAGCAGCCTGCGCAGCCGGCACTCACATCGGACAGTGAGGAGGCTGAAGAGGATGTGGTGCCAGAGGCAGAGACTCAGCCTGGGCCTTCAGAACCTCCAGAGGCTCCTTCAAGTGGAGAGAGCGAAGTGGAGGAGCCTCTCCTCAATGCTCGAGCACGCAGGGCTGCCAAAAGGCAGGAGTGGCTACTCAGGAGGAGGAGGTCTCCTCGAGAGTAAGGCTTGAAGATAATTGGCCACTCCCTTAGCCTATTTAAGTCACACGCTGTTAGTAAGTTTCTTGCTGGAAACAACTTGTAATTATCATCAGAGCATTTTTGGAAAAGTCTTATCGTATCTTGTTTTCTGGGCTGGTTGCCAACCTTTGCCGGACTTTGGTTTATCCTTGCTACTTAATAAATTTGATAAGGACCGTTGGTGTGTGTCAATATCCTCGGGAATCTGGAGCTGGGGCAGAACACCACCATTCGAAGGGTGTTCATCACAAATTGTATAGTTAAAAGTCTGTAGAGATTCTCAGCCATCCAGGCCATGGTTGTCCCAAAGGTGCTTTTTCAGGAGGCAACTGGACTTCCTTGTTTTTTCTTTGAAGACGTTTCGCTTCTCATCCAAGAAGCTTCTTCAGCTCTGAGAGGATAGTGAGGAATGGAAGGATTTATATTCCTTGATATTGCTGTCTTTTAAAACCTCTGGAAGGCACCCACACCCACTTCTCTTGGTCTAGACCAGTGTTTTTCCACTTCGTCAACCTTAAGTTGTGTGGACTTCAACTCCCGGAGCTCATCAGGCATAATGTTTTAAGATATACGAGAGCCCATTTGGACTAGTGGTTAAAGCACCAGCTAGAAAGCAGGAGACTGTGAGTTCAGGTCCCACCTTAGCCATAAAAACCAGCTGGGCCAGTCACACACTCTCAGCCCCACCCAACTCACAGGGCTGTTGTTTTGGAGAAAAGAGGAGAAGGAAGGAATATTAAGTACGTTCGGCTGCCTTGAGTTATTTGTAAAAATAATAAAGGCGGGATACAAATTAAATAAGGTGTGGACTTCAGTTCCCTGATTATTCCAGAATTTGGAATTCGGGAGGCTGACGTCCACACATCTTAAAGTTGCCAAGTTAGGACAAATACACTGCTCAAAAAAATAAAGGGAACACAAGCAGAAGACATCCGAGATCTGAATGAATGAAATAGCCTTATTAAATACTTTGTTCGTTACATACAGTAGTTTTGTGTTCCCTTTGGGTGTTTGAGCAGTGTATAAACTACTGTATGTATGTCAGGTTTCGAGGTCGTCTCAAATAAATTGCATTTCAAACAAAGTCTTTGAAGGAAAACTCCTATTTATTAAGCACGACATTCTAAATCCGGCTTCCATCGAAGCCAAAACTGACTTCCAGACCCAAAACCCTCCCTTTCCATTCCCCACTCCCCTGCACTCATTGGCCATCATCCAAGTCATTCTACCCCTAATCTACTGCTCCAGCTCAAAGGAATTTCCCCCCTCCCATCCCATCTCCTAGGCCCTAGGGGATATTATCTCCAGGGAAAATAAGCAGGTGAAAAGTCAAACATCCCTTTCCAGACGCCTCCGCTTCTTCTTCTTATGTCAGCACTAGAGTGAATGCAGCTTGAAGTGCTGACATCGTAAAGAACAAAGTATTTAATAAGGCTATTTCATTCATTCAGATCCCGGATGCCTTCTGCTTGTGTTCCCTTTATTTTTTTTGAGCAGTATACCAGTTTAGAACTGTGTTTTCAGAGAAAACCCAAAACTGACTCTTTATAGAAGGAAAGATTTTGATGGTGCCCTTTCCATTTATTGTATAAAAGCCTCGGAATGGATGCTTGGTTTAGCATTAGTGATGAAGCAAGATCCTCCATTGCTTCAAAGATAACTGGCTAGCTTAGGGGATGGAGCATAAAAGGCATAATGCATAACATTCTCTTCCAGTTCTTTGCTGCCCATCATTTAACATTAGTAGCCTGCAGTAATTGTTTCTCTTTGCTTAATCATAACACTGGCTTCGCTGGCTCCCAACTCGTTTCGGGGAAAGCTGACTTTAGCCGAGTATTAAAAAGGAATTTGGAAGACGGAAGCGCTATCTTCTTATAGAGGCATAAGAAAGGGGAAACTGAAAACCTTGGTTTGTTTCAGGATGCAGGGAAGCTTTATCTCATGGACGATGGTTTTGAAGATAAGGGATATAAAGCCTTTTACAAGCTTTGAAATAGACAGGAAACCAATGCAAGGATTTAAAGAGGGGCACCAGGTGGTCAGGATAACAAGAGAAGGAAATCGTAGCATCGGGATAATCCTTAATAGCAAAGGTATTTTTTAAAAAAAAGATGCAAGGGAAATGGAAAAAAAAAATGTTAGCAGAGCAGATTTAAAAACTGTAACATCATAGCACATAAATACAGGCAGGCAGCATTAATGAACAAATACATGGAGAGCTTTTCTGTCCTTTGAACATTTGGGATAATAAAATGTGTTTAAACTAATACTTAAAGAGCGATAGAAAGTAGCCCATCTCTCTCCAGGTAGAAACGCATAAACAAGGTCCAGCAACAGAAAAAGCTCTAATTCAGCCATTATCCACCCTAACTTTGAAGACAATTAACATCCTGGAGCAAAGTCTTGCCTAACCTCTTCCAATCCTATTGATGATACCAAGACCATCTCGTTCTTAAACACAATGTCACAACTGTTTTAAGAAGATAACGATTGTGACAAGCTGCAGGGAGAATGTCAGACAATAAAGGATAAAGAAAAAGCTCAATTTTGCACGTTCTTCTTGCCACTTTATACAGGTAGTCCTCAATTTATGATCACAATTGAGCCCAAAATTTCTCCTGTTAAGTGAGACATAGGTTAAGGGAGTTTGGTCCCATTTTACAATATTTCTTGCCACAGTTGTTAAGCGAATCGTTACAGTTGATAAATTAATAATCTGGTTGTTAAGTGAATCTGGCTTTCCTATTGATTTTTGCGTCCAAAGGTGATCATATGACCCCAGGACATAAGTATGAACCAGTAGCCAAGCATCTGAAATTTGATCACATGATCATGGAGATGCTGCAAAGGTCATAACTGTGAAAAATGGTCATAAGTCACTTTCTTCAGTGCCGTTGTAACTTTGAATGGTCACTAAATGAACTATTGTAAGTTGAGGACTACCTGTATAAATTTATTCCCCCCCCACCCCACATGCTGTAGAACAAAGAACTCAGATTCTGTTGTCTCCATTCTCCTACGCATGTGTGGTTGGCACATATGATTTGCCTTGTTGTTCTGTCCCCATTCCACTTACGCACCCCCACAGACGGCCCAGAGTTAATAAGCCACACGACAAAATTCTTTGAAAATAAAGCTGGCAGCAACCCAGTGCCTAGCTGCCAATTCAGACTTTACTCACACAAAACAAAGATTAGACTGCCAGCATTCCGATAAAACAGGCAGAGTTTTCAACAATACAAGGATTAATCCAAATGCAGTCCGATAAAGCAGGCAAAGTCCAGTAACGCAGAGATCATGGATTATTTCTAGTTTTTGCTCGTCACAAACTGAACCAGCCACCACACCCACATTTATACCCTGTGGGGTGTGGTCCAGTGATTCAGCTAATCTCTGGCACGCCTTCCCCTCTGCTGCGCACGCTTCTCCCTGCGCCTCTGGCGAGGGTCCAGCCAGCACTTATCTCCTTCGTCGCTGTCCACCTGTGGCTGCAGGGACGTGCTTGGCTCTGAGCCTATCTTTTGGCCTTCGGTGTCCTCCGGAGGCATTGCCAGAGAGGAGGGTCCTGGAGAGGGAGGCCTTGCCAACTCCTCTTCCTCACTCTCAGAGTCTGCATCTGTCGATAGCCCAGGCTCAGGCAACGGAGCCACTCGTCCACTCTGGCTTATTGTCTTTATAGGATCTTTAAACCATCAGTTGTCACTGATTGTCATTCCATTTCCTTAGTCGCTAGCCAATTGCCTGGGAGAAACTCCTACAGAACAGTAAACCTTCTGTTCTGACCCAGTTTCCCAAACACGATAAACCCTCTGACATGAACTCAAAAGATTTCTTTATTAGGAGTGCTGGCAGCCCCGGCAAAAAGTTTCTCTCGCAGTCTAACAAGTCCGTTCGTCCGGGAGATGAATAGTTGTCTGCCACATCTATTCATCCCTGCCCCCTGCCTTTTATTCCCAGAGCTAGGGTGGGGCCTCGCTAGCAGTGGTGGCTCTTCCTTTCCAAGGATCGGCCCATAGATTTCCACTGCTCTCCTCTCCTCTACCTTCTGCGCATCCATGCATCAGCCACTGGACCCAGCTGTTCCTCCTCTTCCTCATCAGCCACGTCCACACCTGGGGGCTGTTGACTCTCCATCTGAGAGCTGATGGATAGCCCAGCCTCTGTCTCTCTCTTTGCCAGCTCCATTCCCTCTTCCCCCTTGGAGCTCCCAGGTTGACTTGATGCTGATCCTGGCTCCCACACCACCACCACCACCTCCTCCTCCTCCTCCTCCTCCTCTGATTCGGCTTCTGGAGGGGCCAGCGACCAACAGGCCACAACAACTTCCTTCTGAATGGAAGAGAATTGGATTGTATTTTGAAGACTTGTGTAGATGTAGTGCTAAAATATCCTTCAGAATTCTGACTTGCCAGTTATGGGCAAATGTGTTGACGACACAGGAAATCTTTAAGATAGCAATAGCCATGGGAATGGCTGAACCAATCAAGAATACTGTTCCTAGTTTTGCTATTGTGGTTTCAAATCAGTTGTACTTGAGGTGCTGAACTAGGAATTGGACAATCTGTGTTGTGTTCCTGCCTTTGGCCACGGAAGCCAACTGGATGACTTTGGGTCAGTCGCAGCTTCTCAGTGCGAGGCAGAAGGCAGCAACAAACCACTTGCAAAAATGTTGTCATGAAAATTGCAGGAACATGTCTTTATAGTTAGGACTAACTCAAAGCCATGCACACAAATGTGTGTGTGCACCCCCACCCCAAGGGGTGAAATGCTCCTGGTTCGGACCAGATCATCCGATCCGGTAGTGATGGTGGCAGGTGATTCAGAAAACCAGTAGCAAAAATCCCTGCCCCCCCCCCCCATGCCCAGCTGAGCTGCACAATCATCAGAGGCTTTTCTTTTTTTATTTTTAAAAGCATTTTTTTTACAACCTCTTTGGCCGAAGAGGTTGTAGAAAAAATGCTTTTAAAAGCCTCTGATGATCCCAGCTGAGTTGCCTGATTGTCAGAGGCTTTTAAAAGCATTTTTTTCTGCAACCTCTTCGGCTGAAAAGGTTGTAGAAAAAATGTTTCTTAAAAAAAAAAAAGCCTCTGCTGATCAGGCAAGTCAGCTGGGATCGCCACAGGCTTTTAAAAGCATTTTTTACAACCTCTTCAGCCGAAGAGGTTGTAGAAAAAATGGTTTTAAATGTAAAAAAAAAAAAAAAAGTTGGTCATGCCCACTCAATCATATTACCCCACCACCACCAAGCCACACCCACAGAACTGGTAGAAACAAATTTTACATTTCACCACTGCCCCACCCCCATTGACTTACTACATTTTTTTAAAAAAAATAACCATCAACATCTCGCCCATCATATTCTATGAGAGTCCTAATTCACTAGAGAAGTGGCCCAAGGTAAGTGCAGTTATATAAAACTATATATTTTATGCTTGACTGGGAATTATGTGATGGGTCTGATCTTCTCCAAAATCCATTGCCGTACCAGACTGATGGCCAGGATTGAGTGTATAAAATGAAACATCAAGTGATTTATTTCCTAGGGAAAATAAAACAACTTAGACAGTGGCAACACACTCCTGAACTAGAAATTTTGAAGGTAATTATCAGGCAGATGTGACACTTAATGAGTCGTTACTTTCCTATTTTGAAATAAAAATGATGGCGCTGCTTAATTTTGCACTGCTTTTGGCTCTATATGTGTTATTCTGACATGCTTCTCGTACGTGGCATTTTCTGTCTAATTAAACAATAACTCTAACCTCACTTGGGGCACATCACCTTTTTAAAAGGCATGCTGAGACTTAGAAGCTCCATCTGACAATCCTGGTATTGAGATTTTCATGGTGCCCCGTTGGAAGAAGGAGACTGAAAATAGTTCAGAAATCTCTACTCTAAAGCAGGACCATTAAACCTGATCATTACCCCGTCAAACTCATTTTTTTTTTTCAGTTGATAAATGTATTGGCTTTCCCTCTGACTTAAGCATTCATGCTAGAGCAAGTTGTCATTTGAGTAGTTCATTCTATTTATCTATTTGTCTTCTCTCTCTCTCTCTCCCTCCCTCCCCATCCCTCCATCCCTCCATCCATCTATCCATCCATCCATCTATCTATCTATCTATCTATCTATCTATCTATCTATCTATCTATCTATGTAACATTGATACCTATCTAGCACTGATGATGTTACCAAGTTTGGGTAATGAAATGTCTGCAAGGAAACATCCAAGCCCAGGAAGCACCAAGGAACACATCCATCTACCTACCTACCTACCTACCTATCACCTATCTATCATCTGTGAATCTGTCTGTCACTGATATCTGTCTGCAAGAAAACAACCAAGCTCAGGGAGCATCCATCCATCCATCCATCCATCCATCCATCCATCCATCCATATCTCTCTCCTATCTATCTATCTATCTATCTATCTATCTATCTATCTATCTATCATCTATCATCTATCTATCTAGTTATCCATCTCCCTCTATCTCTCTGTGTTTATTATCTGTCTCTCTATCATTTGTCTATTTCTTTTTCTTCTTCATCTTCTTCTTTTTTTTTTTAATTTGATTTATATATCTTCTACTACTACTACTACTACTACTACTACTACTACTACTATGAGGAGAAGGAGACTGTGGGAAAGAAATAGAGAGGAAAGCAAAGAGGCAAAAGAAATGGTCAGATCTGTGTATCTGCCATTCTTTGTGGAAGAAGGGGTGGGTGGGGATTTGGAGTTATCACATTTAGTTATTTTCCTATGTGTCCTAAGTATCCAATTTCCTGTCTGGTCTTCTTTGTATAAACTTTAACCTGATTTATAACTGTTGCCTGTAGCCAGGAATGCCTGGAGAATTCTCACACCTCGGGAAGTGAAAGGGAAGTGGGGAACGAGTGGATTGTAAGATGACCCTGAGAAGCTCTTCTTATCTGTTTCTCAGAGAGGCTGGTACAATTCATCTTCACAATGATGGATTGGTCAGAATCCACATCGGATGGTGGGGAGGGGGTTCCTAATTTCCTTTATCCTGAACTGCATGCCCTGAGGGACCCCAGAGCCTGCTTTGAGTTTTGACTTGCTTTCATCCCTTTCAATAAAAGGCTCCTTTTGAAACACAAAGTTCTCAAGAGTTCCGTACTTTCTTGGAAGGAGGGGCAGGGAGAAGCTGGTCCTTACCAAAACAGAGACTCACTTGATAGCTTTAGCTCATAAACAGGAACTTGGTCCACGGGATGAGATGTTTCTGGGAAGAAAGATTTCAGATCAATCAAAGAGACTCCATCTGAACAAATTCATTGTACATAAGAGTTGGAAATTGTTCTTGCAGTTTCCAGGTTTTTGTATTTATTCCCCAGACTAGCATGAAAGATATTTCACTGATGGTGTTCATGTGGTCATCAACATCATCATTTAGAGAGGTACAGGCTAGGAATAACACATATGTTAAGCTCAAACATAATTTGCTAATACATAAAAGCTTAAAGTTGGCTTGAACTGAAAACTGGAGTTCAGAGAAAAATATGCTTTAAAATTCCAACTGTTTCTGGCGTAATTATCTCTAAAGGAGGCAAAGGCATAAAGAGAGAAACTGTTGGTAAAATAATGCAGACAATTACTGAGACTTAAAACTGGAAATAAACAGTTCTCCATTGTCTTGTATGGTAGGTAAGAGAAAAGGTAGACTAACGTAGCACTGCTGTTTTCAATCAAATCCTTTCAAATTCATATACCTAGACCGGGTTTGACTTTTTAAAAAAACTACCTCCATTTTGTTACAAGGAAAACAAATCAACTCCACAGGTTTTTTTTTAGAGTCCTCAGTTATTCTTGTGTTACTTAGAAAATCCTTTCACAAGAAAACTACAATGAGAAAACAAAAGGCATACTATTGACGGCAGTTTAAAAGTAGCAACCATATCATTGCATTTTCATATACAAACTTATCAAACTGAAAATTGAAGAAGGAAAAATATTGTAAAAATAATATCTAAAACAAGCTAAGCTTTGGGTGAAACGTTACTTACAAAGTCAACACAGAACACATGGATTCTATGGATTGAGGATATGGTAATTTTACAAGAAATATCCCAGTAATTTTAAATACCTATTGATTTGTTTGCATTGGCAAAAGACTCCTGCATCTGACATGGTCAACCTTATAAATCTAATAAATAATTTCTTATTTTCTGTATAAAAAATGTACCTATGTTGTTGTTAGTTGTGAAGTCGTGTCCAACCCATCGTGACCCCATGGACAATGTTCCTCCAGGCCTTCCTGTCCTCTACCATCCTCTGGAGTCCATTTAAGCTCATGTCTACTGCTTCAGTGACTCCATCCAGCCACCTCGTTCTCTGTCGTCCCATTCTTCTTTTGCCCTCAATCGTTCCCAGCATTAGGCTCTTCTCCAGCGATCCTTCCTTCTCATTAGGTGGCCAAAGGATTTGAGTTTCATCTTCAGGATCTGGCCTTCTAAAAGAGCTGTCAGGGTTGATCTCCTCTAGGACTGACCGGTTTGATTGCCTTGCAGTCCAAGGGACTCGCAGGAGTCTTCTCCCACACCAGAGTTCAAATGCCTCAATTCCTCCTTATGGTCCAACTTTCACAACCATACATTGACTATACACATTTTTGTGGTCAGGGTGATGTCTCTGCTTTTTAGTAAGCTATCTTGATTTGCCACAGTTTCCTCCCTAAGAGCAAGTGTCTTTTAATTTTTTGGCTGTAGTCCCCATCTGTGGTGATCTTAGAGCCCAGGAAAATAAAATATGTCACTACCTCCATTTCTTCCCCGTCTATTTGCCAGGAATTGAGAGGGCCAGGAGCCATGATCTTAGTTTTCTTAATACATCCACCCATATATACACAGAGGGAGAGAGAGGTCATTCTTTCTATGAAGACAATACATATTTAGTTATTTACTCTTCGTTGTTTACTTATAATCTTCTGTGGGAAAGTTTATCTGAAACCCTTTGGAATAAGTAGAACTTTCAGGGTATGAAAAAAACCCATCATTTTGCTGGTTTTCCTGTGTTTATAGATGCTTTTGTCCCTTACTTCCTTGCATTCTCCACTTTTGGTGACAATGGACACAAAGCTACCATTTCTCCTCTTAAAGGAAGAGTCTCCTTCAAGTCAAGCTTGACTCTTGGACATGCCCTATGCTACAAAAGTCCATTTAATAGCCTTCTTCTGATATGTTTTTTGATGTCCTAGTCCTAGAATTTTCTATGGCCTCCAATTCAGGTACTAAACCAGTTGGACTTTGTTTAACTCCTGAGCCATGACAAGGTAACCTGATGCCACCATCTTCTGAGGCTTATTCCCACTGTCAACCTCAGCCCAAGGAGATGAATCAATGGACTGAAAATCTTTGAGATCACTTTTTTTTAATGAATTGCCAAATCACTCATTCCCCTTCCTGGGGCTTGCTTTCTGCTCCCTAACTTGGAAAATATTATTTATACCAGTGATGGAATTCAAAATTTTTTACTACTGGTTCTGTGGGCATGGCTTGGTGGGCGTGATGTGGCTTGGTAGGCATGGCAGGGGAAGGATACTGCAAAATCCCCATTCCCTCCCCACTCTTGGGGGAAGGATATTGCAAAATCTCCATTCCCACCCCACTCTAGGGCCAGCCAGAGTTGATATTTGCCGGTTCTCTGAACTTCTCAAAATTTCCGCTACCGGTTCTCCAGAACTTGCAGAATAGCACCCCTGATTTATACCTATTCTAGCCTCTGACAGATAGCAGTTGTTGCCAGTTGTTTGTCATCACAAGAATGATAAGTCCTGTAAAACCTGGAGTTATCATGATAACCATACCATACTCTTTAATAATTGATATGAATTAACTTAATTCTAGAGCCAAATAACTTTACTATTAGTCGCTTAATCATTAATAGCATTACTATCAGTTGCTGTTTATACTTATTTCTTTTGTAGATGTTTTAATTATAATTTTTGAATTGTAAACCACCCAGAGTCACCTGGTTGAGTTGAGTATATAGAAATTGAATGAATGAATGAATGAATGAATGAAATTGTTGCAAGAGGAATTGCAATTTTCTACAAAATATATATTTAAGCTCTGAAATAATAAAATATTGCAGAATTCCATTGTATTTAATGTGATAAATACTCTTCTGATTTGTTAAAAGAGCTTTTTTTTAAAAAAAAAATATTGGCATATGTTGCCAGAGTGGTGTGTAAGACTTATGGCTTGCCATAGCACAAACATTAAGAGCAATTAATTCACAAAAACAATGTTGAAGAGTTAAATACATCTGTTTCATGCCCAGATTGTCATGCTTAAGAGTTTCCTGCTATATATTCCTATGAGTGTCACTTCCTGCTCCCCTCATAACAGAATAACAAAATAATAGAGTTGGAAGGGATCTTTGAGGTCTTTTAGTCCAACCCCCTGCTCAGGAAAACCCTGCTCAGGAAACCTGCTGTCTCACTGCTCAGGAAATCCTATACCAGTGATGGCTAACCTTTTTGCCATCGCATACCAAAAGCGAGAGAAACACAGGGGTGTTGCGCGCATGTGTGCCTACACCTATAATTCAATGCCCTCTGCCGCCCCGCACATGCACGCGCGACCCCCCCCCCCCTTGCAACCCCTGCTTTTGTCATGCGATGGCACGGTGGGCCCAATAGGCCTGTTTTTTGCCCTCCCCAGGCTCTAGAGACTTTCTTGGAGCCTGGTGAGGGAAAAAATGGCCTTCCCCATCCCCCCTGAGGCCGGAAATGGCCCATTTCTCGACTTCTGGTGGGCCCAGAGGCACCTGTGGCACTCATACTATAGGTTCGCCATCATGGTCCTATACAATTTCATAGATAACAGATGGTTTAATCTCTTTGTAAAAACTTCCAGTGTTGGAATATTCACAACTTCTGGAGGCAAGTCATTCCACTGCTTAATTGTTCTGTCAGGAAATTTCTCCTTAGTCTAGGTTGCTTCTCTCCTTGATTAGTTTCCATCCATTGCTTCTTGTCCTGTCTTCAGGTGCTTTGGAGAATAGGTTGACCCCTTCTTCTTTGTGGCAGCCTCTTTGATATTGGAACACTGCTATCATGTCTCCCCCAGTCCTTCTTTTCACTAGACTAGCCATACCTAATTCCAGCAACTGTTCTTTATATGTTTTAGCCTCCAGTCTTCCAATCATCTTTGTTGCTCTTCTCTGCACTCTTTCTAGATCTAGAGTCTCCACATCTTTTTTACATCGTGGCAACCAAAACTGGATGCAGTATTCCAAGTGTGGCCTTATGAAGGCATTATAAAGTGGTATTAAATGGTATTAAATCAATGGCATTATAAAGTGGTATTAAATGGTATTAAATCAATGGTATTAAATATTTATAATATAAATTATAAAGTGATATTAAATTATGTTCTCATGTTTATCAGAGATTTCCAATTGCAATAACGAGCAACAGGGAGAAAGAAGGAAAAATAGCAGAAAAAAACACCCCTGTATTGGATTAGGGAATGCAAAGTTTTCTATCACGGTGTGTTGCTTCTTTATCTACCAATAGGTTATATTTGTAAACCATGGAAGAAGGGGGAAAAAAGGTTCCGTTGGATAAATTGGAATCTCTTCCCTTCCAGGCACTACTTGCAGGGAAAAAGTGTTGATTTTGTTATTCATTTTTGCTGCGTTTGTAGACTGTATATTTAAGTGTTCCAAGCTATGCTTACATATATAAACTCCTGAACTGCTATTTTCAGCATTTTTGCTCTTGTATAAAGATTGCCCCATTTTATCAGACAGATAGCAAAGGCATCATTGATGTGTTAAAATAGAGCTATCAACTCTGCATGTATTCATCCAGATTGATAAAGGTTGGATTTATGAGACTATTGTTACTATCTAAGCACCACCATTTTACAGCACTAATACTCAGAAAATAAATAACATTGTCCTGGCAAAGGAATGCTAATACTCTTGTTGAACTAGCAATTTAAAGCAAATTGTAACCAGCAGTTCCTTGAGAGGCCTTGCTTAATGACCATTTTAGCTTTTCTAAAAATAGTCCATTTGCCATTTCTTATCGACCCATTCAAAATCTCTGGTTTAAAAGGACAAATGGAACTGATTTCTGATTGACACACTTCCTTAGTCATTTTTACACTGCTTTTTTCTATGCCTGAACTGTTGTTGTTCAGTTCTGGATCATTCTGAATCAATTTTGTAATTATTGTTCGTTATTGCGTGCACACCTGAGTGGCAAATATATTCAGAATTTTGTGACTTCTTAAAAAAACACAACCTCTGATTAACATGTTTGATTGGTATGTGACTGGCAGCAATCTACTCTGGACATTTGTTAGCAGAAGAATAGGTATCCACATTTTGAAGAAAATGGGGAATAAAATCAAATTGCCATCTTTTCTCCAAAAAATTGTTAAGACAATTCTTGGAATGGGAAAGAAAGCCCAAACAAAATTTACCATAATCTCCTTTTTCCACATTCTGTTACTGGTGTTGGTTCCTTAAAGTGAGTGAGGGATTTGCTGGCTTTTTCTTTCAGAAATGCCTTCCATCAGATTTCAGGTCAACCATTTTTTCCCCATTGTGCCAAGTATTCCTCCACTTACAAATTTTCAGTTAGTGGCTATTTGAAGTTACAATAGCACCAAGAAAGTGACTTATGACCATTTTTCACACAATTGTTGCATCATCCCCATAGTCATATGACCAAACCTAGCATTTTGGCAACTGGCTCACATTTATGAGGGATAAAGTGTCATATGACAGTTGCATGATCTTTTGTAACCTTCCGACAAGCAAAGTCAATAGGGAAGCCAGATTCACTTAACAACCTACTAACTTAACAACTGCAGGGACTGACTTAACAAATATGGGAAGAAAGAAAGAAATGGGGCAAACTCACTTAACAAATGTCTCGCTTAGCCACAGAAGTGTTGGGTTCAATTGTGGTCATAACTTGAGGACTACCTGTAAGGTGAGATGGCCGGCGTAGAAATTTAATAAATAAAAATAAAACAGAACCGATGCAAACGAGAATCAAATTCTAGAATTGGCATTGCAAGCCCTCACAGCAGGCTCACTATTAACAATTAACGTGAACAATTAATAAGGGTTCAAGTGGTGAAAATCAAGAAGGAAATCCTTCAGATATAACAAAAGCTCTGACTACCGTATCTAAACCCCTCTTTTTGCAAAAGTCTGCTTTCAATATTGTTTCTGGAGAGCAGTTTTACATAAGAGTCTAGACCGGCCTTTATTTAATAGCTTCCAGGTATTTGAGACGGTCCCTGAAGATGAAGCCCAATGCTTCTGGAGAATACCAAATTGGAAATAGTTGTCCTAATTATTCAGCCTGAAAGCTTGAAACCTGAAGAGAAAGTTATATGGTGGAATGTAGTTGGAACCAGACCCGTGATAGGCTCTTTATCAGGGTTCCAAGTAACACCCCCAACGAAAGAAAAGGCTTGAGTTTCCTCAAAGTTCCATATTATTAGAGATGTCCTATTGGCACATCTGGGAAAACCCGAATCTGAAAGCTTCCAGGTTTTTCCCACCCAAAGGAAAGTTCAAGTCCCTGCCCAGCATCCACATGTCCATCACATGGTCCAATCTAAGCACCGTCCCAACTGGAGATGCCTCCCAGTTCCAGCCGTCCAGGTGCAGGACAAGATGTCCTTGACTCTCTGAGAAAGGAATGTTATTATGACTACATATCATCCCTGCTCCATACAATCTTGATGGTGATTTACATTTGGATGTTTGACAACTGACTCACATTTATGATGGTTGCAGTATGACCATTTTCACACTTACATCCGTTGCAGTATCCCCATGGTTATATGATCGAAATCCAGATCCTTGACAACTGGTTCATATTTATGACGGTGGCAGCGTCCCAGGGTCATGTGATCCCCTTTTGGGACCTTCTGACAAGCAACGTCAATGGGGACGCCAGATTCACTTAACAACCAGGTTACTAACTTAACTGTAATGGTTCACTTAACAACTGTGGTAAGAAAGGTCATAAAATGGGACAACACTCACTTAACAAATCTCTCTCGTAGCAAGATAAATTTTGGGCTCAATTGCAGTCGTCCATCAACTGTACTTTCATACTTGCAAGATTTTGGAAATGTAAGCTTACAATAAAGTAGAATGAGTTCATACAGATGCGCTTCTTTTCTGGAGAACATCACAAATCAGTATATTTCTGAATATATGCTTTTGCTAAAGGTTCAGAGAACAGAAATGTGTTAAGAATTCGTTCACACAGAAAAAAATATTTCAATCTAAAAGTCAAAATTACTTCTTTCCCTTATCTATTCACTGGTAGTTTATTAACCCATGAATGTCAGGCCCAAATCCAAGAATGATGGATGATGATTCTTCCAAACTGAGTTCTTTATTACTTCCCACCAATAGACAAAATTTTATCAGACTGAGGACTCTTATTCATATCTACAATGTATTCTGGGAATTACAGTATTAGGGTGTCTTCATCCTCTTTCTCTCGCACATAATATCTGGGCTGACTTGTCTCTTGCTCCTCTGGAATGGACTTCCTCCTCCTTCCTCGTAATCCACTTTGTTACTAATACAGATTAACAGAGTTGGAAGGGACCTTGTAGGTCATCTAGTCCAACCCCTCACCCAAGCAGGTAGCTACATCATTTCTGACAGATGGCAGTCCAGTCTCTTCTTAAAAGCTTCCAGTGATGAAGCTCCCACAACTTCTGAAGGCAATTTCTGTTCTATTGGTTGATTGCTCTCACTGTCAGAAAAGTTCTCCTTATTTCCAGATTGAATCTCTCCTTGGTCAGTTTCCATCCATTATTCCTTGTCTAGCCTTCAGGTGCTTTGGAAAATAGCTTGACCCCCTCCTCTCTGTAGCAGCCCCTCAAATATTGGAACGCTGCTATCATGTCTCCTCTGGTCCTTCTCTTCACTAGACTAGCCATGCCCAGTTCCTGTAACCGTTCTTCATATGTTTTAGCCTCTAGTTCCCTAATCATCTTGGTTGCTCTTCTCTGCACTTTTTCTAGGGTCTCAACATCTTTTTTATAGTGTGGTGACCAAAGCTGGATGCAGGATTCTTAGGCTTTATAGAGTGATATTAGTACCTCACTTGATCTTGATTGAACCCCCTCTGTTAATGCAATTTAGGATTGTGTTGGCTTTTTTGGCTGCCACCTCACACTGTTGGCTCATATTAATTGGTTATCCACTAAGACTCCAAGATCCCTCTCACAGTTACTGCTATTAAGCCTGGTTTCACCCAGTCTGTAAAGTATATTTACTTTTCTCTACATTGAATTTCAAAGGAAGCCTAAATAAAAACCTTTTGATCTAGGAATCAGTGATCAAAATCTTATGTCACATATTCCTGCTGTGTTAAGGAAGCCACCAAAATTACAAGCACCTCATCAACCTGGCCAAACTGTAGTTAATTTAATTATGCTATGCTGAATAAACCACAGTGTCTAGGTAATGGCTTACTGTGACTGTGGAACCCTGAATTACAGACCTGACCTACAATGTCTGTTTCAATGCTACATTCTGAGAATTTCTGAGTGACTTATCAAAGAAAATAACCACTTCTCAAGTTTTATTATATTAGCAGTGCCTCAATTTTTAAATCCATTCTCATGAAGCCATCATTACAACAAATCCCACATGGAATAAATGCTATTTGATCAATAGGTTCACTTTTGTATACTTTTATAAAGTTAACAGTATAGTTATATGCATTTGTGTTATATATGTTAATATATAGAGCTGTATCCTACAAAAATTAAGTAACTATGCACAAGAATATAGAATCACTAGCTGGATGCCCGTGCTTCGCTACGAAACTATGTGCTCGGGGTTGATAAATTGACACTTATAGCCTAAAACTTAATGTAGAATGTTTAACTCCGTAGCAACAGAGTGTGTTAATATAATGCAACTGGCAGTTGGAACAGAGGGGGAAGGGGAGTAGAATGTCCCAGCCCGCAGGCCAGATGAGTCACACGCTGGCCACGCCTGGTTTAGTGAAGGGGTAGCATCAGAGCGTGTTAATATAAGGCAATTGGCAGTTGGGACAGAGTTCCTTTCAGGTTGGGAGGGGGGAGTAGAATGTCTAGCTCCATAGCATCACAGTGTGTTAATATAATACTGTATATGAAATACTAATGATCTGATGGTCATTTCGAAATATCCTTTCTTAAAAATCTGCCTTTGTCTACCAGCATCCATGGGTATTCATCTGGCTAGTATCCTGTCAGTGTGTGAGAGAGTTGAGGGGTGTTTGGAAACTCAAACAATATTTGCTGTGTGAGCAAGAAGGAGACAGGAAGGAGGCTGGGCATGGTTTAGCTAAACTGTTCTGTAGTAAAGCTGCTTGCTGCTGTGAAAGTAAAACAGAGTGAAACTCCACTCCTCTGCTTGTGTTTTGCATTTGGAACAGATTTATTTTGAGGTGGGGAGGGGAAGTAGAACTTTTTAGCATCAGAGGGCTGTTTGGAAAGTGAAACAGTATTTGCTGTGTGAGCAAGAAGGAGACAGGAAGGAGTCTGGCCGTGGCTGAGCTTAACTGTTCTGTAGTAAATCTGCTTCCTGCTGTGAAAGTAAAACTGAAAGTGAAACTCCTCTCCTCTGCTTGTGTTTTTTATTTGAAACAGATTTTTTTTCAGATTGGGAGGGGAGTAGAATTTCTTAGCATCAGAGTGTGTTAATAATAATGTAGGAAATACTAATGCTCTGATGGTCACTTTGAGAAATCCTTTCTTAGTGAGCACCTAGAAGCGAAGAGGAACATACGTGGCAAATTTCAAGTTTGTAGGCTTTACGGTTCTGGAGATTTTGTGATTACGGTGTGAGTGGTTTTCGCTTTTATATATATAGTTTCCCCTGGGAATTACCATTATTAGTTAATATCTTTTTAAATAAATGTTTTAGGGTTGTAATATGAAGCATCTAATGCTTCGAAATGTTGAGATTTACTCTCCCCGAGAATGTGAGTTAGAGTATTTCAATAACTGTTAGGCATTTTTGTAGTTTTTGAACTATCCCGTGAAATATAAGGGAATATATAAAATTAATAAAGTATAAGGCATAATATAGCGGAAGTTAAGAACTTTTAAGTCTCGTTGATTAAAGTGGAACAGGTAAAAAGCAAAGGCTTGTGTTTTTCAACACATTGATATCTGCAGGTTTAAATTCTTTTTCATGGATTTTGAAAGAAAATTCATGTATTAAAATATGTAGATATTGACATTTCAATACCCAGATTCACTCTTTTAGTGTGTAAATGGATGTGTTGGTTTCAAAACTGCAAAGGTAATTGTTGAAAATATAGATTAAATCTTTATGCAATATTAACTTCTTCACACACACACAAACACCTCTACTGGGTAAATAATTAATCAAATAGCTGCAGTTAATATTCTGTTACATGTATTTCTCACACTTAAGTTCCCAGTAATTTCCTGTCCAAATTGTTGATGAGAACTTCCCCTTACAATGTTAGTAACATCTTGTGATCTCTCAGTAGATAATGATTCTATTTTTAATATTGCTTTAATTAACATTATCATGATTACATAATAACATTGTCATTATTATGAGTTATTATCTCACAATAATGGAATCCAAGACAAAATCTAGTTAGCCCTGTTTATAGGGCTATTCTAGATTTTAATACCTCTTTGATACATTTTGATGTAAATATGTAAACAAGCCAGAAAACTTTGAACATAATGTATATACTACTAAAACTCTTGTATCTATCATTTTAACTAGGGAAAACAGTGCATAATAGGGCAACAATTTTTGAACCAAAGTATCTCAAATGGGCTAATTTACAGAATGCAAACAAAATCCAGGTTCCATATGCCAGAGAGAATAAAGTTTGGGGAAATTACCGTACATTTGATTGATGAATATAAAAAAATAAAGTGGTAGCGACTTCAACTCTCCTGAGCTGCAGCTGCAGTTACGTGATGCTCAGTTTGATTGTTCTGTGACAGTTTCCCAGCCACTCTTGCAATCCCTTGCTCCCTCCATCCAGCAGCAGCCAGTTACCTGCTTGCTAGGAAGGGAAGGGAAATACCTTCATTATCTCCGAAGGTACTGTAAAGGTAGTCAGTGTTCTGCTTTAATTTTTTTTTAAAGAAATAGTAACTATTATAAATTATAAAACAAAGTATATACTTCTAGACATCCACAACATAATTTCAGAGAAACATGTTTAGAATAGAATTTCCTCCAGAATTTGGTGACTTCCAAATATGTTGGACTCCTTCAGAACTTAGCATCTATTATGCAATAATATTAAAAGGGATGTTGAAGCTGGCACTTGCTCGCATTCAAACTGTACCCCTGCAAATTGTCAACATGTTGTGTATGCCTAGAATTTGCATGCCCACAGATGCATATGTTCTCAAACTGATGAGATGCTTCTTACAGCATATTGATAATAAATCAGCATCTAAAAGTAAATCTAGCATGAAGCACAGCTGGAGTACCACCATGGAGATTAAGAAGCAGTTGGCATTTCTTCTGGGTGAAATCCAAAACTGCCCTGAGGATTAGATCACATCTGCAGATATATTGAATGGATTGTGCAGAAAGATATGATGAAATGTTACATGCTGTATAAATAAAGCACTTAATATTTCCTCACTGGTTTGATCAGTGCTATTCTCTTGCACCATTAGTGTCCTGCAAAAGAAAACCAACAGCAACCATCCTTTCTATTGTAAGATTTGTAATTGTTATTAATTCATCATTGGAAATGATTTGCGTTCATTGAATAAAGAGCATTCTGGAGTCTTGGTTTAGAGGTCAGTTAGCTTGTGGCACTTGAAAGGGACAGCGCACCCATGACGCTCTTAGAGAAAGGATTACAGAAGAAATCAGAAATTGGCAACGTTCTCTGTGATGTTCAGTGTTCTCATATGAGCTCTAGCAGGGCTTGATTAGATTTTATTTTTTTATTTTATTTTATTTTATTTTATTTATTTATTTATTTATTTATTTATTTATTTATTTATTTATTTATTTATTTATTTATTTATTTAATGGGACTTGTATGCCACCCTATCTCCACTGGACTCAGGGCGGCTCACAACAATTAAAACCGAACAAACAAACCATTAAAACAGAAGTCCAAGTTAAAATTAAGAAATTCAATAAAATGCAGTGGCGGAGTGGCTTAATGATGCTGGAAATAGCAGCCAGAAATGGCCTGCACTCCAGCAGTTTGAGTCCAGCTCTGCAAGATGGAGTGAGCACCCGTTGCTTGTTTCCTGGCTCCTGCCCACTCAGCAGTTTGAAAGCATATTGTGAGTAGATAAATGGGTACCACTTCGGTGGGAAAACCCTAGCTGCATTTGCGTGTGCAAGAGAGCGGAAGCCAGCTCTGGACCTGGCCCAGACAAGGCAAGATGAGACCGGCAGAGGAACTGAGAAGAGCCAGCAACCTGACCACCACTAGTGGTGTAAAGCTGATGTAAAGCTAGTTTGCTCCCTGTGGTGCAGCAAGGATAGGCGTGCAAATGCCAAACAAAATGAACTAGCAATTAGGTTATCAGGACTGCACAGAAATCTGACTTTTGTAGATTTCCCTATAGGCCATACATTAAATAAATAAATAAATAAAGGACTTGATTGCTAAAGTTTGATAAACAATTATTGTCTCTTGAAATTTGGAATTATTTTTCCATGGAGGAAATTACACTTGAGCTATCAAATATGAGATTGCCCAGTGTTTGAAGACTGTTCATCACTAGCCAGAAGGATCTGTCTCTTCCTATGGATGCATCGGAAGTTTTATAAATTCTAACACAGCCTTATGAAAATTTATTGAATGAAAGAGTCTACGGAATGTGAAATATGCATTTGGTCTAATGCCAGTTAAACAGATTTCTCAAAATCTAATTTAAAAAGAAAAGAGTAAAATGCATACTCAGTGTACATAGGCTGCAGCTTATGTTTATTAAAAAATACATAATGAATTGGAAAGGATGTGTTTTATACTTTAAAAAATGCAATCAGAAACAGATTTTTCTGTTAGTAAGCTCTATTGAATGGAATTAAATTAACTATTAAGGGAACATGTCTAGGAATGTGCAGTTCATATTCCCGTGCATTTTCTCTATGTGAAACCATTTGACCTGTGCAATGTATTTCCAGCACCATGGACAGCAAACTGGACCTAATAACATCATCATTTAAATGCTGTGATTATGAACTTGAATCTGCATTTCTGATTTGCATACCGAAGTCACAGCATTTGCACAACGATGTTGTCATTACACACGTTTCATTGTTGGCCGGCTCTGCAAATGCCCCCCGTATTTTTTCTGCCTTCCTCTATCTGCAAGTGAAACTGGTTTTTCCAACTTAGCTCTTGGTCTTCTTTTATCTAGACATTTCCTGTTTAAACATGGATCTGGATCTTCAGCCATCTTCAGTGCTGCCAGTCAGAACTATCCGCTGACTTCTAACACAGTTTACTCACCGCCTCCCAGACCACTTCCTAGAACGACTTTTTCACGACCGGCTTTTGCTTTCAACAAGCCTTATAGATGTTGCAACTGGAAGTGCACTGCCTTGAGTGCTACAGCAATCACAGTCACACTGGCCTTGTTGCTTGCTTATGTTATTGGTAAGTCCTGTTTAGCTTTATTACATCTCTCGTTCCCACTCCTGTTGATGAGATTTTGGAGGAAGAATTAGATGCTTAGCTCATTATTGAGAAGCAAATCTTATCAGCTGTGGTGGCGCAGTGGTTAGAATGTAGTACTGCAAGCTACTTTCTGCTGACTGCCGGCTGACTGCAATTTGGCAGTTCAAATCTCACCAGGCTCAAGGTTGACTCAGCCTTCCATCCTTCCGAGGTAGGTAAAATGAGGACCCAAATTTTGGGGGGCAATATGCTGACTCTTAGAGAGGGCTGTAAAGCACTGTAAAGCGGTATATAAGTGCTATTGCTATTGCCATCAATAATTGATAATGCAGTTGTGATGTTTTTCTTGCACTTATTGTTCCTTTTGCTTTAATGAGTGTTACCGAACTGTTTGTGTACTGATATGAATGTTATGTCCATAATGGCATGTGGCTTTAGGAGACAGGTCAAAGAGATACTACCAGTGGGATGGTCAGATAAAAGTAGTGGTGAAATGTAAAATTTGTTACTACCGGTTCTATGGGCGTGGCTTGGGGGGGTAATGTGACTGGGTGGGCGTGGCCATTTTTTTAAAAAAAATTTAAAAGCATTTCTTCTACAAGCTCTTTGGCCAAAAAAGTTGTAGAAAAAATGCTTTTAAAAGGCTCTGACGATCCCAGCTGAGCCACGTGATCATCAGAGGCTTTTTTTTTTACTTTTAAAAGCATTTTTTCGGCCGAAGAAAAAATGCTTTTAAAAGTAAAAAAAAAAAGCCTCTGATGATCGCGCGACTCAGCTGGGCATGGGGGGGGGAGCAGGGATTTTTGCTACCGGTTCTCTGAACCACCTGCCGCCATCGCTACCAGATTGGGCGATCCGGTCCAAACTGGGAGCATTTCACCCCGGATAAAAGTCAATTTAACCCACATCAGAAATGTGGACAGAGGAAGAAGCTCAGGGAACACCCTCCCTAGTTTCTTGGAATGTGTAGAGGATAGGCGAAAGATATACAGGTAGTCTTCAACTTACAACAGTTCATTTTATGACCATTTGAATTTACAACAGCACTGAAAAAAGTGACTTATGACCATTTTTCACACTTATGACCATGGCAGCATCCCCATGGTCATGTTATTTACATTTGGATGCTTGACAACCAGCAATACTTACAACAGTTGCAGTGTCCTGGAGTCATATGTGCAACCTTCTGACAAGCAAAGTCAATGGGAAATCCAGATTCACTTAACAACCATGTTACTAATTTAACAACTTCAGTGATTCATTTAACAAATGCGGCAAGAAAAGTCATAAAATGGGGGCAAAACTCAATAACATAAATGTTGGACTCAATTGTGGTCGTAAGTTGAGGACTACCTATACTTGCAGACTTGCAAGACTCATGTTAACTTTGTGAGATAGGCCAGAGAGGAGACTTAGCTTAATGAGCTAATTATAATTCGTGTAAAGTTGTAAGGTTTCAATAACAGAATCTTGTACTTCAGAAAGAACATTTTCTCCCATCTCTTTTACAGGAAGATTCAGCATCTGTTCGATTATAACCAGTTTAACATTCAATGACCTGGTAGATTTGTTTTATTTTATTTTTAAAGGATAGGGTCTACAACCAAGGACCAATCAATAAAACAAATACAAGGGCAGGGAAAAGTGATGATCTAAACACATGTCAGATAAAATATAGGCTTATATGTTGCAATTAGCATTATTGTTCTTTCTTCATTTTATTGATCCAATTTCCACTGACTCCAAGAACCTTTGTAGGAAACAAAAGTTTACACTAACAAGTAAGCAAAATCAATCCAAAATGTAACTTCTCTTTATGCAGAGAGTATTCAAGAGTTCAAAGAACATGTAATATCTACATATACTTTCAAGAGCCTTCTCTAACACCACAATTCAAAACAACCTCAATTGAAGAGGAATTGAGAGTGAACATGCTTGTCTTGAATTATCAAGACTATTGAGAGTGCCTTGGACCACAAGGAGATCCAATCTGTCAATTCTAAAGGGAATCAACATTGACTCTCCTTTGGAAGGTCAGATATTGAAGATGAAACTCAAATACTTTGGCCACCTAAGGAGAAGAGAGGATTCCTTGGAGAAGACCCTGATGTTGGAGAAGATGGAAGGCAAAAGGAGAAGAGGATGGCAGAAGATGAGATGATTAGATAGTGTCATCAGTGTGAGGGTTCCAATGGATGCCCTAATTAAATCATGAATCTCAAGTCAAGCTTCAAAAGAAATCCAGATATTTATTAGGAGCTTCATGTCGGCAGGTTCCCAAATGAAGCCAGCTCTACCCTATGTAATTTACGCTCCAATTATGACCCTGTTTTCCCCCTCCCCCCAGAGTGTGTCATCAATCACATTTGCCAACAGAGAAATTTTGTGGGTTGTAGAGGTCACTCCCCTCACTACTGTAAGTAACCCTGGGATACAGCCTTGAGAGAGATAAGCATGGAATGTTATGCTATGGTCCATGGGGTCAGACATGACTTAGCAACTGAATAACAAAAGCAACACTTATCTCGACAACCTTCATGAACAGATGGGAAGCTATAGAAGTCTGAATCCTAAACATTTACTAAGAATGGCGGTGAGAACATGAAAGGAAAGATAGGACTGAAGACCGTTCACTCATCTTCATTCCATGTGTTTGAAAAGGTCAAAGGCACATTGATTATCTGAAGAATAATCCATTCCCTGGATTATTTTTAATGAGTAATCCTTCCATTGGATGCTACAAAATCCAATGGGCCTGGTGGCTCAGCAGACTAATAGCATTGCGATTAACACCAGCTGTCTGCAATTACTGTAAGTTCGAATCTCACCAGGCTCAAGGTTGACTCAGCCTTCCATACTTTCTAAGGTAGGTAAATTGAGGACCCAGTTTGTGGGGGCAATAAACTGACTTTGTATAAATATACAAAAGTATGAAGGCTATTGCTTAATGCATTGTAAGCCACCCTGAGTCTCCGGAGAAGGGCGGCATATAAATCAATTTTTTTTAAAAAAAATAGCCATCGCCTTACAGGGCAAGATTCCAATTAAGGTCCAATTTACTAAAATACTTTGGGCATCATAAAGAAACTATAGCCAACTTTTTATTGGTTTCAGAAATCTCTAGGTAGCAAAAGATTTTCTTGCAAAAAAAAAAAAAAAGGCAATACAGAACTTGGCAGACACCAAACAAGTGATTTAAAAAAAAAAAAAGAAGAAGAAGTCATTTCAATCTGCCAATTATTTCCTGTCTGTTTCTCACTATTTTAATTAGGATCCCACTGTAGCTATTATTAATAGCTTCGGTATTATCTTTATCTTGGTTTGTATGCTTTAAAAGAAACTAGCCAAGATATAGTAGTTTTTAATATTAAATATTCCGCTTCCGCCATCCAGAGAACAAATCCTCATTAACACAACTTGAAGCATTGCAGATGAAAGAGGGAGGATGAAAAGGGAGTTGTGCTGTGTGAGACATTTACTGTCACCACACCAAAGAGTTTGTTTACCTAACTTTGATACACTTAACACTGATCCATTACTGTGTTTCCTTAGACCAGTGTTTCCCAAACTTTTGACATATGTGTACCCCTTCTATAATTTTCGTAACGCTGAGTACCCCTCATAAAAAACATATGGTACCCCTGGGGGTACGCGTACCACACTTTGGGAAACACTTAGATAACACTGCAATTCTCCGGCGTTTAAACAGCTCCGCGGCTCAACATCAACTGTTAATGTTCCCGCAGTTTAAAAATGGCTGAACCCGAGCTGCACGAAGGATGCGCAGAAGTTCCCGCCATAATGAGTTGCGATACGATGTACGATGGCCCCAGTTCCCGTGTAAAAACTGCGATACGCGCCTATTTCTTTCCTTGTTCTGTGGGCGCAGCTAAGCACGGTGCAGTGGATATTCCCACGTGATCCCCACCAAACTCCGGTGCAACGCGTACCCCCACCAAACTCTTCCCATACCCCTGGGGGTACGTGTACCACATTTTGGGAAACACTGCCTTAGACGGTTTTAGATCTGTCTTTCCTGAGGTTGATCTCAAAATCAGCTGATAGGTTTGGAAAATAAAAAGGGTGCTATTTTATCTATGTGATGTGACAAGGTTATTTATTTTATTGCGTAATTTATATCCTGTTCTTAATGAACATATTTATAGAGGAGGGAATGTCACATAAACTAAGCAATGAAAGCAGAAGAAAGAACTATATAGCAAAATGGTCCCTGGAAAGTACCTGAAGCTGGGTGGAAAAAAGAATTGTCACTATTTTAATTCATCCTTTAGAAATTAATAGTGACAATGAAACTAAAGAAGGTTATTTTCAGGTGCAAAAGGAGGATTTATTGCTTGCGCCTAGACACAAAAACCTAATCAGCTGATGAGCAACACTAAATAGGCACTAGATAAGGGTCAACAGAATTCAAGGGGGACTGGACTTGAATTGCTTGCAGCATTGTAATGATTCTAGACTCAGTGCCCTCTTGACTCCTTCCCCCAGGCTCTTCCTCTGTTCATGAAGCACTGTTCATTGCAAGACTACAGGTAGCAGCCATGGAGAAGGAGGGCACATCAGGATTATGCAGACAGGGTTTGATCCAGCTGCAAATCTTCTCAGTTCTATTTACATTGTCAAAGTTGCCTCCACTGGCATTGTTTCCCCCTCTTGATTGCAAGTTTGTGGATGATGTTCATTGAAGGTACAGCAGGGAAAAATAGTGAAACCTCCCATAATATTGTTATTCTCATAAAAGAAACCATTTGTCCTCTCCCCTCGAATCCAGACAGGCTCTTAAAAAGTATTTATGAAGCTTCAAGTGTCAGAATTAGAAAAAAAAACCATGCAATATTTTACAGATGAATCTTTTTGTTCAATTGGATTGCCAGGATGAAAAGAAGGCTAGCTAGTTAAGCCTTGGCATTCACAGAGTGGAATATTTTTTCTTTTGTTAGGCAGAGCGAAAGCCAAAGTTGTATATAAGTGATTAAAGTCAAATATTTAAGGATCAGTCAAAATGTGGCGTATAATCCCTACATATCCTTACATATAATTTAGTCCATTTGAATCTCATAACTGAGGATGGATTTCTTCAGCTGAAACCAATTTTTTTTTTATCCAAACTCTTCATAAAAGCGCTGAAGGGGGGGGAAAAAAAACCATTTGACATATTCACAGGCTTTTTTGCTCTGTATGGCTAACATCTCGTTTGATTAGAATGTTTGATCTAATCTGACGTTACTTCTCTATAGTTTAAATCCTTTTCATCTGTCTGCCTTGTAGCCGAAAGGAATTTATCTCTTTTGTGGAAATCTTTTAAATGATTTCACTCTCTGAATTTAACACCATCTTAAAAATCTGCCTTGGCTGATGGCAGCAATGCCTAGCTAGAGAAGGGAAATGCCATTTTACTAAAGCCTTTTGGTTAATCAAATACATCTGAACCAACTGATCAGTTGATCTTGAATGACTGATCAGTTGGGTGCATCAACATGCGTGATGTATATTAACATAATAATAAAAGTTTGAAAAATGAAAGTACAGTTTCCCTTTTCTCACTTCTTTTTTATGCATTACCAATGGCATTTTCCCTAAGATGGTACTTTTGTGGACTCTAATTGTAAATTTTGTATTAAATATATATATATATATATATATATATATATATATATATATATATATATATATATATATATATATATATATGAAAACTTTTTCTTCTGTTGACAGCTGGAAGCTCTCTTAACGTTTTTGACTTTGAAGTCATAACGAACAGGGTTGTAATGCAAAATGGCAAGGATTGGGATTTTGGGGAGAGGTACTTTTATATTATTCCATATTATTCTTATTTGTTTATTATTAAATTTATATGCCAACCATCCTATATCATTATTATTATGTATTTTTATTTACTTATTATCAAACTTATATGCCACCCATCTTGTTATTTGGGGTGACTCTAGATGTATGTTTGTGGCTTATGGTACAGGTTTTTAATGTTTCCAAGCAGGAAATTATGGCAAAGATTTTTTCAAGCTGTAGTTAGAGAGGGTTCAGAAGGACTCCTACCCATGAAATAGGACAGTCAGTGTAGTCTAGTGGTAAAGCTGCTGGACTAGGAGTTGGGAGCCCTGAGTTCTAGTATTCTCTCAACCATGGAAGATCCCTGAATGGCTTTGGGTCAGGCACCCCTGTCAGGTATAAGGAATCAGGAACCAGGTTGTTCAAATGACTACAAGTTTATTCCATGCTATCTCTAAATAAGAATCTGAACTACTACTAAATTGGCAGTAGATAAGAGTCAACATTCATGGAATTCATGGAGGGCTGGACTTAGAACTCTTGTTGGCATAAAGGGACTCAAGACTGATGACATGCTTGACCCCTTCATTGGCTCAACCTGGTCATCTCCTACAACCTTCTCTCAGTCCAAGAGCCAGTATGATGTCATGTTGAAGGTACTAGAATAGGAATGGAGAGATCCTGGGTTCTAGGCCCCATGGAGGCTTCATGATGGACTTCTCTCTCAATCCAGTATTCCTCTAGAAGGGAAAGTTCAGGGAAATAGCAATAGGGACTTGTCTATAGGCTGCCTTGAGTTCTATATGGAAAGGTGAGATAGAAATTTAACATATAAAAAAGGCAGCAATTCTTTGATATTGTAGAGCAGTCATGATGGAATCCATAGAAAGTGACTTCAGAACAAAGCGGCATAGTTCTATCCAATCAGATTTAAGGACAGGAAAGAGCGAGAAAGAAAATAATGAAAGCAAAAACCATAACTGCTAGTCATTAAGTCCCCTTAAGTATATATCATTAATCCCCATGCCTTGTACTTCTCCTCCTCCTCCTCCCCTCCCTCCCTCCCTCCCTCCCTCCCTCCTCCTTCTCCTCCTCCTTTCTTTCCATTTGAACTTTTAGGACCTCATCCTAATTTGACATTTCCCAATTATATTTCCTAAAGTTATGGGAAATTTAACTTTAGACTGACCAAACCAATCCATGAAAACGAAACACCCCCCCCCCCCCCAAAAAAAAACCCACCACACAACACGACCCAGATTTGTAAGCACTTCATTCTGGTTGTGCTTCCTTTATTCACCTGAAGGAGAAGCCATCTGGGTTTGATAAATATATATTGTAGAGGCTGTTATTATTCAATTCAGCGATCCACCACAGGGAGTCCCTTGTGTTTCAGCCAAGCGTTATATTTTGTTCTCTGCCAAAGTTTTCAAAGCAGAAGTTGACAGGCTGAGCCGACACAGAAGGTAGATAAGAATAAATTCAATTTCATCATTGGCTTTGTAGCAGATGGTGGGTTAATCCAGTTTATGAAATGTAATCTGAAAAATCATGCAAACATCCATTCAAAACTAAAATCCTTTTCAACCGATCCTTTCCCCAAGTATATCGCTCACAATGTAAGAGAAATAACCTATTATCTAGACATGATAAGGGAGGGGAATGATTAAAATAGAGAGAATGCCAGGTAGCACCACTTTTCTTAAATTGTCAAGCTGTAGTGCTGTCAATTCCAACTGCATTCCTCTATCATGTTAAAGGCAACACAAACTAAAATAACAGGTAGCATGGAAATAGAATTTTGCAGCATCTAGTTTCATTATTTCAGTAATGAAGAAATTAATGAAGGAGACTTGAGTCTGGGTTGTTGTTTTTTGTTTTTATTTTTTGTTGGTTTTTTGTTAGGTTTTTTTTTTTTTTGCATTCAGCCAATGTGCCAGTTTTCACAATTTTGGGGGGCTTTAATGGTTCAGAGTAGGAACATTAGATGTGTGACCTTCCAAAAATTTCTAATCCATAACTTCCAGCAATTTTATCTAGCTTGGTCAGCAATGACACTGCTGTATAGTGTCCTTCACCAGCAGTTTTCTACCTGTGCTTCAGAATAGCAATAGCACTTAGACTTAGACTTATATAACCCTCTCTGAGCAATTTACAATGTCAGCATATTGATCCCAACAAGTGAGTCTTGGAGGTGTCTTTGACCAGTAGGGTTGGCCACATCCCATAGTTTTAATCTTGTGGGGAGACACAACTCTTTAAATTCTTTCCTGAATCTCATGGTATTTGCCTTTCTGAGGTAATCTTCTAATTCTACAAAGACAGTTTTTCTCACCTGACGCTCTCTAGATGAGGCTCGATGGCAAATCTTAGAATTCCCTGTAACCATCCACCTCAACTTCTAGTATAATGTTATATTATAATTGTAGACCTCTGTATGACATAAATTATTACTCTCTTTTTTTCTAAACATAAGCGAACTCACATGTCACAATCTGTCCAAGGTTAATTGGGAGACTATGAGCCGGGAAACTGTTTTTACCAAATCTGTTGTTTTCTCATCAGATCCATATGGTTTCACACTGTTGGTGTCCATTTTATTTCAGTGTAGCTATTCAGAAAGCCAAACTATAGGTAATATGTTAACAAACAAGCTTTTGTTTTTGATAAACAGCCTTATTGTGTAATCAGATGCTGGTCGAAAAAGGCAAAGTGGGAAAAATGCCATTTTATTAGGGGAACAAAATATAAAGATGCTGAATAAAAACAGAAAGTGATCGTGATGGGAAACTGCACAAAGCAATAACAACTGAGAGCATGCAAGCTCTAAGTCTAAATTCATCCAAGAAAGAAATGGTAGAGATAAGTAAATGGTTTATTGAAAAGCTGAAGGCACCACAGTCACAAGAGCTGCTGTGTAAAACGGCATTTCTAAATGGCTGTTTAGAAATAGCAACTAGCCACACCTAATGCAAAGAGGGAAAGAGAGAATAAGAAAGTAGGATGCCTGAGTCATCCTTTTTATACCTCAGCAGGACTGCTAAAAATATTAATAGAAATAATGGCAACTGTTAAAGTCACACTTGTGTTACTCAAAAATTTGGATTTTTGATTAGCAAAGAACAGATCTGCTTTCTAAGGCAGAGCTGGGAGTATCTGTCTATTTCTGCCAACCTAGAACTACTGTAGCTTCTGGGGCATGCCAGGCTCTATGTGTATATCACAACTGTGTGTGCATCACAATTTCTGATGGCTTTTAATATAGTCCAATATTCCTATGTTGGAATCAGCTATGCAATCCCCAACCATTTGGAATAAAAACCTTCAAAATTTCCAGAGACTAAAGGATATGGCTATGTTTTTGTTATTTTCTGTTGTTGCTGTTGTTGTTTAATTTTTGAATTGCCCAGAATTGCAGAGAGTTGTGCAGTGGAATATATTCACATACTCTGTTTAATTTAAGTACTGCTATTACAATAAGCATTTTTGTAAAATTTATTCTTGGTTTGGCTCTTGAGTTTTCCTTGGTAAAGCAATGATATACACATCGACAATTACATCGTTATATTCTTCTGGACCTCTTTCAGATGTCCAGGTTTGTCCCTTATTTTTATCCAAGAAAGTGTGTTTACTGTATTCCCCCTTCCCAGACTGGAAACACAACTGGATGAGTTAGCTCTACTTTATTGTAAGGCTTGTCAGGCATGCAAAATCAGGGCCACACATTGACTTCCAATTAAACTGATTTATTGCTCATTCCTATGCACAGGAATCTAGTCAACTGACAGTCAGTACTATTTTGGCCCCAGATAAGGGTTAATGGAATTCAAGAGGAGTTGGACTTAGATCACTGTGGGACCGTAAAGATTCCAGGCTGATTCCCCTCTTGATGCTGTTCCCAGGTTCTGCCACTCCTTTCTCAGGGTTCCAAGTAATACACCTATAACAAATAGAACTCTGACGCAGGTAGATTCCTCAAATAATAGTTTCATTTGGACATATCATATTGGCACAGGCTGGTGAAAACCAACTCTGAGTGTTCCCATGGTTTTCACCTAATTAAAAGTTTTCTCCCTTCCCCAAACAATCAGTCACATGGTCCAATCAAGGTGTTGCCCGGTTGCCTGGTAACTTCACTCCTCCTCTCTCCAACCACCAGTGGAAATGTCCTTGGTTCCCAGAAGAAAGTATTTTGTTTTGGCTACAAAACCTCAGTTATCTCTATCCTCCCCTCCCTATCCCTCAGCTCCAGTGTGGCAACTATTTGTTAAACTATTTACCAAGTCTGCACTACTATTAATCTTCTCATCGTTCCTATCATCCATCTCCTTCCACTTATCTGTATGACTGTAACCTTATTGCTGGTATCCTTACGATTTATATTGATATTGTTTCCTGACTGCTTATTTGTAACCTATGACTATCATTAAGTGTTGTACCTTATGATTCTTGACGAATGTATCTTTTCTTTTATGTACTCCAAGAGCATATGCACCAAGACAAATTCCTTCTGTGTCCAATCATACTTGGCCAATAAAAATTCTATTCTATTTAATTCTGTTCTGAAGCCTCCAAATGGCCTTGGTCAGGTCAGCTTCAGGGTTGAAACTTCTCCTCTACAAAGCTACATAAAACAGAATCCTGCAAATCTGAAGCCACAAACTTCCCATCTCCACTTTTAGCTGCTTGATCCATGAGGGCAGATCCTTCCTAAATATCTTTCTCTGACTATTAAGAGACTGTGGGGGCTCCTACCTCTCTTATCTGATGGTTTCCTAGGCAGCATCTACTCTCCTCTGTCTTCAAGGTTATCCATGCATTCTATTACACTGCCGGCAATCATACAGCCAATGCAAAACATTAGGCTAGAGCATCATTCTGGCTTTCTAATTTTATGGCAAACAGCCTTTGCAGAATTGTGATGCTTCAGACCAGGAGACGTTTGCATCCATTTCCTTTCTGCTTAGCAATTCTGGGGAAATTGTTTGTGGAAATCGCTTCTTTCGCTTTGCTTCCTATTTATTCAGAAGACTGCCAGGGGAATATTTAGAGAAGGAGCAGCCAGTCTCTTGGGAATTAGCAGTAATGGATTGGTAGCTTTGTCACATGTCAGTGTATTGGAAATAATGCAAAATTAATATTGAAAATACTGAAGTCATCAGCTTTCAAGCGCTGTGTTAAGTTGCAGAAGAAACGATATACAAGGTTTTTGTCTGTGTGCCTTTTAAAAAAGGCTCCCTAATCCTGTATTAATTCTGAATATTTTATTCTCCAGAATTGTGTATAGTCCCCCAGAGTAGTTCACCACCCTTTTTTAACAAGCCCAAAAAGAAACAAAACATTAAATATATGTGGAATAATTGTATAAATTCCAATTATTTCACTTTGGTTTATTGCATTTAAAGCAAATATATTTATTTACATGTTGGATTTACGCCCTGCCCAATAACTACCTATTTTACCTCATGACACTAATGATGATAATTAGAAAAATAACTGGGCAGCAGTTAATTCTACATATTGTAAGGGATGTGGTGGCTCAGTGGCTAAGACGCTGAGCTTGTCCCCCAGGCCTTGAGTTTGGCACCCCTGGGGTAGAATATAAGGTGGAAGAAATTTATATCATAGTTATGCACCTGCCAAAGCTTCTTCAATGCAACTTATACCCCATTGGCTCCTATTCACTAAGGAAATGTAGTTATGGATGTACTAATATCCGCACAAAAGAAGATGGCACCTGGAAAGTTAAAAATAATGGGAGTAATTTTCATAAACATACGCTCTCAACATGGTGAGAAAATGGCTCCTCTCCTTTTTACGTTTCTCCATTCTTAACAGTAGATTCCAAGTTTCTCCTCTGTGCGGCTTCTCTAGGGCTCTGTTTGCACATTATATTAAACCATGGATTATTTAATTAGGAATTATTTGTTATTATTGTGTCCTTGGACAGATCTGTCCAAAATTTGTGATTTGTCTATCAGAATAATTGATTTTGTGCTCCGTGTTGGGCCCACCCTAGGTAGAACCCATCTTCTGTGCAGGAGAAGCACTAGATTTGAATGATGCAAAATTCAGGAACGATGTGTCTCTTTTCATTTTTACTTTCCCGTACAGTCGTCTTCTCACAAAGCCCTTGTCCTTTGAATTGCAAGCATTCCCGCTAACTGCTGAATAAAATTCATCATCCAGCATTGGCTGAGCTCCAAATGAAAATGAGGAAACTAATTACACATTTAGTTTAAGGTGAAATTAGCATACTTAGAATTTCAATTTCTTATAAACAGAGGCATGGGATAATTGACTTCTTCAAAGCTTTCTACTATCTTATTCTGGGTGGGTAATGAAGGTGGGCATAAATTAATAAGCTGAATCTCTCTTTCTCTCCCTCCCTCCCTTCCTCTCTCCTTCCTTTCTTTCTTTCTTTCTTTCTTTCTTTCTTTCTTTCTTTCTTTCTTTCTTTCTTTCTCTCCCTCTCTCTCCCTCTCTCTCTCTCTCTCACTCTCTCTCTTTAACAGCAGTACATTTATGTGGCCTGACTTGGCAGTTACAACCAGTTGATGGGCAGCTTTATGAAAATGGACTCAGTAAAGGAAACAGACTCACAGAATCTGTGGATACAACATACGCTCCCATTGGAGGCAAAGCGTCAGATAAAACAGAAAGGAAAGGTATCTCTTTTTCTATCTTTTTTCATCAAGTGTATAAAATCACCATGGAAGATGCACTGACATCACAGGAAAGGCCAGAAGTCTCAATGGTTTTGGGTAGCAAGGACATGCAATTAACCCAACTGATATCTATGGAGATTCTCCATCATCCAGGTCATGGTTGTCCCATGCTTTTTCAAAAGGCAACTGGACTTTCTGGTTTTTATTTATTTTATTTTTTTTCTATTTTATTTAATTTGATTTATATGCCGCCCTTCTTCGGAGACTCAGGACGGCTTACAATGCCTTAATTTCTGTTTTTTCTTTCTTTTTCCTTCATGTCATGGGCCCAGGGTACTTGCAGGATCACCTTCTGCCTGCCTCCAACCATCCAGTGCGCTCACATAGGATTGCCTTCCTCCGGGTGCCATCGGCCAGACAATGTTGGCTGATGGTGCCCAGGATGAGGGTCTTCTCTGTGGGCGCATCGACCCTCTGGAATGGTTTACCCACTGGGCTCCGGATGGCCCCCGACCTCCTCTCTTTCCGCGGTGACCTGAAGACATGGCTTTTCCAACAAATTTGCTGATCTGATGGGAGTTTTAACTAATCTTTTGGGGATTTTAATTGAGTATTTTAGTCGTAATTTTACTGTTTTATTGTTTTATCTTTGTGAGCCGCCCCGAGTCCTTCGGGAGAAGGGCGGCATATAAGTATAAATAAACTAAACTAAACTAAACTTTGAAGACGTTTCGCTTCTCATCCGAGAAGCTTCTTGAATGAGAAGCAAAATGTCTTCAAAGAAAAACCAGAAAGTCCAGTTGCCTCTTGAAAAAGCACCTTTGGGATGACCCAATTGATGTGCATGTTGCCCGAGTTAATATTATCGATTGATTTATTAGATTTTTATCCCGTGTTTATTACTTTGAAATGTATTTGATTATTATTTTGTATGTAACTCAAGGTGGTGAACATACCTAATGCTCCTTCTTCCTCCGATTTTACACACAGCAACAACCTTGTGAGGTGGGTTGGACTGACTGAGTGAGACCATCTCCTGGTGATTGGCCCAAAGTCAGCCAGTCAGCTTTCATACCTAGGGTGGGACTTGAACATGATTGCTTCAAAGCCATCTTGTCAGCTTTTTTTGTCTAAGGCAGGACTAGAACTCACTGTCTCCTGGTGATTGGCTCAATATCCCTCATTCAGCTTTCTTGCCTCAGGCGGGACTAGAACTCAACTTATCTCAGTTTCTGGGCTAGTGTCCTAACCACTAGGCCAAGCTGACTCTCCTATTGTATTTACTATATTGTAAGGGTAGAACAATGTTAGTCTATTTTAACCAAAAATCAGGAACCTGGGTGAGCCTAATACATTTTACTAAAAGATGTAAGCTTTTCTGAGCTACAGCTCACTTCATCTGATGCATGATGTTTCAGAAGATTGGTTTCAACAAGTCCTACTACATTCCTTCTAATACATGACTTAACCGTTTCATTTCGGCATGGTGGTAAGAATACCATTGCTGTCGTTCCAAGGATTTTTGCATAAATCTGGAGGTTGGAAACAGATCAGATCAAGATATGCTCTCATGTTAAATGGCTTGCTAAGTATTAACTGACATGGTGATCATTTTTGTATATCTCATTTTTTCTATGGTGGTCATTTTTGTATATCTCGTTTTTTTCTACGTGTTTCACTTTTCTTCTTTATACTGTAACTGCTATTCTAATAGCAAATCCTTCATAAAAGTTATTGCATTACATTCTTGATTAAATTATTTTTCCATTAATATATCATTTTATGGTACTACTCCCCCCAAAAAAGGTGGTGTTATTAGCTAGTTTTAGAAAATACACTTTTCCCAAAAGGTTTCCACACTTTTGGCCATTACTGTAAGCACATTTGGATTGAATCTCCTAATTGAATTGAATTTTTTTTCAATCAAATGAAAAAATTGAATTGAATCAGTTAATTCTGCACCAGGTTGGTTCTCAAACTGTGTCACCTCAGTACTATATCAAATACTTTAACCACTATCTCTTACAGGTTTTCTGGACCAGTGTTGGACTGGGAAATAAATGCTCAGGATCTTTTTATTTCCTCTCAGCTCTCATCCCATTGGACGAAATAAATGTTGGTTCTGAAATTTCTTTTAAAGAAAAAATGTCTTAGAAGAAATCCCTACATATCATGTGCCATTAAAGGAAGGGAATGTGGTTCGGAACAGGAAATATAGGTAGTCTTGGACTTACAACCACAATGGACCCCAAAATTTCTGTTGCTAAGTAATACATTTGTTAAGTGAATTTGGCCCCATTTCGTGACCTTTCTTGCCACAAAAGCTAAGTGAATCATTGCAGTTGTTAAGTTAGTAACACGGTTGTTAAGTGAATCTGGCTTCCCCATTCTGACTTTGCTTGTCAGAAGGTCTCAAAAGGTGATCACATGATGTACACTACAACTGTCATAAATGTGAGTCAGTTGCCAAGCATTTGAATTTTGAACACATGACTGTAGGGATGCTGCAATGGTCATAAGTGTGAAAAACAATCATAAGTCACTTTTTCCAGTGCCATTGTAACTTCCAACGGTCACTAAATGAACTGTTGTAAGTCAAGGATTACCTATACCAAGAGTCGGCAACCTTAAACACTCAAAGAGCCACAAAGGTCCTAACCGGAAGCCCCCGTTCAATTCTGGAGTTGACCGGAAGTCCGGTTCCCCCATCATAGTCTCCTCCTAGCACAGCATCCTTTTTCCTCTGCTGACCAGAAGTCTGGTTCCCCCACCATAGAGTCTCCTCCTAGGGCAGCATCCTTTTTCCTCTACCTGCCCTAACCGAAATCCCTATCAACTGTGGAGCCGACCAGCAACAGGGAGCCAGAGCAGAGGGATGAAAGAGCCACGTGTGGCTCCAGAGCCGCAGGTTGCTGACCCCTGACCTATACATTTGCAGCTGGCTGAGACTAGCTCATCTAAAACATTTTTGCCTTTCATTATACCATAGCAAAACTTAGAGTCAGTAAGGGATATTTCTGCCTAGAAGGAACATTTCTATAATGGGATTGTGTCACGTTGAAATTATATCTCCCAGTATAGTTTGGCATATGAATCCACACACGTTTATTCATTTCCCTGAAGACTGGGTCCTTCTGTTTTTGAAAAGTGACAAAGCAGTTGCATCCCATTTAAAAGTTATCCAGCTGGACCGACATTACATTCACTTTAAACATATACCTTGTATCTTTGACCTTAGAGTTCCTGCCCTCTACCCAGACAGTATAATCAGTATGATAACGAGACTATGTCGGTATCAGGAAAATGTTTTTAAACATCCTCTTGGCCTATTGGGCATTGGCTTATAAACAGTTCCAGACAATATCTGAAATGTCTTGTCATCTTTCAGCTTTTCTTGTGGCTCGAATTAAATTCTCTGAAGAGAAACACTGAAGTAATTTCAGACAGTGCTCGGGGGTGGGGGGGGAGAGAGAAACTGTTTACGAGCTGGTACTCTTAAAAATAACCATCAGTCTAAAACAGATGGGCTTAGCCAATTCTCTTGGACCTTTAATTCAGCCACCTAAATGTATCTTACACAGTTTAGGTGCTAGAACTAATCTTTGCTCTCCGGTCATAAATAGTTTATCCTAAAGGAAATCCCCCTTGACTGCAATTTGGAAGGACAGTTTTAGAAACTGAAGCTCAAATACTTTGGCCACCAAATGAGAAGAAAGGACTCACTGGGGAAGGTGGAAGACAAAAGGAGAAGGGGACAGCAGAGGATGAGATGGTTAGATAGTATCATCGACGCAATGAACATGAATTTGAGGAAATTCCAGAAGATGGGAGGACAAGGGAGCCTGGCATGCTGTGGTCCATGGAGTCGCGAAGAGTTGGACATGACTTACCAACTGGATAGGGATGTGGTGGCTCAGTGGGTAAGATGCTGAGCTTGTCGATCGAAAGGTCGGCAGTTCAGCAGTTTGAATCCCTAGTGCCGTGTAATGGGGTGAACTCCCGTTACTTGTCCCAGCTTCTGCCAACCTAGCAGTTTGAAAGCACGTAAAAAGTGCAAGTAGAAAAATAGGGACCTCTGTTGGTGGGAAGGTAACAGCGTTCCGTGCGCCTTTGGCGTTTAGTCATGAGGGCCACATGACCACGGAGACGTCTTTGGACAGCGCTGGCTCTTTGGCTTTGAGATGGAGATAAGCACCACCCCTAGAGTCGGGAACAACTAGCACATATGTGCAAGGGGAACCTTTACCTTTACCTTACCTTTTACCAACTGGATAAAAACAACATAAATAGTTCCTTTCATGGGGTCCTCAATGATCTCTGAGCTTAGTTATTTTCTTACAGATGTTTCATTACCCAGCTAGGCAACATCATCAGTGCTAGAAGGGAGTGGGGTTTGCTGTCTGTTTATATACAAGTTCCTTCCCTACCACCATTTCCCACTTCTCTGCTACTTTAGCAGAAGCAGCATTCCGTAGAAAATGCCCTAAAACTCCCAAATTCTGATTCTGAGATGAACAATAAGTGCCTCTGTTTTGCAGGCAGCTAATTACTCCCAAAGAATTAAAAAAATGTTTCCCAAAATATATCTTCTTTCCCTGTTCATTTACAGTATTAATCAGTGAACGTGTTCAGTCCTTTTCTCCCCTTTTTTCTTTGTTTCTTTCCTTGTTTTTATTTTATTTCAAAGGCTGATAACCCAGGACCAAGCTGGGTCAAGAATGTGATGTGGAGGAAAGGAAGTGTAAAGCTTAAGAGATGTGTTGGTATGAGAAGCACGATAGAAATGTGTTACATATATCAATAAGAAGGTATTTGTTGAGCCCAGTGAATTAATTAACATCTATATAGTGCTAAAAGTCCTTTGTCCTTGTTTAATCTCTGTGGAGTAATGTCAGAAGTCAACGCTAGCTTAGCTGTGTTGTTGTGAAATAAGACTCTTGCCCAGGGAAGAGTTTTCTAAAGCCAGTAGTGAAATATTCCTTTGCTAGATAGAACAGATTCATATTCACTGTGACTGTCAGTCTGTTGATCTGTCTGTGTGGATGTGGATTTGTGGGTGCGTGGGTGTAAGTGATGGGAGAAAGAGAGAATGAGAGAGAGAGAGAGAGAGAGAGAGAGAGAGAGAGAGAGAGAAACTGGTTCATTTGTGTAATACAGAATCTTATCTTTGGTTCTCTCTGAGCTTGGTTGTTTTCTTGCAGATGTTTCTTTACTCAGACTATCTAGCACCACCGGTCTAGCACTGATGATGTTACCTAGTTGGGTAATGAAACATCTGTAACCAAGTTCAGAGATCACCAAAGACACCTCATTTCAAATCTAAGCTACAAATATTTCCTTTTAAGGGTCTTTTCTTCCCAATCACTGACAATATTCAAAGCAGAAAAATGATCAGGGGAATGTAATTTAAAAAACATTAGATTGTGCAGAAATGGATAGATTAACACTTGCTATTAAGGATATAGAGCCTTGGTGGCGCAGCAGACTAAAGCACTGTTAAGGAACACCAGCTGCCTGCAATTACTGCAAGTTCAAATCTCACCAGGCTCAAGGTTGACTCAGCCTTCCATCCTTTCGAGGTAGGTAAAATGAGGACCTGGTTTGTGGGGGCAATAAGCTGACTTTGTTTAAAAAAGAATACCGCTTGGGGGGGGCCGAAAGCCCTACTAAGCAGGTATATACAAAAGTATGAAGGCTGTTGCTTAACGCATTGTAAGCCACCCTGAATCTCCAGAAAAGGGCGGCATATAAATCGAACCAATAAATAAATAAAGAAGAAACTGAATATTTTTTGATACGGGACGTATTCTATCCATGGCTAGATATCCATGGCAACAGAAGTTAGAAAGGAGGAGATATAAATGGAGGAAATGGGATAGAGGAGAGTTGTTAAAGATGAGGAGGTTAAATGTTAAGTATTAATGCGATGATATTATTGTATTATTAATAATATGATGGTGATGACTTATCACAATAAAGATGTATAAGTGTGACTATTTAAACATAATTGTACCCAGAACACACACTGTTTGATGAAAATTAAATGTTATATAAATAAAACAAATAAAACTTGACAATATTCAAAGCTATCCTTTAGGCCCGAGGTCCACAATCGCTGGGCTGTGATTTATTTGGTATCGGGCCACACAAGAGGCAGGCCGGTGTGCAGACTCACGCAGCTCCACTCATATGAGCGGTACCCCAAAGGCTTCTCTTCTCTCCATGAGTGGAACTGCATGTGTGTGCATACGCACCAGCCTACCACTCGCACAACCCAGTTCCCCTCTTTCCCTCCCCCAACTGGGCTGCCAAGCCGCAAAGATTTGGGACCGCCATTTTAGGCTGAAAAGATTCCTCCAGCTACCTGAGGTTTTGTATTATATGCCTCCAGTCAGTGCATTTTCCCTTTAAGAGGCAAATTTGTCTCGAATTGCAGGCTGCTCATTTCATGCCTTTTCAATGCCTTTGGAAAGCATGTTCTCTTCGTAACTTTTGTCTTTTTGTCCTTTTGTTTTTTTGGAGATATAGTATTTCAGAAAGGACAGGCAATAGACACGGGAGAAATTGAAATCGGAGATCAGGTGATGCAGACGATTCCACCGGGCCTCTTTTGGCGGTTCCAGATCACGATCCATCATCCATTGTACTTGAAATTCAATGTCTCCCTGGCAAAAGATTCCCTGCTTGGGATCTATGGCAGACGCAATATTCCTCCCACTCACACCCAGGTATTGTCGTTTTGTCTACCTTTTAAAAAGTTAGCTATTTCACAGTGCATTGTGCTCTCCAAAATAATAGCGAGGTTCACTCTTAAATGGCTTATTCAAGAACAACCTTGCTTTTCAGTTTCTTCTGAACTAATGGAGTCTTCTTTTTTATTATTCTTTATTAACAATTGAGATTTTTTTCCCCTTCATTTTATGTAAGCATGCAAGGAGGAAAAGTATTTTTCCAGAGCTATGAAGCACAGTAAACATTCGAACTATAATTTTATTAAACAGTAGACAGTCGCTTGATTTGAATTTCAATTCAGATAGAGGTGTAAGGGACCTTAGAGGTCTTCTAGTCCAACCCCCTGTTCAAGCAGGAGACCATATTCCATTTCAGATAGGCTCTTTTTAAAAGCCTCCAGTGATGAGCCTGGAACCCACAATTTCTGAAGGCAAGCCATTCCACTGGTTAATTGTCCTCAATATTAGGAAGTTTCTCCTTAATTCCACATTGCTTCCCTCCTTAATTAGTTTCCAACCATTGTTTCTTGTCCTGCCTTCAGATGCTCTGGAAAATAAGTTGAACCTCCTCTTCTTTGTGGCAGCCTCTCAAATACTGAAATACTGTTATCATGTCACCCCAATCCTTCTTTTCTCTATTTTTTTTCTTTACACTTTAGAGAAAAGTCTAAAGAAAAATTATTTTTGCTCCCATATTTAGAATACCTTATGATAGTTATCACTACCTGCTGGGGTGAATTGCAAACAGTCCCAGAAATATCTACAACCTAACTTTTGTTCATAGATAAACACATATAAACTTTCACCAGAGCAGTGAATCATCCTCATTTAATTAACACTTTTTGACAGCCTTTTGAAAGAATATCTCATAGCATTAAAAAGAAAAAGAGATTTGTCTTTGTTGTTTGTTTTTGTGTTAGAAATAAAGGATAAAGATTCATACCCATCTTTAGATTTGAACTCTCTGAGGGTGAGAAATCTTTGTTCCCTGAATATCTACATTTATCTTTTTGTGTCTTCATAAATAAATAGTTTCCATGTTGTCCTCCAGCTGCTTCTCCAAGACAATATGCTCTTCTGCCTTTTGGGCAGTATGTGTGCCCAAGAAAAATCACTTGATGTAAATTGTTAATTGCCAATTCCTTTTTTTCTGAAAAAATAGCCATGGAATGACAACAGTGATCAGGGAACAGTTTAAGGACATACAAGCTTTGAGCAAATTTCCCCAAAAATGTTTTTAAAATGAAACATCCTGGTTTTTCATGTTTTGCTTCTACGTTAGCAAGTAAAAAACGAGTCGAAGCTTCTGCCTGACTTAATCTGTCTATTTTTAGGAAATTAAACAAAAATTGGGGCACAACACAAATTGTCCTTGCTAAATCATCTCACTTTTCTCTTTATCCCAGCCCTACGGATGAAATGATAAGCAGTCTGGTGTTACATAAATGTTGTGGAAATTTGCTCATGGATTGTTATGCAAGCAATATCTGCCAGTTTGCATCTGGCCGTGTCTGCTGTGTTTTCTGGACTACAGTTTCTCAAAGAGAAATGCAAAGTTTCCAGAATGTTTGTGAACCTAAAGCGTTCAGCATGGAAAGTTCCAAGCTTTATTTCCTTCTAAGATAAGAGAGGAAATCAAATTGGTTTATTACCCCACTAAAGCCATATACAGCTAGTTTTTTAGGTTTTAACCCCTTAATGCAGTGATGGGATTCAAATAATTTAACAACCGGTTCCCTGCTCTAATGACTGGCTGGGTGGCCGTGGCCATGTTGGGTGTGGCCAGGAGATGTGACAGGCAACACTAGGCCTCCTGCACCCCCCTGGGAGCAAAAACGGGCCGGGGGGAACATGCCACTCCCCTACGCCCCGTTTTGGGCCTAATAGGCCTCTCTGAAGCCTCCTGGGAGCAAAAACGGGCTGCGGGGGGCACCCTCCCACACACCTGTTTTAGGCCTAGTAGGCCTCCCTGCACTTACCTGGGAGTCAAAACAAGGTGTGTGGGGCTCCTGGAAGGGGAGGGGAGGGGCCAGCCAGCAATTTAACTACCAGTTTGCCTGAACCGGCTGAATCCCACCATTGTCCTAATGGAATGGGAATTTCTGAACTGAACAGCAGGTGTCCGTGAGTCGGAAGCTGCTGAACCTTCATGATGCTTTGCAGGAAGAAGTGAGCAGAAGACATGCAAACCTTATCAATATTGGGCTTCCCTCCACTTCTCACTAAAGCTCTTTGAAACTATATTGTACATAATAGATCTGGAAGGGACCTTGGAGATCTTCCAGTCTAGCCCCCTGCTCCAGCAGGAGATCCTTTCAGACAAGTGACTCTCCAGGCTCTTCTTAAAAGCCTTCAGTGATGAAGCCCACAGGTTGGTTTTCCAGGAGCCTTTCCAACATGAGCTGCCAAGTATGTCCTGCACTTTTAGGAAGCCCTTGTGCATCTGCTTCCTCCAGTTCCACCATCACCCTGAACATCACTTCCTGTACCACCACCACCACCACCCGTAAGGCCCTGCCTCGCCAGTCTTCTCAAGAAAGCAGAACTCTTGAAACGAAATCCATTTCAAAAGAAAACTTTTATTAGAAGATTGTGACAGCAAGAGATCTTGGCAGGAAGTAACTTTTCCCGCTTAAAGCATTAGATTAAACCATTGCAGACAGAGCCCCTACCAAAGTCCAATACATCAATACATCATCGAGCCAATCCCAGTGAGTGAAGATGTTATGAGAAACTCAGGCCAGTAAGGTGATAGACGCCAGTCTCCAGGGCAACGCTGCTGCTCTTCTCCAGAGGTGAGATAAGGCAGCTGCTCAACGTAAAGCAATGCAAGAAATAGAAACAGAAACCCCATACAGAGACCCCTAAGCCCCTCCCCCTCACCAGAATGACAGTGTCCCGATAGGAATCTATGGGACCTGACACCACGTTTGCCAAGGTAGCCTCCACTCCTGCTTCAACTATCATCAGAATGCACTGTGCCTTGTCAGTCCATTCCCTTCTCCATGGTCTGCAGACTGTCCTTTCACCAACAGGAGAAAACAGGACTTCTCTACCCATCTTATCATAGAGTAACTATGGACGGCTTACAGTTACATATACAGTTAAAGCATAAAAAGACATTACAGATTTACAGATTAACAGAATTGGAAGGGACTTTGTAGGTCATCTAATCCAACCCCCCCACCCAAGCAGGAGACCCTACACCATTTCTGACAAATGGCAGTCCAGTCTCTTCTTGAAAGCCTCCAGTGATGAAGCTCCCACAACTTCAGAAGGCAACTTCTGTTGCTTTGGTTGATTGCTGTCACCGTCAGAAAATTTCTCCTTATTTCCAGGTTGAATCTCTCCTTGATCAGTTTCCATCCATTATTCCATTGTCTGGCCTTCAGGTGCCTTGGAAAATAGCTTGACCCCTTCCTCTCCATGGCAGCCCCTCAAATATGGGAACACACTGCTATCATGTTTCCCCTGATCCTTCTCTTCACTAGACTAGCCATGCCCAGTTCCTGCAACTGTTCTTCTTATGTTTTAGCCTCCAGTCCCCTAATCATCTTGGTTGCTCTTCTCTGCACTCTTTCCAGAGTCTCAACATCTATTTTATAGTGTGGTGACCAAAACTGGATGCAGTACTCTAGATGTGGTCTTACTAGGGCTTTATAGAGTGGTATTAGTACCTCACTTGATCTTGATTGTATCCCTCTGTTAATGCAGTTTAGGATTGCATTGGCTTTTTTGGCTGCCACCACACATTGTTGACTCACATTTAGCTGATTGTCCACTAAGACTCCAAGATCCCTCTCACAGTTAAAACCACATTAAAACCAATGATAAATGAAGGCTGGTCATGAAGCATCCAGATTTTTATCATGTGACCATGGGAACACTGCAGGGGTCCAAATTTCAAGAATTGGTTGCAACTACTCTTTGTTCAGCCCTGTCATAATTTTGAAAGATCCCTGAATAAATGGTTCTAACCTGAGGACTACCTATACAGTAAAATATCTAATGGTAGAACTGATACATAAAACAGAAATACAATGAGCAAAATGAGATCTAAAAATAAATGGGAACATAAGTCATAAAATAAAAATAGTCTTATTAAAAGTGACAAATAACTAAGTGCCCGAACTTAATTGATAGTGCGAAGGATTGTACAGATGGTAGCACAAAACTGGACAACTTGGGAGGATATTTTTGAGTTCGGATCTGAAAGAAGTAGAATAACAATAAGTAGAAATCACACCCCATGTTGGGAAACTTCTTCAAGACTGGATAAATGAATGTTTCTCTAGAATCCCTATGTAGAGAGCAGAATGTTAGAGTTAGATAAAAGAAGAGCTATGGTGGAGCAGTGGTTAGAATGCAGAATTGCAGGCTAACTCTGCCCATTGTCAGGAGTTCGGTTCTGATCAGCTCAAGGTTGACTCAGCCTTCCATCCTTCCAAGGTCAGTAAAATGAGCACCCAGATTGGTAGGGGCAATACGCAGACTCTGTAAACAGCTTCTAGATTAACAGAGTTGGAACGGACCTTGTAGGTCATCTAATCCAATCCCCCACCCAAGCAGGAGACCCTACCCCAGTGGTGAAATGCAAAAAAATTTGCTACCGGTTCTGAGGGCGTGGCTTGGTGGGAGAGTCATGTGACTGGGTGGGCATGGGCAACTTTTTTTTTTTTACTTTTTAAAGCATTTTTTACTACCTATTCGCCCAAAACGGTAGTAAAAAAATGCTTCAAAAAAGTTAAAAAAAGGGTTCCGACAATCGTGCGGCACAGCTTTGATCGCCCAAACCGGAGCGAACCAGTAGCATTTTACCCCTGCTGTACACCATTTCTGACAGATGGCAGCCCAGTCTCTTCTTGAAAGCTTCCAGGGATGAAGCTCCCACAACTTCTGAAGGCAACTTCTGTTCCATTGGTTGATTGCTCTCACTGTCAGAAAATTTCTCATTATTGATGGCTGCAATGCACTGTGAAGTGGTACAGTATATACTGTAAGTCTTAAGTGCTAGTTGATTGTAGAGCAAGAACCTTTATTGATGACCAGCACAGAAGGTTTGTACTTTCTGGTGGAGGATAATGTTCTATGCCCAAATCTGTCAGCTGATTACAATATTTGTACAAATACGTCCATGGTTCAATCAAAGTCAGGTCATTCGTCTCTAATTCACAAAGCACTAAAACAGCCTCTTTTTAATGGTCGTGGAAGGAATTGGTGAACTTAAACTAAGTTTAGCTTGGGTTTTGGAACTAACTTTGAAGAGGCAACGCTTTGTCAAGGAGAAAAGGAATGGAATATAAATAAATAAAGGATTCCTCTGAGATGAAAGGCAATAAGAATTCATTTGATCATTTCTGTAATCTGTGCTGTTTCAGTTTGACTTTGTAAAACTAATGGATGGAAAACAGCTAATTAAACAGGAACCAAGACATTTTGAAGAATCTCACCAGGGGCCCAGAAATCTAATTTTAATGTCCATGCAAGAAACCGGTTTCATAGAATATATGGACCAAGGAGCGTGGCACATGGCATTTTACAACGATGGCAAGAAAGTGGAGCAAGTGCTTATGCTGACCACAGCAATTGGTAAGAGGTCTTATATTGTTTTTTCTCATAGATTTGATGGAGACAGTAGGGTCTCAGCACATCCATGTTAGAAAGCATGAAACAAAGTCTTAGTCCCACAAAACCTCTTTTATTTATACGATTGTAAATTACTTTCATTTACAGTCCGCAAGGCTTGATAAACAGTCTATCAGGGGAGTGTTTACGAACACCCACCTTATCTCCCTTGGAATGCTGCCAGAGAACTAATTGACACACGCAGGACAAGGCCAAACTTAGCACAGAGTCAAACCGAACTTTCCCAGAGCTTTAGCAACCAGATGAACTAATTGCTTCCTGCAAAAACTCACATCTCTTTTGCTTCTCTTTTATGAGTTATGGAAGGGGCCAATCATCTCCAAGCCTTACTCCCAAGTCGACCCTGTTTTCTTAATTGTTCCTACCAGATGGCCTTGGCTCCCTCTCTGCCTTCAACTCAGAGCCCTCGTCCAAGCCTTCCCCAGTCTCCAGGACTAGCCCACGTTCCTCCCCAACCTCCTCATTGTCCGAATCTGCTGCCAGCTTTGCTGGCCACTGGTGGGCCACAACAATGTGTGTGATCATTATTTCATCAGCTCCACATATTTGGGATTTATTAGGTTGGGAAAGGCACTGAATCAGTTTATATAAACAAGATTAGCATGAATAATTACAGTTGGCAGGATTTATACTTTGACTAAACCAGATTGTTTTTAAAAAAACAAATTGAAATGACCTAGCATGATATATAAACTCGGTTACTTTTTCACAGAAGAAAGAGCCCACCTGCCACTCAGAATTTGATTTTCTTTCCAGATTAGTTGGGGACATGAAATTCTGAAATGCAATTATACAGTAGCATGGGAACATTCACATTTTTCTGGTGGTCTCAGTACCGTGGAGTTTAAGATTAATTTAAATAGGAATGCTTGGTTGCAAAGACAGCAGGATATGTTCAGATGAAATGTGAAGCTTCAATTCTTGATTATCTGCGCTTTCCATGAACAAGGATGCTTAAAATTTCAGTTGTATCTGAAAATCATGGATGGTGGCTCCCAAGCCAAGCAGAATTCATTATCCAAGAAATCCTGGTTTATGATTCTGGCTTGTAAAAGACCCCAATAATGTTACATGCTGTACCTGAACCACTGTAGTGAATCAAGCTGGCTTCCCAAACGTCTGGAGATTTGCAACTGTAGTCATTGTAGTGATATCATTAGAAAGTGCATAGGTGGGTTTCGTTGGCTTTTTGGAAAAGTGAGGTAGCTACTAGATCTTTGAAAGGCAAATTTCCAGTCTTAACCTCTGAAATTAATCTGAAATTCATTGGACTACTTCAGGGTATCAAACTCAAGCCTGCGGGTCTTTTCGAACAAAGAAAATAAGAAAATCAAAATGTGACATGGGTAATACGCACACCAGGCACTTATGCCTGTCCCTTTAGGGACCTCTTAAATATGGAGCGAGGACCGAAGTTAGGTTAGAATTAGAACTGCAAAAGTTAATGGCTGAGACAACCAAGCCATTATATGCAGGGGTGGGCTTCGAAAATTTTAGCAAGGGGCTCTCTTCCTGGTTGCTGGGTGGGCGTGACCATGGTGGGCGTGGCCTAGTCGGCCTCTTGCACCACAGTGGGAGAGGCATTTTTGCCCTCCCTGGGCTCTGGAGGCTTTTTTTGAGCCTCCAGGAGGGCAAAAATGGCCTCCCCAGATTCCGGAGGCCCTCTGGAGGCCAGAAACGGGCCCATTTCCGGCCTTCCCGAACTTCCGGTAGGCCCGTTTTTCATCATCCCTGAGCCTCCTTCCGCACCTTGCACTTACCTGCATCCAAAATGGGCTGTGTGGGGACTCCTGGGAGGGAACGGGTAGGCGGGGCCAGCCAGAAGTTGGATTTAGGAGTTCTCTGAACTGCACAGAATCTTAGCCAGAGGTTCTCCCGAACCCCTACGAACCCCCCAGCAGCCCATCCCTGATTATATGTTGAGACAATATATTTACCCATTGTTGGAGAGATACCTTAATTCAGCATTTCCCAACCTTTCTGGGTTGGTCAGAGAGGGAAGAGGAGATGCTTTTGTGTGAGGGGCAGGTGCCCACTGCTTGAGTGAGTTGGGCTGGGTGCTCCCGCCACTCATGCGGCCTAGTTGCGAATAGGCCCGGCCTGGTAGTGGATCACAGCCCGCAGGTGCGCATGCATGCATGTGAACAGCTTCATTTGTGTGAGCGGAGCTACGAGCATGTGTGCCCCCCGCTCACACAAGTGAGATTGTGAGCTTATGTGCCCGCCACTCTCCCATGCACCTGCCTCTCGCACAAGAGCCTTGATAGTACAGTGGTTTAGTGCACCCTGTTATTAACACAGCTGCCTGCAATTTCTGCTGGTTCGAATCTCTCCAAGGCTCAAGGTTGACTCAGCCTTCCATCCTTTCTAAGGTAGGTAAAATGAGGACCCAGATTATGGGGGCAATAAGATGACTTTGTATAAATATACAAAAGTATGAAGGCTATTGCTTAGCGCATTGTAAGACGCCCTGAGTCTCCGGAGAAGGGCGGCATATAAATCAAATTAAAAAAAAAAAAAAAAAGTGGGTCACCCACCATTCCTGCGGCCTAGTTGTAAACAGGCCACTGTTTGGTAGTGGGCTTCAGCCCACAGATTGGGGGCTGCCTGCCTTAATTTACAATGGTCCAGAGTACTAGGAATGACCATTGCCTGCCAAATGATTGTATGGTGTGCTATGCCTTGTTTGGGAAGATAGCTTTCACACCCAGTATGCATTTCTTATTTGTTTTGTTTTGTTTTGTTTTGGTCTTTCTGTGAACAGAAGTCATGGATGACTGTTCTACTAACTGCAATGGGAACGGAGAATGCATTTCTGGCCACTGCCACTGTTTCCCAGGATTCCTCGGTCCTGATTGTGCACGAGGTACGGCTCTGAAACTGAACACACTCACCCAAATACACAAACATTCCTACGTGTCTCTGGAGATGCTCCATCATCCCTGGATAGGAATAGAATTACCTCCGAATATAAGATTTATTCTATTAAGAATTAGAATAGAGGTAGAAACTAGAAAGGGGTAAAATATTATTATGCATAATATTTTAAAATTAATATGCAGATGTAAAGATTAGAAGTTGAAAGATGATTTTATTATGTATACTTAAATAATATTACTATGGTTATTAGTATTGTGTTATTAACATTTTGTTATTAACATATTGAATAATTAAATGATGAAGGATTATATACATGGTGAAGCAAATACTAACATGTTAATAACTTTAATTTTAATATCTATAATATTATTATAATTATGTGAGTACTCTGTTTCCCCAAAAATGAGACATCCCCGGATAATAAATCCAATCGGGCTTTTGAGCGCATGCGCTAAAATAAGCCCTCCCCAAAAATATTTAAATGTATGTGCAGCCAGTCCCCGCCATTTCCTCTGGTTAGGGTTAGGGAGACAGAGCTGGAAATCAGGTAAGATGGCACGAGAAGCCCCGTCTTGCACCATGCGCCTAAAAATAATAAGACCTCCTTGAAAATAAGGCCAACTGCTTATTTCGGGGTTCAAAAAAAATATAAGACAGGGTCTTATTTTCAGGGAAACATGATATGATTAATGTAACTATCAATATTATTTTGTGTCAAAACTAGCAATACCCAGATATCACACTGTTCATGTATTCAATACTTATGTATATTTATATATCATATACATATACATATACATATACATATACATATACATATACATATACATATACATATACATATACATATACGTGTGTGTGTGTGTGTGTGTGTGTGTGTGTTTTCTGAGGTTTTTTGCGGGTGTTTGTATGTAGGTCTTTGGTTATTTGGGTTTTCTTCCGCGTAAAATTGGAAGTGTCTTGGCGATGTTTCGACGAAGTCTCATTCGTCATCTTCAGGCTGGTGTCTTCGGCTTCGTGCTTCTAGAGGCAATTGCAATTGCTCCTAGAAGCACGAAGCCGAAGACACCAGCCTGAAGATGACAAATGAGACTTTGTCGAAACGTTGCCTAAGAAGGAGATGCGGTGGTTTATTTTTTTTTCCTTTGAAAATGTTTCGCTTCTCTGTGAAAGTTAGAATTGCAGAAGCTTCTTGGAGGAGGACATGATCTGATGCAGATGATTAACGTCGAGTTGCATCTTCCTTCCACAGATTCCTGCCCAGTTTTATGCAGCGGAAACGGGGAATACGAACAGGGTCACTGTGTTTGTCGCAATGGGTGGAAGGGAGCAGAATGTGATGTCCCAGAGGAGCAGTGCATCGACCCCACCTGCTTTGGTCATGGCACATGTATCATGGGAATCTGCATTTGCGTCCCAGGTTATAAAGGAGAGATATGCGAAGAAGGTTGGTCTCCTTTTTGTTCTTGGAACAAAAACTACTTATAAAAGTGTCAAAAGGATCAGTACTTAAAAAGCCATCTCGCTGAGGGCCAAAAGGGGTGTGCAAAAGGCTTTCCCATAGGATGTTCTTCAGCGGGGGTGTCAAACTTGATTTCATTGAGGGCCACATCAGGGTTGTGTTTGACCTCAGAGGGCCAGGGTGGGCGTGGCCAGACTGGGTGTGGCCAGCTCAACATCACTCATGTCGAGGGCACCTGTGGTGGCCTGAGCTCTCTACCAGTGAAAATAGAGCTTGCAAGGGCCACCTGCGGCCTTCCCATGCTCCATTTTCACTGGCAGAGGCACCGCGGGCCAGTCCTTCACCAGGGCGGCCCCTCAGGCCAGATCTAAGCACCCCGTGGGTCGAATCTGGCCCTTGGGCCTTGAATTCTACAGATAGTCCTTGACCTAAGACCACACTTGAGCCCAAAATTTATGTTGCTAAGCGAGAATTTGTTAAGTGAGTCTTGCCCCATTTAGTGACCTTTCCTGCCTCAGTGGTTAAGTGAATCACTGCACTTATTAAGTTAGTAACACTGTTCAGTGAATCTGGCTTCCCCAATGATTTTGCTTATCAGAAAGTCACAAAAAGTAATCACATGACTCCGGGACACTGCAACCATCGTAATTACGTGCAAGTTGTCAAGTATCCAAATTTTGATCACATGACCACGGGAATGCTACAATGGTCGTAAGTGTGAAAAATGGTCATAAGTCACTTTTTGCAGTGCCGTTGTAACTTTGGATGGCCACCAAATAAACTGTTGTAAGTCAAGGACTGCTTGTACCTCCCAAACATGCTATTCTGAATGTAGAATGATTCTTGCTGGAAACTTCTGCCCGCTGATAAAATCCAGCATCCTGTTCAATCGTGACTTTTACTGCCTTCCTTTTTTTCTTGTTCTTAAAGGAAAGAAAGTTAAACATTCACTCCACTTACATAGGATACAAAAAATGTTTGAAAAATGAATTAGCAGATAAAAATAAAAGCAATATTTGTTAATTTAATTTAATTTAATTTAATTTAATTTAATTTAATTTAATTTAATTTAATTTAATTTAATTTAATTTAATTTAATTTAATTTATGTATTAAATTTATTTGCTGTCCATCTCACCATGAGATGAATATAGCTAATATGGAGCCATTATTTATTTGGAATTAAACATGTTAATTCCAAAACTGTATGAGTGTTAAAATTCCTCTTGTATGATTTCCAGCAACAGAGAAAGTAATTTTCTAGCTGAAGAATTACTGTGTTTCTACTGATAGCAAAAACTTTACACAGATTAATCTGTTGGGTAAAAGACATCAGCAATCTTAGAAGCTGTTGTAATTCCTTCAGATCCACCCAACTGGGTGGGGTTTGTGAGAGTTAATGCTATGAAAGTTCTGACTGAATGTCTGGACCCTACTAAATACTGAAGGGTAGAGTAGAGTAGAGTAGAGTAGAGTAGAGTAGAGTAGAGTAGAATAGAATAGAATAGAATAGAATAGAATAGAATAGAATAGAATAGAATAGAATAGAATTTATTGTCACTTTGAATGTACACTAATCAGCATACTTTAAAATGAAATTTTGTTGCATACAGCTGTCAAAGAGTCAACAGCTCCAATATACACTACATAAACATGACAAAATAAATAAATACAAAATTATATATATATATATATATATATATATATATATATATATATATATATATATATATATATATATATATACTGTATATATATATATACAGAAGGTCTGGACTCTGCTAAACCTTCCTTTGTCCCTTAATTGTAACGTAGTTTGCTTTACAGTTTGACAATCTGAAGCTTCAAAGGAAGGGTGTGTTTGCCTTCAATCTTATCCTTGAAAACGTAAGAATATTTTTACTTGATTTCTGTTGGCTATTTCATGTCCTTGCTTCCCTATTTTATCTTCCAGAGGACTGCTTAGACCCTATGTGTTCTGGTCACGGAGTCTGTGTCCAGGGAGAATGCCACTGTTCCATGGGCTGGGGTGGAGTCAACTGTGAAACATCACTTCCCATCTGTCAAGAACAATGTTCCGGCCATGGCACGTTTGTCCTGGAGACAGGACTGTGTAGTTGTGACCCAAAGTGGACAGGCTCTGACTGCTCATCCGGTAAGGTTTCTTGGCTCTGATCCATCTCAAATGCATTAAACAGTTTACTTTTGGATAAAGGAGAGTAAAAAGGTAAAGGTTCCCCTTGCACATATATGCTAGTTGTTCCTTGCTCTAGGGGGCGGTGCTCATCTCCATTTCAAAGCCAAAGGGCCAGTGCTGTCCAAAGACGTCTCCATGGTCATGTGGACGGCATGACTCAATGCCAAAGGCGCCCAGAACGCTGTTACCTTCCCACCAAAGGTGGTCCCTATTTTTCTACTTGCATTTTTTTATGTGCTTTCGAACTGCTAGGTTGGCAGAAGCTGGGACAAGTAATAAGACCTCACCCCGTTACATAGCACTAGGGATTCGAACCGCTGAGCTGCCGACCTTTCGATCGACAAGCTCAGCAACTTAGCCACTGAGCCACCACGTTCCTCTAAAAGTAGAGTATTTTCCTCCAGATATGTGTGTTGCTAAAGTGGTCAACTTTCAGGGAAAGTTTAATAGTCTGATTCTGGATATATATAAAAAAAAAAAGGAACTGCAAAAGAAATTTACTTTCTCATCTGCACTGGCAAAATTTCTCTGACTCTCTCAAAGTTCCTGAGATTGAAGATTTCCTTGGAATCCAGGTGGTTCCCACTTGGATGGTGTTTCAGAGGGTCTTAAAAACCTGACTCTTCTCCCAAACTATGAGATAGAGTGATTGTAGCCCCTGTTTGGTTTATATGTGAGTGAGGGGTCCTTAATGTTCTCTGATAGCTGATGTCTAGTATTAGCACTGATGATGTTAGCTAGTTGGGTAATGAAACATCTGCAAGAAAACAAGCAAGCTCAGAGAGCACCAAGGACCCCTCATTTCAACCCTGAGCTATAAATATTCTCTGTCATTGGTATATGTTTTACTCTTTTTTATATATAAAGTTTTTTGTTTTTGATATATGTTTTACTCATTGATTTGGATCTGCTACCTGTTTATTTGTCATATTTTTAATGTTGCCTTGTAGACCATGGCGGCTTGAGTGGTTGGGAGGCTGGGCAGGCGATTAGCAAGCCCATGTTTGAGACCCAAGCATTGCCTTGGGGTGGGGTTGAGCTCTTGTCCTTCACTCCAGCTGGGGACATGAAAGGAAACCCTAACTGGGCGTTCCCAGGGCAACAGTGATGTCAATGGCTAATCCTTTCACAGAATAATAGTGCAAAATATTTTGCTTTGTATTGTGAGCTATCTAGAGTCCAGCTTGATTCAGGAGTTTAATTTAATTTAATTATTTCAATTTATATGCCGCCTTTCTCCGAAGACTCAGGGTGGCTTACAACACATTTAAAAACCATTATAAAAACATTTAAAAATTAAAAACATTAAAACTCATTCACACCATTCGTGGCCGGAGATCACATGATTGCAAGAGCGAGATCAACGGCCCCAGGCCTGCTGGAAAAGCCAGGTCTTCACCGCTTTTCGGAAGGCCAATAGGGTGGGGATGGTCCGGACCTCAGGAGGTAACTGGTTCCAGAGAGCTGGGGCAGCCACAGAGAAGGCCCTCCCCTGCAGGCGCGCCAGCTGGCATTGTTTAGCTGACGGGACCCGGAGGAGACCAACTCTGAGTTGGGTAGCACCTACTCTGAATGAATGAATGTTAAAATATAAAATTTTGTCTGGGTGTAAATATAGCTTCAGTATTGGCTCATTTTCACTGAGGTGGGAAATAAAAGAAGTAAGAAGAAGACAATCATATGAAGTCAGAATCTTTCATTTCCCTGGGCAATTAAGCACATGTACAAGATTGATAATCGGTATTGTTCTCTAAAACTTATTGATATAAAAGCACAAACGTACAACCATACATTCTATATCTACTGCAGTTAATGACATTGTAGATAACAAAAATGCAGATAGCATGGCAACCTAAAAGGGAATTGTTGGATGACACAGTTTTCCATCTCACTACAATAATGCATAAATTAACCAGCAGTGACTAATGTTATGAATTTAATTTATATAAAAATGTACTTTAGCAAATGTTTTGGTGGAGAGAGATCCTTATGTATGGATTATAAAATATTTAGCGTTAATTTTACTTTTCATATATTGCACAAGTCAGAAGTTATTAAGGGAAGAAATACCTTAGAGAACTGTGTTGGTTTAAGTAATTAAAATGAAGGATCCAAAGTGAATTCTTAATGCTTCTTAAATTAATGTAGGTTCAGTTGTCTCCTTTTGAGAAAAGGAGCAGAACAAACCAAGCAAGAACTCTTCAGAATCAATATTTATCACGGTGATAAAAATTAATCAGCTTCCAGAATTCAAATATATACGTGAAATCATAATGGAACGGCAGTAGAACATTCTGTTTTTGTACTTTCATGTCTGAACTTAAGTTAACTTTGAGAAGACTTTTTTTTCTTTCTCTCTTGGAAAAGAAAAATATATCTATGATGGCTCAATTTAAGTCATGCAGTGGAATAAATGCCTCTTGAGGATATACAGCTAATCCTCGATTTATGACCACAAAGGAGCCCAAAATTTCTGTTGTTAAGTGAGACATATTACAACCTTTCTTGCCTCGGTTCATAAGTTAGTAACCCGGTTGTTAAGTGAATCTGGCTTCCCCATTGACTTGCCTTGTTAGAAGGTCACAAAAGTGGATCACATGACCTTTGGACACAAAAATGGTCATAAGTATGAACCAGTTGCCAAGCATCTGAATTTTGATCCCGTGATCATGGGGATGCTACAAAGGTTGTAACTGTGAAAAACTGTCATAAATCACTTTTTTTCAGTACCACTGTTACTTTGGACGGTCACTAAATGAACTGCTGTAAGTCAAGGACTACCTGTTAACAGTCTCATAGTGTGAAAGGGGAAGAGCAGCAACAGAAGAGATTTTATGTGTTTATTGGTTCTTATTTATTTATTAGATTTATTTGCCGCACATCTCGCCACGAGGTTTACAAGGTTAAAAACAATAAAACAGATAGATAGATAGATAGATAGATAGATAGATAGATAGATAGATAGATAGATAGATAGATAGATGATAGGTAGATAGAAGATTAGATAGATAGATAGATAGATAGATAGATAGATAGATAGATAGGAGTGAGAGATGGTTGGATTGATGGATGGATAGATGGATGGGTGGATGGATGGATGGATGATAGGTAGATAGAAGGTTAGATAGATAGATAAATAGATGAGAGTGAGAGATGGATATGGAGGGATGGATGGAGGGATGGATGGGTAGATAGAAAGATAGATGATGAGAGAGAGATGGAGAGAGAGAGAGAAGAACCACAGCATGTCTGAGTCATGTAACTTATACTTTTTCCCTTCAAAATTGGGTCTTGTTTTAAATTTACAAGATTTGGTCCTTTAGGATCCCATCTTTCCCTCAACCATGCCAGTTTCCATGGCCAAGGAACTGTAGCCACCATGTCCCAGAGGTGTTTTTTTTTTTTTCAGGAGCCAACTGGACTTTCTGTTTTTTCCTTGAAGTCATTTCACTTCTCATCCAAGAAGCTTCTTCAGCTCTGACTGGATGGTGGGAAAGTCAGAGCTGAAGAAGCTTCTTGGATGAGAAGCGAAACATCTTCAAAGCAAAACCAGAAAGTCCAGTTCCCTTTTGGAAAAACAAAAAAAGCACCTTTGGGACAACCATGACCTGGATGACTGAGAATCTCCATAGACATGTAGCAACCATGATGTGGTTACAGGTTACCTGAGGAACTATCTTCTCCCAATGGGATTGGCCCAGCCCACCTGCTATCATTTTCTCTCCCCTCCCCAGGAGTGGGCTTCAAAAATTTTAGCAAGGGGTTCTCTGCCCGGTTGTTGGGTGGGTGTGGCCATGGTGGGTGTGGCCTAGTCAGCCTCCTGCACCACGGGGGGGGGGGCGCTTTTGCTCAAAGGCACCGGAAGCTTTCCTTGAGCCTTCAGGAGGGTGAAAACGGCCTCCCCAGGCTCTGGAGGCCCTCTGGAGGCTGCAAACGGGCCTATTTCTGGCTTTCCCAAACTTCCGGTAGGCCCGTTTTTCACCCTCCCTGAGCCTCTGCATGTGCCCTGCACTTATCTGCATCCAAAATGGGCCGCGTGGGGACTCCTGGGAGGGGAGGGGCAGGGTGGGTGGGGCCAGCTGGAGTGGGATTTGGGGGGTTCTCCAAACTGCACAGAATGTTAGCTAGAGGTTCTCTCGAACCCCTGCGAACCGCCAGCAGCCCACCCCTGCCCCTCCCCCAATGTCTTTTTTTTTTTTTTTTAATTTGATTTATATGCCGCCCTTCTCCGGAGACTCAGCGCGGCTTACAATGCTTTAAGCAATAGCCTTCATTCTTTTGTATATTTTATACAAAGTCAGCTTATTGCCCCCACAAACTGGGTCCTCATTTCACCTACCTTAGAAAGGATGGAAGGCTGAGTCAACCTTGAGCCTTGGAGAGATTCGAACCAGCAGAAATTGCAGGCAGCTGTGTTAATAACAGGGTGCACTAAACCCTTGTACTATCAAGGCTCTTTGAGGTCTATCTACCCACAATGTACTTTTGTTCCTACTGTAAGCACTAGAATGAAAATGGTTGCAGTTGCATTTCTTACTGGCAGGTGTCACTGAAGAAGAAATAATCAGGGAGTGGAGTTGCCAAATGTATAGGCGAGTGATGGCTAACCTTTTTGCCATCACATGCTAGGAATGGGGGGGGGTCGCACATGCGTGTTCCCACATCCATAATTCTATATAATTCTACATAAAAGTAGGCCTGTATTTTGCTCTCCACAGCCTCCAGAGCCTTTCTAGGAGTCTGGGGAGGGTGAACTCTGTACAACTCTGAACTCTCTTGTACACAATAACTATGCGACAGAAACTCTGCAGAAATTATTTCAGCAAATATCACCTCAATCTTTTTCTGACTTCTGAGGAAACAAATCCACTTTTCATCACCCATATCTTTCCTAAACTTGTTCCATAGCCATCCTGCCCTGAATACTAAAATGTGATAGTTAGCTAAGTTGGGAGAGAAATATTTGCCTCACTAACTTTCTGGTAGGAATAACCATTTTGCTCACCGAGCATATGACAGCAGTGGCTAGGGGGGCCTTCTATCAGGTTCGCCTGATATGCCAGTTGCGCCCCTTTCTGGATCGGGGCTCCCTACGCACGGTCACTCAAGCGCTCGTCACTTCTCGTCTGGACTATTGTAACGCTCTCTACATGGGGCTCCCCTTGGGGTGCACCCGGAGGCTCCAACTGGTGCAGAATGCAGCTGTGCGGGGGATTATGGGAGCGACGGGGCGCTCCCATGTGACTCCTCTCCTGCGCGAGCTGCATTGGCTCCTGGTGGACTTCCGGGTGCGCTTCAAGGTACTGGTGATCACCTTTAAAGCACTCCATGGCTTAGGGCCGGGGTACTTACGGGACCGTCTTCTGCCACCAATTGCCTCCCACCAGCCAATTCACTCCCACAGAGAGGGCCTCCTCAGGGTGCCGTCGACCAGGCAATGTCGGCTGGCGACCCCCAGGGGGAGGGCCTTCTCTGTGATAGCACCTACCCTCTGGAACAATCTACCCCCGGAGATACGAGTGATCCCAGACCTCCGGACTTTCCATCGGGCCCTTAAAACCTATTTCTTTCAGTTAGCCGGGCTGTCCTGAATTTTATGATTGGTTTTTAAATTTTTGATACTGATTTTAATTGAAATGTTTTAAATTTTGGGCCAAACCTTATTTAATTATTTTAAACCTATTTTAACTTTTGTGTACAAATATTTTATTTTGGCTGTTCACCACCCTGAGTCCGAAAGGAGAAATTTGAAAAATAAATAAATAAATAAATAAACAACGGCCTGGAAAGGATGCTTTATGGCCTGTAAAGCACTGCCAGCCATTGTAAAACGTGCTGTGCCCCCTCCCTATGGTCACACGGTCAGTTGTCAGGAGCTTGGCAGCCAGATCACATTTATAGCTGGTTGCGGCATCTCACATTCATATGAATGCGAGTCATGATGGTTTTTTTGCTGATTTTCAGCAAAAAAATGCTCATTTGGGACAATAGCATTGCATTTATGACTTCATGAAGTCATAAATTGTTCTCTTAACAATCATGTGTTTCACTTAATGGCCACCGTAAAAATGGTTGTAAAATCAGGTCTGCTCACATGGGTGCCTTTTCCCTTATCTTTCTTTCAATGCATTCAAAATGAATTTCTGGATTAATGTTCACCAAATTCAGAAGTCATGATAAAATATGTGCAAATGAAACCTTGGTGAGCAAAATGGTTATTCCTACCAGAAAGTTAGTGAGGCAAATATTTCTCTCCCAATTTAGCTAACTATCGCATTTTAGTATTCAGGGCAGGATGGCTATGGAACAAGTTTAGGAAAGATATGGATGATGAAAAGTGGATTTGTTTCCTCAGAAGTCAGAAAAAAGATTGAGGTGATATTTGCTGAAATAATTTCTGCAGAGTTTCTGTCGCACAGTTATTGTGTACAAGAGACTGTTTAACGAGTGAAGTTGTATATTCTAATACAGTATTCACACTTGGAATACAGCATCCAGTTTTGGTCACCACAGTCTAGAAAAGATGTTGAGAATAGAAAAAATGCAGAAAAGAGCAACAAAGATAATTAGAGGCTAAAACATATGAAGAAGGGTTGCTGGAATTGGGATGTTTAGTGAATGGAATGGAATGGAATGGAATGGAATGGAATGGAACGGAACGGAACGGAACGGAACGGAATGGAACGGAATGGAACGGAATGGAACAGGAGCTGAAAGGGTCCTTGGAGGTCTTCTAGACCCGTGATGGCAAAGCTATGGCACGCATGCCACAGGTGGCATGCGGAGCCATATCAGTGGGCATGCAAGCTCAGCTGATTTTCGGGCCTTCTGGGCCTACCAGAAGTAGGGAAACAGGCTGTTTCCTGCCTCCAGAGGGCCGTTTTCGCCCTCTCCAGGCTCCTAGAAAGGCTCTGAAGCCTGGAGAGAGAGAAAAACAGGCCTTCCTGGCCCACCGGAAGTTGGCAAATGGGCCATTTCTGGCCTCCGGAGGGCCTCAAGGGGGGTGGGGAAGGCCATTTTCACCGTCCCCAGGCTCCTAGAAAGCCTCTGGAGCCTGGGGAGGGCAAAAAATGGGCCCACCATGCCATCGCGTGCCAAAAGCGGGAGGAGTGCGGGGGGGGTCGCATGCACATGCACAGGGGGCGGGGCGCGTAGAATTATGGGTGTGGGCACACACGCGATCCCCCCCCTGCGCGACCCCCGCTTTTGGCACGCAATAGCACAAAGGTTAGCCATCACTGACCTATAGCATCTCAGGCAAGTGACTGTCCAGTCTCTTCTTAAAAAACTCCAGTGATGGAGCGCCCACAATTTCTGAAGGCAAGCTGGTTAATTGTCTTTACTGTTAGGACTAGGGAAGGCATGATAGCAGTGTTCCAATATCTCAGGGGCTGCCGCAAAGAAGAGGGAGTCAAGCTATTCTCCAAAGCACCTGAAGGCAGGACAAGAAGCAATGGATAGAAACTAATCAAGGAGAGAAGCAATCTAGAACTAAGGAGAAATTTCCTAACAGAATCAGTGGAATGGCTTGCCTTTAGAAGTTCTGGGTGCTCCATCACTGGAGACTTTTAAGAAGAGACTGGACAGCCATTCGTCTGAAGTGGTATAGAGTCTTCTGTTGAGCAGGGGGTTGGACTAGATGACCTCCAAGGTGCCTTCCAACTCTGTTATTCTGTTTCTGTGTTCACGGAAAGGAATGGCAAGAACGCTTTTATCTTCTGTATTTCCCCTTTTTACACAGTGAAATCACTGTACCTGCAGACAGGTGTCTTCCTTCTAGCCAAGCAACAACCAGCCAAGAGTGAAGCAGAGCCTAGCAACGCTTCATATGTTAGTACAGCAAACATTGCATTCCGTTAGTGCAGCAGGTGAAGGGAAAGGGTCTTACAAGTCAACAGCAAACTTGCTGACATAACCAAGATAGAAATCCAGAAAAAATGAAATCATTCTGTGTCAGGAAACAGGCAAGGTATGCTGATGCCGCATTCATTTCCTCAAGTTTCGAATTATAAAGATGGTATAGTCTGCTAACAGAAATGACTAATATAGGATGCATTTTTAAAAAGAGTAAATTTCCAGTCCTGTCCATGTTACTTCAAATAAAGTCCATGCTTAAGGTTAGTGTTTTCCTGTATTTGATTGCAGGTAATCCTTGATTTTCAACCATAATTGGGATCTGAATTTCTGTTGCTAAGCAGAATCGCACTTAGACCACTTCATAGTGCCCTAAGCGGTTTACAGAGTCAGCATATTGCCCCCAAACAATCTGGATCCTCATTTTACTGACCTCGGAAGGATGGAAGGCTGAGTTCCTTGAGCCAGCCAGGATCGAACTCCTGGCAGTGGACAAAGTTACCTGCAATACTGCATTCTAACCACCGCACCACAACAGTACTCACCAAAGTAGTTGCACCCAATTTTACAAGCTTTTTTGCCCTGGTTGTTAAACAAATCATTGCAGTTGTTAAGTGAATCATGTGGTCATTAAGCAAATCTGACTTTTCCCCCACTGATTTTGCTTCTCAGAAACTCACAGGACACTGCAAGCATTGTAAAAGCATAGCAGTTGTCAAGCACCTGTATTTTTATAATGTGAACATGGGGATATTACTATAGTCGTAAGTGCAAAGACCAGTTGTAAGTCACTTTTTTTCAGTGCTGTTGCAACTTCAAATGGTCACTAAATGAATGATTGTAAGTTGAGGACTAGCTGTACAGTGCATTATATTAATGCAGTTCTGAAATGACATTTATTTATTTTATTTTATTTAATGACATGAGGGATCTTGGAGTCCTAGTGGACAACCATTTAAATATGAGCCAGCCGTGTGCTGCAGCTGCCAAAAAAGCCAACACAGTCTTAGGCTGCATTAACAGAGGGATAGAATCAAGATCATGAAGTGTTAATACCACTTTATAATGTCTTGGTAAGGCCACACTTGGAGTACTGTATCCAGTTTTGGTCACCACAATGTAAAAAAGATGTGGGGACTCTAGAAAGAGTGCAGAGAAGAGCAAACAAGATGATTAGGGGACTGGGGGCTAAAACATATAAAGAACTGTTGCTGAAATTGAGTATGTCTAGTTTAAAGAAAAAAAGGGATGTGATGGCTCAGGGGCTAAAACACTGAGCTTGTCAATCGAAAGGTTGGCAGTTCAGTGGTTCAAATCCTTAGTGCCGCATAACGGGGTGAGCTCCTGTTACTTGTCCCAGCTTCTGCCAACCTAGCAGTTCGAAAGCAGGTAAAAAATGCAAGTAGAAAAATAGGGACCACCTTTGGTGGGAAGGTAACAGCGTTCTATGCCCCTTTGGCATTTAGTCATGCCGGCCCCATGACTACGGAGACGTCTTCGGACGGCGCTGGCTCTTCGGCTTTGAAACGGAGATGAGCACCACCCCCTAGAGTCGGGAACGACTAGCACATATGTGCGAGGGGAACCTTTGCCTTTACCTAGTTTAAAGAAAAGAAGTACTAGGGGTTCCATGATAGCAGTGTTCCAATATTTGAGGAGCTGCCACAAAGAAGAGAGAGGTCAACCTGTTCTCCAAAGCACCTGAAGATAGAACAAGAAGCAATGGATGGAAACTAATCAAGGAGAGAAGCAACCTAAAACTAAGGAGAAATTTCCTGACAGTGAGAACAATTAACCAGTGGAACGACTTGCCTCCAGAAGTTGTGGATGCTTCAACACTGGAGGTTTTTAAGAAGAGATTGGACAACCATTTGTCTGAAATGGTATACGGTTTCCTGCCTGAGCAGGAGGTTGGTCTAGAAGAGGACTATTCTGGTTGGACTATTCTGTTCCGTTCTGACATATCAAATGATATTTCTCAAGTTCAATTAATGTTGCTGCTTATGATCCCTAAAATCCAAATGAACCCCAGCGAAAGCTACAACTGTCAGCGTCTTAAATATCATTATCACTTTTCATTTGCTTTGCAATTGAGCTGCCTTGTTAAAAAAAAAAAAACTGCACCCGATAACAGGTTTTGTTGAAACATCTAACAACAAAGGGGTATGCATATGAGTTTTTGCTCATGTAAATGAGAAAACGTAATTGTGATCCCCTTTTTGATGAGAAGGAGAAAGTTCCTAGAAACTGCCTCTTGAAACTAACAGATGTTGTTTTTTTAGCTTGTGTTTTACAGCTGTATCTGAACATAGTTTTCTGACAGTTTAAAGTTTTAAAAAACCTGATAATTACTGGGAAATGAAGCTGAATTGTGCTGTGAAGCTTATTTAGGGTTGTTTACTTTATATTTAACATTGCATGCATTAAGCTTTAATCAGCTGGTTAATCAACTAAACATTTGCTTTCACTGATTAAAATACTGGATTCACCGACTCAGCCCCATCGCAAGAAGTTTTAGTACAGCAACTTGATCGATTTAAACCAGTGGTGAAATCCAATTTTTTTTTACTACCGGTTCTGTAGGCGTGGCTTGGTGGGCGTGGTGTGGCATGGTGGGTGTGGCAGGGGAAGGATATTGCAAAATCTCCATTCCCTCCCCACTCTGGGGCCAGTCAGAGGTGGTATTTGCCGGTTCTCCAAACTGCTCAAAATTTCCGCTATCGGAACCTGTCAGAACCTGCTGGATTTCCCCCCTGGTTTAAACCAAAAATATAACGTGCTCCGGGCTGCAACTTTATTCACCTCTCTTTCAGATAATGGGCAACCTAAAAAGTGGGCAATGCTTCTTTTTTTGAAGGGAAGGTTGTCTTTAAAACATTTTAGCTTGTTCCCTTTTAAGTAACAAAGAAGAATGGCCTCCAAAGTAAAACAGGAGGGCCCTTAATTCACAAACATCCAGACCAAATTGCCCCCTATTGATTAATCACTGTAAAGTTTTAATGGAATAATCAATCATTCAACCAATTAAAGCTTCCTACCATGCTAATAACACTGACAGGAACCCTACATGGTGGGATCCGAGTAGGCCTCCCAGAGGCAAAATAAATTAAATTTCAGGATCAGCGACTAGACTTACACCAACAAGGAGGTTGGCGAAAACAGATTTGTTTTTGAACATAAAGGATACATTTATGCTTCACCTTTTAAATTGTAATAGGGATTTTATATCCCACTGATTTTTCTGCAGGAAATGTTGCTCTGAAAAGGCCATGGATCTTGCAAATCTTTAAGTTAATCTTTATTTTTTTTAAGATATGTTTTTACCCCGCCTTTATTTTTTTTATATAAATATATTTATATAAATAATTCAAAGTGGCAAGCATACCCAAGATATCTTTTTCTCCCTGTCTTCCTCACAACAACATCCCTGTGTTGGGCAGAGAGGCAGTGACCCAAAATCATCCAATCAGCTTTCAGGCTTAAAGTGGGACTAGAACTCACCACCTCCTGGTGATTGGCCCAAATTCACCCAGCTGGCTTTGGTGCCTAAGGTGGGACTAGAACTCACCACCTCCTGGTAATTAGCCTAAAGTCACCCAGGTGGCTTTCATGTCTAAAGTGGCACCGGAACTCAGTTTCCTGGTTTCTAGCAAGGTAGCTTAACCACTAGACCAAATTTATTTCCTTGGAGGTTAGGACATCAGGCATTTACCAGCATTCTCATTTTAATAGTTCCATTACACCCAGTTTTTAGAAACGTGGGAGTCAGATTTTGGCTGGATTGTGCCCATAGATGGTTGAAAGTGTGTCTCATCTTGTCTGTTTGTTAGGATGTGAATGTGAATTGTTAGGATACAATTCACATTTACTGAAACAACTTCTTTATACAATTCCGATACGCAATTTAGTCAACACTTGACTAAATGGAGATCAAGGTTCGGTCCAGTATGTGTGATTTCTGTTCCTTCTCTCACTATCTGAACATGAAAATGTGTTAACATTGTTTCTTTTAAAAGTGTTTAAGACTGAGGTATGTAGAGTTCAATATAGTGACATTATTTTTGTTCCTGAGAATCCCAAGGTCTGTTAGATGAAAAACAGCTTCCTTGAGGCAGGTGAAAAGGGGGAAAACATAATGCAAATGTTCAAGAAGTAGGATTTTTTTTTCTGCTACAAAGTATGAATTATAAACTATAATAATTTGCTTATAGATGATGTTATCTGATTTTTGGTCACTCAAAGAATCCTATACAGATGTAAATTGACCTGTAGACCTCCTAGAGAGCTGGTTAAATGAATCAACTTCAGAAACATCCCATACTTGTTTTTCTTATTCCAAGGAAACAACCTATTCAATATTTTATTTATTAGATTTTTATCCCACCTTTTATTACTTCATAAGTAACTCAAAGTAGCAAACATATCTAATACTCCTTCCTCCTCCAATTTTTAACCACAACAATAACTCTGTCAGGTGGGCTGAGAGAGGGGGGCTGGCCCAAAGTCATCCAGTGTCTAAGGTGGAATTAGAATTTAGAGTCTCCTGGTACCTAAGCTAGCACCTAACTACTACACCAAACAGTCCCAATTTTTAAATATTTCTTTAAATAACTGGATCTCCTGTTTTGTCTTTCTCACAGAGCTCTGCACACTGGATTGCGGCGCCCACGGTGTTTGTGCGAAAGGAGTGTGCCAGTGTGAAGAAGGTTGGATAGGCCCCACTTGTGAAGAACGGACGTGCAACTCTCACTGCACGGAGCATGGAAAGTGCAAAGATGGAAAATGTGAATGCAGCCCTGGATGGGAAGGAGACCACTGTACCATAGGTGAGATCTGCGTGTACCTGACCCAAACTGGGATAGCTCAAGAAAGGAAATTACCCGAAAACAAGCTAGTAGCCACTCATGATTGCAAACTTGATGCATTTTTGCTCTATTCAGTCTGGTTTCAAGAACACTAAACTCTACCGCATTGAAAGCAAAAAGCTTCAGAGTTGCAATTAAATAGACAGTTTGACTTCTGCAAGATGGGGCATGATTATTTCATGGCTGTCAAACTATTCTCTCAGGCCTTCAGCCTAGAAGGAGCAGTGGATGTAATCAGGGCGAATCTCTTTGGGATACATCAAACTAAAGGCCTTTAAGCAAAGTCAGGACCATAGACAGCTCCCTGAAGTCTTGCTGGCTGCTGGACCGTTCAGCCTTTAATACCCCAAGAGAAGGAAGTTCTCTGAAGTCTTATGTAAGATGATGCTGTATTATAAATGACACAACTCCCTAAAGGAATTGGCTTAGTTGTTTGAAAGGCCTTCGCCTGATTTCATATCCATGCCCTTCTGAAAGCTAAAAGATGTGGTGGGTGCTCGCTCAAACAGCTTGCAAAACTGGAAGTGATAATAAGGCCAGTGAGGGAAATGGAGAAGATGTGTGAAAAATTTGATCCTCTTCTGAGTCTTTCTGGGGTGGGGGTGGGGAGCCATGGCACTGTAACTCAGCTTAGTTTCTCGTTACGCATCTGGAACTAACATGGCATTAAGAAGAGGAGGAAGTGTCTCAGATAAAGAACCACAGAACTGCAGAGTGGGAAGGGACTTCAAAGATGTTCTAGACTTCCAGCATTTTAACTAGTTTCCACATATTTCCCGAGTCTCAAACTCTTAACTAATTGGTGCCCATCACCTCTTCTAATTCCCTTACAATATAATTATCTATTTCATGTCAGTTTCCCAACATACTTTTTCAAATTGGTTCTCAATATGTTTCATGATAATCATTTCCAGCATATTTTAAATTAAATCACACTTCATTACTAAGATCTGTGTATCTTCTTGTTTCATTCAATAAAACCATAATTAAACATATTTACCAATCTAACATTGCTTACAAGTTAAAGTCAAAACATATTACATCAAACATTTATTTTTCTTAAAGTTTTCTCATATTTATATATATTCTTCTTTAATATTTTTAGCCACCTTTATCTCAATCCTCTGTTTTAATTACCATCTCTTATTTTCTATTTTTTTTACTCCAAAACCCCTCCAATTTTTATTTAAAAATCATTTATACCTTTAAACTTTTAAACATTACATTTCAATTTAATTACATTTAATTTTATTTTCTTTTTCCTTCCTTCTCCTTTCTGTCCAGTTGTTCCACTTCAAAAGTCTATCTGCTCAATTTAAAAAAATTATATGTGTCACTTTAATGCATTTTGAATGTCTGCTTCACATGTGATGCATCAACTTCCTGTCTTTGATCCTGCGCCGCACCCAATTTTTTTGCTAGGCTTGTTAAATTCCATTGTAAAAAGTCCAAAATATTTTTTCTTTCTTCATAGAATCTCCCAGGGACAGAGTAAGAATCTCTAAAATCCATAAATTTAGTGTTAATTTCAAAATAGTCCAAGGTATAAAGTCATTTACAATGTTTCTTTTCCAAACGAAAGGGAAATCTCTTTAATCCACTCTCCTGCTTAGTCACCACAGACTCCATGGCAATTATGTAGCCACCCATCTGTCACTCTTCATTAGCCTCGTTAACTTTCAAAAGGTATAAATTCCAAAAGAAACATTTCTCCAATCAACTCCAAATAAGTAAAAGAAGAAAAAATCCACTTTTAAAATTGTTAAATGCCAATTATTCCAAATCAAATTTCAAAGTCTATCATGGGTCTTTGTCTCCAAAAGTTTTTTTTTTTCTTTCCTTAATCTTCAAGCTCCGTAAATTTGCAGCCGCTGTTTAAGGCTTGGGGTCTTTTTTTTTTTTTCCAATCCATTTAATTCTGTTACTTTGCCTGGGTCGGTGTCACTCACCCAGCTTCAAGGTATTTCTCTCTCCTCTTCTCTCCAACACAATCTTTTTCCCAGTCCGCCGCAGCTTTGCGACAGCCGCCATGGCTGCCTACCCCCATCTCCGACTTAGAGGATTTCTTCTGGCCTCCGAGGAACTTGCCTGTTCCTCTTGGCCCAATGAGTTTTTTTTTTTTTAATTTGATTTATATGCCGCCCTTCTCCGAAGACTCAGGGCGGCTTACAATGTGCTCAGCAATAGGTGCTCCTCTTCTCCCCCCATCCCTACAGGATGGGGTCGGTCTAAGATCGGAGAATGGATCGTCAGTCGGAGTTTCCGCAGGCTCGTTAGAGCCCTCCATTCCCCCGACTGTGTCGCCGTGGTTCCAGACCGGAAGTCAAAGTTAAATAATATTAAAAACCAATTTCAAATCCCCAAATCCCCAAGTTCAAATCCATGGCAGATCAGGGAAGTTGCTGAAAGAGCCATGTCTTTAGGTCAGCGCGGAAGGTGTGGAGGTTGGGGGCCATCCGGAGCCCGGTGGGCAACCCATTCCAGAGGATCGGTGCGACCACAGAGAACGCCCTTATCCTGAGGACCGCCAGCCGACACTGTCTGGCTGAGGGGACCCGGAGGAGGGCAGCCCTATGTGAGCGCACTGGGCGGTGGGAGGCCGATAGGAGGTGATCCTGCAAATACCCCGGGCCCATGCCATGAAGGGCTTTATAGGTGAGTACCAGCACCTTGAAGCAGTGTATAGGAAAACCAATTGAAGTTTCAGTTGAAGTTGGCGAATTCAGCCTCTTACAAATCTTCAGAGATGCAGAACCCACAGCCTCCAGAGACAAAATGATCTGCAGCTATACAGATCTTAACAGTACCAAAAGTTTTTCCTTTATCATTTAACAAAATTTAGGTCACTGCAACTTGTACCCATAATTTCTACTTCCAGTTTCGAGGGCCATGAGAAAGAGTTCTTGATGAATCTCTCTGCTGTTTCTTTGTAAGTTTAGTAAATCAGTTTCTTTCAGAAACATTTGTTTCCTCTCTTAGCTGTCTATACTTCTGCGAATAAAATGTGTGTCTGATCATTGTGGATGAGAAGGTATTGGCTTTTACTTCCAAAACAAAATCAAATCCCCGTGAATTCAAATCATAAGGCGAGATGGCTGTGGAATGAGGAAAGAAGTTGAGCGGACCTGTTTCTTTAGAAGTCAGAAGATACCTGTGGAAAATAATTTCTGCAGAGCTTCTGTCACTTAGTTATTATGGCAAAGAGAATGTTTAATGGGTGAAGCTGCTCATGGAAAAGCATAGGAAGAAAACTTTCAACAACTAGGTTTACGCCCTTACGCCCCACAAAGAATCTGTGGCATTTGCAGAAAATTGTTTTCCTTCTAGCCAAACAACAACCATCCAGGTGTGAAGCAGAGTTCCAGCAACAGTTCAAAGATCAGCTGTAAAAATGTTTCATGTGTGAAAAGATTTAGGAGAAAGCAAAGTGAATCAAACAATGCAACGAAGATTCTAGCTGTTCCTCACAAGAGGACACAGAATGTTGCTTCCCACAGAAGGTCATCTCCACTGGCCAACTTTCAATCTCAGAGTTCAAGACTCTCTCCTAAACCACCGAATTGCATTGGTTCAGAAGGTCACAGAAGCTTCTGTTTTTAACCTTCTGAATATTTCGGCACTCTGGATCTTAACCTATTATCTTTCTCACAGAATTGAATGATACTCTGGAGTTACCCAGGTAAGATCTGGGATGCAGATTCCCTGCTTGGGGTTTTTTCCCTGCTTGGGGAAGCAGCTCCTGATCTCATCGGTCTCTTCTGCTATTGGTTCACTTTTGGAGAAAAAAAAATCCTCACTAGACATCCTGAAAATTAAATGCAGTAGCCTTGCTTTGTTCCAGATCAGCTTAAGTGAGCTGCTTTGATATAGTGAGTCCATACAAAATAATATCAAGAGAATAGCTAAAAAACATATATCAACTTTAAATTAATTTAAGGAAATGAAACAGTTTAAGTACACTAATTCTTATATTCTCTGCCTTGATAGGATTTAAATATTAGCCAAGTTATTAAAACTGTTCATTTATCTTTGTTTCCTTTATCCCCAAGGCTAATTTCTAATTATATTTCTAATACAAATCTAAAATTCTCAGATCTTTTCAGAAGGCATTCCTTAGCTGTGAAAATGCAATTGTTACATTTTAATGAAAAATAATATCTTTCTCTCAAGTCAGTTACTAGTAAGTCTTGGCAAATTGTTGTTCAGGAATTCCCAAAGTGTTTTTGTCCATAAATATTTTAATTGAATGCAGGAAACTTGGCTCTCTAATATAATAAGAACATGTCAGCTACGTACCAAAATTTTATCAAGAGAATGGAGTTTGCTCAGTTTAGTTTAAGGGACCTTTTTGGTTTAATTTCTGGATTTCCATTTTAAAAAAAGCCCTACATTTTCACTGCTTATCTTCTTGGTTCAATTTTAAACAGGTTATCAAATTTAGGTAATGTCCATCTCACACTGAGAGTGACTCTGACTGTGTACTGATCTTCTTCTTCTTGTGCCATATCCGACATTGGACATTGCCAATCATGTTGGCGAGCCTATTTTTATCAACAGCCACACGAAAAAGTGCTGTTGAGTTTTGCCCAAACCGGTCTCTTAGATTTTGAAGCCATGATGTTCTTCTTCTGCCTGGACCTCATTTGCCTTCAATCTTTCCTTGTACTGATAGAAGCACAAAAGCTTAAAACGATATAATATGGTTTCTTTCATGAGAAGCAGGATGCTGTCTGGTGTTTTCTGGCAGGGATCAGCAGTAAATTGGCATTAGATAAGAGTTAATGGAATTCAAGAGGGTTTCGACTTAGGCTGTTTGTGGGAATGTAATGACTCTAGGCTGATTCCTCTCTTGACTCCACCCCTCTCAAGGGTCTGCCTATCCTTCTCCTACATAGAGGGATCTCTGTTTGGTTCAACACTTATACATTCTGGTAGGCTTATGCCAAAAAAAAAAAAAAGGCTAATAATGCACAGACGTATAGAAGAATTGGAGCCCTTATATATCTGGAGCACAGTCTGTATTTCAAACTGACAATACAACACCCTTAGACAGATAACAATGATGATTAAAAACACTGTACTTATTGTTTCTACTGGAAACCCATTCTAATGGCTACTTTGGTAACAGGATTAGATTAATGGTAGCTTCCATTCATACACATCGTAAATAGCCTGTTTAAACCACAGCAGAAGCTCTTAATCTCAATCAGTTGAATGGCAAATTAATACAGAAAGGTTTATTTGTTTTCGTTTCAGTACATAAATGCAGTATGTCATTTTGCTTCCTTCTGTGTTAAATTCACCAATTGTTAAAAGGATGCTGTGAATGTGAGAGCTGCAAGGAAGAAAAGGCCAAGTGGAAGATATATTTCTTTCTCGCCTTTTCAGAGTTTCAAATCAGCAGTTGTAGAAGAGAGAGCCATACAGGTAGTCCTTGACTTACGACTACAACTGAGCCCAAAATTTCTGTTGTTAAGTAAAATATTTGTTAAGTGAGATTTGCCTCATTTTACGACCTTTCTTGCCACAGTTGTTAAGTAAATCACTGCAGTTGTTAAGGTGAAACAACACAGTTGTTAAGTGAATCTGGCTTCCTATTGACTTTGATGATCAGAAGGTCACAAAAGCGGATCACATGACCTCCCCCCCACTCGGGACACCTCATAAATATCAACCAGTTGCCAAGTGTCCATATTTTGATCTCCTGACCATGGAGATGCTGCAATGATATGAAAAACAGCAATAAATCACTTTTTTCAGTGCCATTGTAACTTCAACTTATTCACTAAATAAACTGTTGCAAATCAAGGACTACTTGTAATCTGAAACTTCCAAATTTGATGGTGCCCCCCCATGGAGTTCCTCTAAAAATCAGTCACCCAATCACAATGTTGATATGAAAGAAAGGGAGAATTAATGGGGGGGGGAGATTAATCTTACACACAAATTTTAAATTAACTTGATTGTCATTAAATTTCATTTGGATGCAACATGATTCAGATTAACAGAGTTGGAAGGGACTTTGTAGGTCATCTAGTCCAACCCCACCCACCCAAGCAGGGAATCCTACACCATTTCTGAAAGACAGCAGTCTAGTCTCTTCTTGAAAGCTTCCAGTGATGAAGCTCCCACAACTTCCGAAGGCAACTTCTGTTCCATGGGTTGATGGTTCTCACTGTCAGAAAATTTCTCCTTATTTCCAGGTTGAATCTCTCCTTCATGAGCTTCCATCCATTATTCCATGTCTGGCCTTCAAGTGCTTTGGAAAATATGTTGACCCCCTCCTCTCTGTTGCAGCCCCTCAAATATTGGAAGACTGCTATCATGTCTCCCCTGGTCCTTCTCTTCACTAGACTAGCCATGCCCAGTTCCTGCAACTGTTCATCGTATGTTTTAGCCTCCAGTCCCCTAATCATCTTGGTTGCTCTTCTCTGATCTTTTTCTAGAGTCTCAACATCTTTTTTTATAGTGTGGTGAAAAAAACTGGATGCAGGATTCTAGGTGTGGTCCTACTAAAACTTTACAGAGTGGTATTAGTACCTCACTTGATCTTGATTGTATCCCTCTGTTAATTTAGAATTGTGTTGGCTTTTTGGCTGTCGCCACACACTGTTGGCTCATATTTAATTGGTTGTCCACTAAGACTCCAAGATCCCTCTCAGAGTTCCTGCTATTAAGCCTGGTTTCACCCAATTTATATGTGTACTTTTGGTTTTTCTTGCCTAAATGTAAGATTTTACTTTTCTCTGCATTGAATTTCATTTTGTTAGAAAATTCATTGATTTGTTTCAACCACTCCAGGTCTGGGCATCTGTAACTGCCAACTTCAAGAAAAATTTGAAAGATTTGTTTCCTCCACCAAACTGTAACTGTGTTGAAGTTTTAGAACAGTTGAATATCATCATGTGTTCTTTTCTTCCCATGTAGCTTGGATTCTCTTTATATATATATATATATATATAAAGGCATAATGTATCTTTTTTCTTTTTTCATAGGCTTTTATGTGCATATTCTCTCTAGCCAGGCTTTACCTATGTAAACTTAGTTGTTCTTCAGCCCTAGGTTCTGTGAAATCTCATTCACAAGTTCCTGGGCCCAAACCGCAACCCAGGAAGCAACACAGAGTTGCGGTTTGTCAGCAGAAAAAGGGCCCAGGAACTTGTGAATGAGATTTCACAGAACCTAGGGCTGAAGAACAACTAAGTTTACATAGGTAAAGCCTGGCTAGAGAGAATATGCACATAAAAGCCTATGAAAAAAGAAAAAAGATATATATATATATATATATGCATATTCTCTCTAGCCAGGTTTTACCTATGTAAACTTAGTTGTTCTTCAGCCCTAGGTTCTGTGAAATCTCATTCACAAGTTCTTGGGCCCTTTTTCTGCTGACAAACTGCAACTCTGTGTTGCTTCCTGGGAGATATATATATATATATATATATATATATATATATATATATATATATATATATATATATATATATGTTTTATCATAGAAAATAAATTATAAAACAGTCGAACAAATGAACGAAATGAAACAAAACAAAAAGATACATTCATCCTTAACAGCAACAACAGCAAAGAGGGTACAAAAAAAGGAGGAAAAATTTTTCAGTTAATTGACCACGTAGTTTGGTTTCTCATCTGCTCCCAAATGAATTTGTGGGCCCATGTGAACTCACAACCTATTTAGAATGTGTATTTAAATTGTCACAACCAAAGGCGCTGCCAGATAAATTATTCATTCTAAGGTGTTTTTCAGGTTCAGAAGATATGAAACAAAGCCTCAGGTGCTTCTCACATTAGTGGGATGGTGAGAACAACATTCAGCACTCTTGAAAAATAAAGTTTACAGTTCCCCTCCTATAAACTCCATCATTGACCTTACAAACTGCTAGTGGGTATACAGTATATCCTTTGTCAATAATGAGGCATGCGCTAGCAAAATTTATGGTGCAGAAATGCAGTCTATTAATCACATATCCAGTTATTCTGTGCTTTGGTGTGTTGCAATTATGAGTCTGTCGGATTGAAACTATTATCATACAACTCTGGAAGGAGTACTATACTTTGAAATTGGATTGGATGTTGAAATTGAAATTGGATTCTTCTATTTATTTTTTTTTCCTACGAAAACAAAGAGGATGACTTTTAAACAATTGTGACCAAGCTTTTTTGAATTGTTCAGTTTCTAATAATTTCCAGGCCACTGTTTCCTTTTCTTTCTTTTTTTTTACTGCTATGCTTGTTTCATTATTGAGTTCATCTAGGAATGCTGTTGTGTGGATTTGCATTTTTATAGTTTAGATAGATAGATAGATAGATAGATAGATAGATAGATAGATAGATAGAGATAAATACTGTAGATAGATAGATAGATAGATAGATAGATAGATAGATAGATAGATACTGTAGATAGATAGATAGATAGATAGATAGATAGATAGATAGATAGATAGATATAGATATAGATATAGATATAGATATAGATATAGATATAGATATAGATATAGATAGATATGTTTATATATCATCCAGACCAGTAAATAACAGTACTCAGTGGTTTTAAACATTTATGTTCATAGCAACCCCTGCCCACTCCAGTTGTAATAAGAAATAGAATGGTATTCATTGTGTGTATGACATTCAAAATGAAGAAGAATACAGATGAAGAGGTTTTATCAAGTTGATTCAAAGTCTTTTGATTTCTAGATGTAGCCAAAAACCAAACCAATTCATAATACTAGAGAATTCCTGGAACTTTGGCATTCTGACAAATCAGCCATCAACAGACACATAGAGAGAAACCTACCTAGATACTGTAGAAAAGACAGAATCAAAAGTCAGAAAAAGGAAACACACAGAGCACATTCTCCCTAGCAAAAACACATGGAGAAGCAGGAAAAAGCACCAGATATCAAAGTACCATCAAGGAGGAATCCACACCTTCAATAGGATTGGCAGTGCAGACTATTACATATAAATTGGCAGCAAATGCCATTTTCACTCTCATCTTACTATATGATGATGGCCCAAAGGTGATTTTTCAAGAGGCAACTGGACTTTCTGGTTTTTCTTTGAAGAAGTTTCACTTCTCATCCAAGCAAAACTTCTTTTTAAAAAAAAAAAATGGCAGAAAGTCTAGTTGCCTCTTGAAAAAGCATCTTTGGGACAACCATGACCTGGATGACTGGGAATCTCCATAGACAGTTAGTTGGGTAACAAAACGTCTTCCAAAAAACTATGAAGCTCAGAAAACACCAACAGATGTATTTATTGGCTCAACACCAATCTCACAATGTTTTTTTCTATTTATATGATGTTTGGATCCTGCATATGCACCATATGGGGAAGGGAGGGGGAGGAGGAGGGGGAGGGGGAGGAGAAGAAAGAGGAGGAGGAGGAGGAGGAGGAGGAGGAGGAGGAGGAGGAGGAGGAGGAGGAGAAGAAGAAGAAGAAGAAGAAGAAGAAGAAGAAGAAGAAGAAGAAGAAGAAGAAGAAGAAGAAGAAGAAGAAGAAGAAGAAGAAGAAGAAGAAGAAGAAGAAGAAGAAGAAGAAGAAGAAGAAGAAGCTCTGCCATTTCACACAGAAAAAAACCCAGCAAAATTAAGGTGAAATCCTTGAGACGTTTCTAGGGCTGTTCTAGAGAAGTGATAGGAACAACTTTACCTAGTAAATGGGTGTTTTATGACTGGCCATTAGTAAGAAAATATTGGTAAGAGTGTTCAGACTTACTGTCTACTAGGATGAGGAACTGAGGAGTGCAGTAGGCATGCTAAAGTACATATTTTATTTTATTTTTATTTGCTTTTAGATGTAGCTGCTGACTCACAGTTTATTGTCAACATTCAGACATACTAATCAATATAGCATAATTAAGGGCCTTCCGAACACTACAAGCAACTCCTGTTTATATGCAGCTTCTTGAATTGAAAATCAGGCTGCAATGAGTATAAGATGGAAAAAGGAAAAAAAACAAAGCATTGAAATCATGCTTCCAAACTTAGCAGGCTGAAGATAGCTTAGAACTGCATGGCATCACTCAAAAATTTGCAGGCAGCATTGCCTGGGAATGTTTTTTCCCTTCCTTTTTATTGTGTTCTTATAAATGTTAATACATTGCATTGTTTAAATAGAATTATATTTATACAGGGAATTTTGGAAACTGTTCTTCGAAGGCGAAAGGTTGGAAAAAGGTAATTTCTACTATTGACATGCTTCCTTGAACACACAGATTATGGATCATGCAATTTGTATTAAAAAAATTGTAACCTACTTTTATCTGCGTGCACCGTCCATGATGGCTAAGAAAACTGGAAGCAGTAGAACATGTCAATAATTTTTAAAAAAACAAACAAAATAGAACTGAGCTACCAAAATATGAAGACGCTATGAAAAACAACAGATAATATAAGCAGAAATTTGTCTAGGAAATGAACTGCTTCATAGGCAGAAAAGTCATAGTTAATGAAGACACAACAGAGAAACAGGAAATGCTACAGTTTAAGTCAGGGGTGGGTTCTACTTACCTTTACTACGGGTTCACAACGGGTCTGCGCAGAAGCTTCCTGATGACGTTGGGATCAGTGGGCAGAGCCTTCCTCCAGTTGTACTACTGGTTCTATAGAACCGGTCCGAACGGGGGGCAACCCACTAGTGGTTTAAGTGCCAGAAATCCAGAACAGGTTCTGAGACTTTACTAAGTAATGATTTTACTAAGGCATTACTAAGGGAAGAATGTGTGAGAAACTCTTATTTGATTATTACAACCATTTTGATACATTTTTCATAAAAAGAAGTTTTTTGATATGGTGTGGGATATAATCCATTTTTCTAGATCTGTAAACCTCTAGGCATTCAGTGTTGGATTTTCATATCCAAAGAGTTAAATGAAAAGATTAGCTGGATCTCTAATGAAAGAAATGACTTTAAATCCCGTAAAAAAACAAACCTGAGCAGTGTCTGAAGACGCATTCTCAAGAAACCCTTAGATGCTGACACAAATATTTTAGATGATATCTTAGACCAGGGGTCAGCAACCTTAAACACTCAAAGAGCCACAAAGGTCCTAACCGGAAGCCCCCCATTTAATTCTGAAGCCGGCCTGAAGTCCAGTTCCCCCACCATAGAGACCCCTCCTAGTGTGGCATCCTTTCTCCTCTGCTGACCGGAAGTCCACTTCCCCCACCATAGAGTCTCCTCCTAGCACGGCATCCCTTTTCCTCTACCTGTCCTAACCAAAAGCCCTGTCAATTGTGGAGCCGACCAGCAACGGAGCCAGAGCAGAGGGATGAAAGAGCCACATGCGGCTCCAGAGCTGCAGGTTGCCGACCCCTGTCTTAGACAATTTGTGGCTTTAGGAAAAGCAGTTTAAGGGGCATTACATTCATGATGTATAGAAAGAAAAGGACTAGGAGAGAGAGAAAAAATCCTGTGAAATATTCTGGATAAATATACAGTTAATGGTATGGCAAAGGCCAGAGAGTTTTTGTTTTTCTTTGCGTATAAAATTCATGAACAGCCTTGAAGAATAGTGATCTCATTTTATCCAAAGAGAGGACCTAATGCAGTCGTTCCCATTGCAAAATCCCAATTGCCTGCTGGTGCATTGTTTTGCAGGACAGATAATGCACGATGCTTTCTTTATGTTGTGTCTTTGCAGATGGATGCCCTGGTCTCTGTTATGGAAATGGAAGGTGCACCCTTGACCAAAATGGATGGCACTGTGTCTGCCAAGTGGGCTGGAGCGGAATGGGATGCAACGTTGTTATGGAAATGCTTTGCGAAGATAACATCGATAATGATGGAGGTACGGAGACAGTTATTGCCCGAGAGTGTATATTTTTATTTATTATTTTTATTAGTCCAATTTATATGCTGCCCTTCTCCGTAGACTCAGGGAGGCTTACAATGCATTATAGCAATACCCTACATACCTTTTTGTATATACCTGCTTATTAGGGCTTTCGCCCCCCCCCCCAAAGCGGTGGTGTTCTATACAAAGTTGGCTTATTGCCCCCCACAATCCAGGTCCTCAATTTATCTACCTCGAAAGGATGGAAGGCTGAGTCAACCTTGAGCCTGGTGAGATTCGAACTTGCACTAATTGCAGGCAGCTGGCAGCTAAGTGCTAGCACTTAACAGCACTTTAATCCGCTGCACCACCGAGGCTCGTAATATGTCACTCTTGTGAATGAATGAATCTTCTATAGGGCTTCAGTTTCAATGGACTCTAAGCATCATACAGCAATATACATAATACAAATAGTCCTTGACTTTGTTTAATACATTGATAATAGCAATAGCACTTAGACTTATATACCTCTTCACTGGGCTTTATAGCTTTATATTTTTGTAAATGAATAAATGTTCTATTGGGCTTCAGTTGCAATGGACTCTAAGCAGCGTACAGCAATATGCACAATACAAATCGTCCTTGAGTTTAAATGATTTGTTTAGTAACTGTTGAAAGTTATAACAACACTGAAAAAAGTGACTTACAATTGGTCCTTACACTTAGAAACATCACAGCATCTTCATTTCCATATATATATGGTTTTTAAATGCATTGTAAGCCGCCTGGAGTCTTCAGAGAAAGGCGGCATACAAGTTGAACAAATAAAAAAATAAATAAATAAATTGCAGGGGTGAAATCCAGCAGGTTCTGACAGGTTCTGGAGAACCGGTAGCGGAAATTTTGAGCACTTCAGAGAATCAGTAGTGGAAATTTTGAGAAGTTTGGAGAACCGGCAAATACCACCTCTGGCTGGTCCCAGAGTGGGGTGGGAATGGAGATTTTGCAATATCCTTCCCCCAGGAGTGGGGAGGGAATGGGGATTTTGCAGCATCCTTCCCCTGGAGTGGGATGGGAATGGAGATTTTGCAGTATCCTTCCCCCAGGAATGGGGATTTTGCAGTATCCTTCCCCTGGAGTTGGATGGGAGTGGAAATTTTGCAGAATCCTTCCCCTGCCACTCCCACCAAGCCACACCCACAAAACCGGTAGTAAAGAAATTTGGATTTCACCACTGCTTCATTGTCACATGATCAGAATTTGGGGTCCTGGCAACTGACATGTATTTAGGGCAATTGCAGCATCCTACCACAACATAAGAGCCGTGGTGGCGCAGTGGTTAGGATGCAGTATTGCAGGCTAACTCTGTCGACTGCCAGCAGTTCAATCCTGACCAGCTCAAAGTTGACTCAGCCTTTCATCCTTCCGAGGTTGGTAAAACGAGGACCCAGATTGTTGAGGCCAATATGTAAACTCCTAACCACTCAGAGAAGTCTGTAAAAAACTGTGAAGCGGTATATAAGTCTAAGTGCTATTGCTGTTGCTATCCCAATGTCATGTGATTGTCATTGGCAACCTTCCCAGCCGGCTGGCTTCTGACCAGCAGAGTTAATGGGAGAAGCTAATTCACTTAACGATTGCATGATTCATTTAACAACTGCACTTAACAACCATGGTAAAAGAAGGTTATAAAATTGGGTGTGATCCACTTAAATAACCGTCTTGCTTAGCAACAGAAACTTTGGTCCCAGTTGTGATCAAGGATTGCCTGCAAATAGTACAGAATTCCAACAGTCCATCAAATACAATTTATTGTTGTTAGTCGCGAAGTCGTGTCCAACCCATCGCGACCCCATGGACAATGTTCCTCCAGGCCTTCCTGTCCTCTACCATCCTCTGGAGTCCATTGAAGCTCATGCCGACTGCTTCAGTGACTCCATCCAGCCACCTCGTTCTATGCCGTCCCCTTCTTCTTTTGCCCTCAATCTTTCCCAGCATTAGGCTCTTCTCCAGGGAGTCCTTCCTTCTCATTAGGTGGCCAAAGTAGTTGAGTTTCCTCTTCAGGATCTGGCCTTCTAAAGAGCAGTCAGGGTTGATCTCCTCTAGGACTGACTGGTTGGATCGCCTTGCAGTCCAAGGGACTCGCAGGAGGCTTCTCCAGCACCAGAGTTCAAAGGCCTCCATTCTTTGGCGCTCAGCCTTTCTTGTGGTCCAACTTTCACAGCCAGACATTGCAACTGGGAAAATACAATACATGGTGCCATATCTCACTCAGGTGACATTCTTATTCTAATCCCTTAAACCCATCTGGAGCATCCAGGTTTTAACAGGTTTCCAGTAAATTACAAGAGAAAGAGGCCATTCTCACCTCTTAAAAAATATTGCATAAAAGTAGTCCTACAGACAACATTCACCTCCTTGGCCCTCCCAACACAAATCCTGAAACCAGATAACTTACATCAGGAGTTTTCTGCTTAGATTTCATTGCACTGATAGATTCTACCCTCAACAGCTAGTATCAAAGATACCCAAGCTCTGAGCCACGTAGGGCTCTATAGCTGCCAACCCTTCAAGGTAGATCAGGCTAGCAATTCAATGTCATGTAGGCAAAAGTGGAATGGGACTTTTCGGCATGGTCTCTTCGCCTTGCCTGTTTCACCTTAAGGTTTTCACCTCTGGGTTATTAGCCACAAATTTTTCTCCTCGGCTGACCTGCCCCCAGTCTTTCGCCATGGCACATCAGCCACGGCCCCTCCATCCCAGTCCCTTCGCTGGAGCCCGATGGAGGGACCGTGGCTGATGTCCCGGGGTGAAAGACTGGGGGCAGGTCAACCAAGGAGAAAAGTTTGTGGCTAATAACGCAGAGGCAAAAACCTTAAGGTGAAACAGGCAAGGTGAAAAGACCGAGCCGAAAAGTCCTAGACCCGGGCAGAAGTGGTATTCAGCCGGTTCATACAGATTCAGGCGAACCGGTAGCGCCGACTGCGGACGTAATGCAGTCCTATTTAGCCACATCTTTGAGGCCGGGCACATGCGCGGAAGGTTGGGCGTATGTGTGAATGGTGCACATGTGAAGCAAGCGTGCACTCACATGGTGAACCAGTGATAAGAATATTGGAAACCGACCGCTGCATGTGGGCCAATATTACAGGCAGTCCTTGACTTACAAGCTGTGCTGCCCCATTGACACACAGTGGGGCAGCACAGCGTTGGTTTAGAGAGAGCTTTTTTTTTCTCCCCCCCCCTCCCCCAGCAATTCTGTTTCAGGTTTTCAGCTCACCCACAGCTGCCAGATTAGAGCAGCAATTTGGCTCGAGACCCAAGTAGATAACAAAAGGAATGAACTTACGGCAAACTCAAAACAGTCATGGAAATGCAGGCTTTGCCTGGGTAGTTTCAAAAAGGAGAAGCCAAAATCCCACCTGAGGTTTGGAGCCTCCCGTTAGGTTTGTCAGCCAGTCCAATGGTCAGAGTTACAGGGCTTAGAAGTAGAATTCACAGGAGTTCAGAGGGTCGTTTCCAAGGGAAGCCAGCCACAAACAAGCCCCAGACTAAACTTCCAGGCAATGGCCAATTAGTCCATCAAACAGATAACCAGCTGCTCAAATAGGGTCCAAAACACAAACGCAGAGTCTCCTGGCAACTTAAACTGCAGCGTCTCACAAACAAACATCTGGCCACGACCCGCACATATTGCTTGCAGCAACACCTCCTTCTCCCTGCCGTGTTAAATAGCTCCTGGTGCTATTTTAGAGGGGTGGGGCCTTTTCCCTAGCAATCTGGAAGACCTCCTGTCAGGCCTGGAATTCATCTTTTGCATTGGGCCTTCAGGCCTGCCACATTTACTACTGTGGAAAACTGGGAAGGGGGATTGTATGGAGCCAGGGTGATATATAGTCATAATAACATTCCTTTCTCAGAGAGTCAAGGACATCTTGCCCTGCACCTGGATGGCTGGAACTGGGAGGAATCTCCAGTTGGGAGGGTGCTTTGATTGGACCATGTGATGGACATGTGGGTGTTGGGCAGGGACCTGGAGTTTCCTTTGGGTGGGGAAAACCTGGAAGCTTTCAGATTCAGGTTTTCCCAGATGTGCCAATATGACATCTGTAATAAAATGGAACTTTGAGGAAATTCAAGCCTCGGAGTTTTGTTTCATTGGGGGTGTTACTTGGAACCCTGACACCTCCTCCTCTCTGCCCTGCATGCTCTGGGAGCTACCACAGCAGGCAGTTCCTCCCCGTCTTCCTCACTGGCCTGCAAGCTCTCTCCAGCTGAGGCCACTTCTGCTGGCAGTTCAGGGTCAGTAAATTCTGACATGCCAGGAATGATCTCCTTCTCCCTCGAGGCCTCTGAGGAAGAAGCGGAGGAGTCGTCAGTCCACAGGATACATCACACAAGCATTCATTCAGTGACCGTTCAAAGTTATAATGGCACTGAGAAAAGTGTCTTATGACTGTTTTTCACACTTATAACCAGAGATGGGTTTCAGCAGGTTCTGACCAGTTCTGGAAAACCAGTAGCGGAAATGTTGAGTAGTTCGGAGAACTGGTAAATACCACCTCTGACTGGCCCCGCCCCCATCTATTCTCTGCCTCCCGAGTCCCAGCTGATCAGGAGGAAATGAGGATTTTGCAGTAACTGTCAGGGTTCCAAGGAACACCCCCAACGAAATAAAGCTCTGAGGCCTGAGGTTCCTCAAAGTTCCAATTTATTAGAGATGTCATGTTGGCACATCTGGGAAAACCCGAATCTGAAAGCTTCCAGGTTTTCTTCACCCAGCTGACAGTTCGCAGCCCTGCCGCACACCCACAAGTTCATCACATTGTCCAATCAACTCTTCACACTCAACTGGATACAATCTTCAGGCAGTCTCCATCAGATGCAGGCAAAACTCTTTGAATACGGAATGTTGTTATGACTAACTTTCTACCGCTCCAACAACAACTCACTCCCAAATTTCTCAGCTAAAATATGTGGCAGTTAAGAAACAAAAAAAGAAAATTGTCTTCCAAAACTGACAGTAACCTTCCCCTGGAGTGGGGAGGTAATGGAGATTTTACAATATCCTTCCCCTGCCATGCCCACCAAGCTACACCCACCAAGCAATGCCACTCCCACCAAGCCACGCCCACAGAACCGTAAAACAATTTGAAACCTACCACTGCTTACGACCATAACTGCACCCCCATGGTCACGAGTTCAAAATTCAGGCACTTGGCAACTGACTCATATTTGTGACGGTTGTAGTGTCCCAAGGTCACTTTATCATCTTTTGCGATCTTCTGATAAGCAAAGTCAACGGGGAAGCCAGGTTCACTTAGCAACTTTGCTGCTAACTTAACAACTGCAATGATTCACTAGACAACTGCGACAAGAAAGGTCATAAAATGGGGCAGAACTCGCTTAGGAATTGTCACGCTTGGCAACAGAAATTTTGGGCCCAACCATGGTCGTAAGTCGAGGACTACCTGTATTTATATTATAACAGAATCTTGCGAGTCTGAATGGGCTTCCCTTCTCTCTCCCTTTATCTTTGTGAGAACTAAGGGAGGTCTTGTCTAAGACATTTTATTCCGGTTATATTTCTACTCCAGACTCCGTTCTCTTTTATTTGGCTGTTGTTTTGGTAGGATCTCTTCCTTCTGTCTCTCAAGGCCATTTTCTCCGCCTTCTAAAACCGAACTTTTATTTTTGTTCCTATATCCGCGGATCAGTACTCAGAAGTACTACTTCCTTTAATTCTTTAGTTTCAAAGTCTTACATATAAACCTTTTCCAATGTTCAAAGGATACTATCATGCTGTCAGGGCTCCAAGTAACACCCCCAACAAAATAAAACTCAGAGGCTTGAAGTTCCTCAAAGTTCCACTTTGTTAGAGATGTCCTATTGGCACATCTGGGAAAACCTGAATCTGAAGGCTTCCAGGTTTTCCCCTCCCAAAAGGAAGTCCAAGTCCCTGCTCAGCACCCACATGTCCATTACATGGTCCAATCAAAGCACCATCCCAACTGGAGATGCCTCCCAGTTCCAGCCGTCCAGGTGCAGGGCAAGATGTCCTTGACTCTCTGAGAAAGGAATGTTATTATGACTATATATATCACCCAAGTTCCATACAATCCCCCCTCCCAGTTTCCCACAGTAGTAAATGTGGCAGGCCTGAAGGCCCATTGCAAAAGATGGCTTCCAGGCCTGACACATGCTTCCCTTCACATCCCCATCAGTTCCTTCAACCTTTCTTCCCGTCCTTTGCTTTCCATTTCCAGACTGGACCCCAAAAGGTAACATAGATAGATACTAAGGAATTAATGAAATGGGCATCTCATGATCTACTTCAGGGCTATCTAACCTTGGCAACTTTTAAGACCTGTGGACTTCAACTCCCAGAATTCCCCAGCCAGCCCTGCTCTACACTTTTGGTTCCCGTTTGTTTTCTGAGGGACTGACTGCCTTTACCATTTGATCTCTGAGCTTCCTTCACCTTTCATATCACAGATGTCGTATTAAAGGCACATTTTGTCTGGCTGAAACGTCTCCTCGGCAGATGCAGCGCCACGGAGAGCTGATTTCAGCTTGTGGTGTCCATCTGTGCCAGCTTGGCAAGACTGAGCAGAACCAGCCATGTGATGTGTCAAATCCTCAGCAGATGCTGTTTCTCCTATACCGCTCACATTTTGTATTAAGATTGCCTCTGTCCCTTCTGCTGCGTTCCTCTTGCTTCATGGGGGTCTGCCTATTTCCATTCTTTCTTTCCTAGATGGCCTTTGGCTGATCTCAAAGAGCTCCAGGCTCCCCTTTTTTTTTCTCTCTCTCCCTCCCTCCCTCCCTCCCTCCCTCCCTCCCTCCCTCCCTCTCTCTCTCTCTCTCTCTCTCTCTCTTCTGCCCACCTATGGATCAAGAAGCATCAGCAATCAGTTGTTAGAGGAGACTGTGGGGGTGGTTTGCAACTCTCTAATTAAAGCTTTGGGGTACAGAATAACAAGGCAGCTTAAAATCCAACAGCAACGTAAGGATAAACTGCATATGGGCTGTGAGCGGGGATCATGTCACTCTCTCTGTCCCTTGCTGACTGAATGACATATCTGTGCCTCCAAGCAGAAGTGCGTTGCGCTTCTCTTTGTTTAGGCTGTGCCAAGTAGCTTCCAGTAAAATCTGAAGCATTCTAATTTGGTTCTCTACTCCAGTGCTGTTGATGCTGATGCTGATCTAACTGCAGACTCACAGCCTCATAACAAGAAGCTAGAAACCCACATATGCTTAGTCGATTGTCTTCTTGGGCATGTTTGAACATTTCCACCATAAGGACTGTGACCAAAATGATAGTCTTTATGATAGTCTTTTCTTTCAGGAAGCTGTCCTTTGGATTTATTTATTTTTCAAAAAAACTCACATTTGTCTTTTATTGAGACAAATATTTGACACATTTGTCTTTTAACTGAGCCTGGATAGCTCTGCAGACAAGGCACTGTAATTTAACACCAGCTGTCTGCAATTAAAGTAAGTTCGAATCTTGCCAGGCTCAAGGTTGACTCAGCCTTCCATCCTTTCTAAAGTAGGTAAATTGAGGACCCAGTTTGTGGGGGCAATAAGCTGACTTTGTATAAAATATACAAAAGTATGAAGGCTATTGCTTAACGCACTGTAAGCCACCCTGAGTCTCCGGAGAAGGGTGGCATATAAATCAACTAAAAAAAAAAAAAATTGGCCGAGTGAACTTAGGGTGTGCGATGGCCCAGCAGTTAAAGACACTGAGCTTGTCAGCTGGAAAGCAACAGGGTGAGATCCCGTTCCTTGCTCCAGCTCTTGCCCACCTAGCAGTTTGAAAGCATGCAAATGCGAGTAGATAAATAGGTACCACTTTGGTGGGAAGGTAACAGTGTTCCATGTGCCTTTGGCGCTTATAGCCATGCTGGCCACATGACCGTGGAAAGGATCTTGGGACAATGCTGGCTTCCTCGGTCAAGAAATGGATATGAGCACTGTGCCCTAGAATCAGACACGACTAGGCAGGGAAACCTTTACTTATCTTTTGCAGTATTTTGCATTCATGTAAAGAATACAGAAATGGAATCTTCTTTTTAAAATTAATTCAGAGGAGCACAGTTCTGATCTTGAGCCACTGTACTTAACCCCCGAACCAAATAATTCAAGAGTCTTCAGCCTTTGATTTCATGGTAATGATCCGTGTTTTGGTATTCCACAGACAGTCCTTTAAAGTTTCTGTTGATGGTCCTCTTTTCTGTCTTCCTCTCCCGATGTGCATTCAGATTTTTTTTTCTCCTTGTCTGGGCTCTTGTTTTTCCACTGATCGTCTCATCCTGCATTGTTACCTGGATCAAAGCTGGGATGTAATTTTTTACTCTTCTGCGCATTGATGATGTTACCTAGTTTGGTAATGAAACAGTTGCAAGAAAAATGCCAAGCTCAGAGAGCACCAACCACCAGGGGTGGGCTTCAAAAATTATAGCAGGGGATTCTCTGCCCAGTTGCTGGGTGAGCGTGGCCTAGTCGGCCTCCTGCAACATGGTGGGAGGGCGTTTTTGCCCTCCCCGGGCTCTGTAGGCTTTCCTCGAGCCTCCGGGAGGACGAAAACAACCTCCCCAGGCCTTCCCAAACTTCCGGTAGGCCTGTTTTTCACCCTCCCCGAGCCTCCGCACACGCCCTGCACTTAACCTGCATCCAAAACAGGCCATGCGGGGACTTCTGGGAGGGGCAGGGTGGGGTGGGAGGGGCCAGCCAGGAGTAGGATTTGGGGTTCTCCTAACTGTACAGAATCTTAGCTAGAGGTTCTCCCAAGCCTCTGTCCACCCCTGACCAACATCCTACGTTTATTCCTCTATCTTGAGTCAAGCATTGCCCTGCCTTTTAAACCCTTTTTCATTTCCTCTCTTTTTCCTTCCATTATTCTACTTGACCTTCCTTCCCTTATTTGTTTCCCTTGTTTCAAATGAAATTTTAATTTAGCTTAACAATTAGATCCATTCATACTGTTGTATTCGGTTACTTTCTGGTTTGCCTGTCCCGCACTGCTCACTGACTTTGCAGAACAATCCCAAAAATATTTCTATATAGAAAATGAAATGCTACTTTTTTTTCCTTCTCAAAGCCTTGCCTATTGTCTGCCTCATCTTTCACTTTCTTCCTTCTTGCATTTCCATTCTTCAAACTGAAACCCGATGGTTAAATCTTCTGTTCCATGCACAACCTTGGTGGTACAGGGGTTTAAAGCACCCTGTTATTAAGCTTATTAAGACCAGCTGCCTGCAATTACTGCAGGGTTCGAATCTCGCCAAGGCTCAAGGTTGACTCAGCCTTCCATCCTTTCTAAGGTAGGTGAAATGAGGACCCAGTTGTGGGGGCAATAAGCTGACTTTGTATAAATATACAAAAGGATGAAGGCTATTGCTGAGCACATTGTAAGCCGCCCTGAGTCTTCGGAGAAGAGCGGCATATAAATCAAATTAAAAAAAAAAAAAACCCTCGTTTTTCTTTTGTAAGGTCCCAAAATACACTTGAGTCACCAGAATGCTAAAGAGAGAGACTCAAGACGAGGCTTGCAAAAAAGCAGATTTTATTTATGGCCAAAAACAAAATACTGGGTGGAACTATATCCAGAACATACAGATACAATGCATGCGAGGAAATAGCCACACCTTGGGGAAGGTATGGCGTCCTTTTATACCCTCAGAGACGTCAGTTTAGTACCCAATTCTGGCCTCCTAATTTAAGTTTGTGTATTCCTTGTTGCCCTGCAAGGGGGAATAGAAACTTCCCAATTAGTTTTATCTTAAGCATTTCTTTGTTTACTCAATTGGCCACTTAGCCCCCTGGCTCTGGAAGACAGGAGTTTATCCAGATCAAACATAAATTAGGGCTGAGGTGTAAATTATCCCTTTGTTGATGGCTGTAGTTTCAACTGAGATACGTACCATGCTTTTAGATAGCACAGAAAGAAGATTGATATGAGTTCAGGTCAAATGGCAGGGACATACGTTTGACAAATACCAGATACATTACGGAGGCCTAATAACAATATGTTTGTAACAGGAGATACAAATATAAAGGCATAATATATGTGATACAAATACTAAGGCATATATGTATTACAGGAACCTAATGGTTACAAAATCTAGTATACCAGTATATCATATTCTAGTATTATTTAGTATATCCTTATTATTGTTTCCCTTCACTTTCTCTATCATACGCGTGGAATGCTTTGCCCATAATCTTGAAAATACTGCTATTGCAAAATATGCTTGCAGTTTCTCAAAGCTCTCTTCCCTTGGTACAGATACAGAATAGAATATAAAATAACAGAGTTGGGAGGGAGCTTGGAGGTCATCTTGTCCAACCCCCTGCTCAGACAGGAGACCCTATGCCATTCCAGACAAGTGGCTGTCCGGTCTCTTCTTAAAAGCCTCCAGTGATGAAGCACCCACAACCTCTGGTCTAGACTATGACCTTAATGAAGTTTTGATTTGATCTGAATTGAATTAGCATGTAACTGAAACACATTTAATTTTGTAAACTCAAGTTTAGGTCTCCGCATGTTGTGTTAATATAGGCAGTGTGAGTCATAGCATGGGCTTTGTGTTCTGCAGAAAATAATAGCAATAGCACAAGACTTATATACCGCTTCACAGTGCTTTACAGCCCTCTCTAAGCAGTTTACAGAGCCAGCCTCTTGCCCCCCAACAATCTGGGCCCTCAGTTTACCGACCACGGGAGGATGGAAGGCTGAGTCAACCTTGAGCCTGGTGGGATTCAAACTGCCAAACTTCAGTCAGCCGGCAGGCAGCAGAAGTAGCCTGCAGTACTCCACTCTAACCACTGCGCCACTGCAGCTCATATTGGTTCTAGTCTACCACTAAGATGAACATCTATGGATCTGACTACAGCGTAGTTTACACTTGCTGCAGCTTATTCATACTTGCTTCAAGATGGGAAAAGTCCATATCCTGTAATTAAGAATGTCTAAAAAGTTCAAAGAGGATGAGAAACAATTGCTGTAGATGGAGAGGTCAAGGGGATGTGTAGTGCAGAAATATTTTATGTCCTCCTGCTGGTTTTAATTTAATTTGAAGTGTTTGTCAGAATAACATCAAAGGAAAAAGCAGTTTTGGCGACATTCTCGTAGGTGGAGCCTGGTGTTCTTACACTTATTTAGCAATGAGATAGGCAGAGGTTGAATGTGAACAAGCTGACTTAAACCCCAAGAGCACATCCTTATTATGTGCCCTTTTCCAATAACACTCATCCCTAAGGGAAAGTCCTGCCTTTGAGAAATGGTTTAGATTTGATGCACAAATTTAGAAAGCCGTTCATGTCCAGCGGCTTGAATCTTCTCCTTGAACTTCATCCAGACACACAGACTTGCATTTTGCACACTTATCGTTTGATTAACAATTTTCTGGGTTACGTTTCCGAGCGTCCGAGCATTTTTATCTCTTCTGCAGCGTCTTTCTGATTTTCCCCCCTTTTGCAGATGGTTTGACAGACTGTGTTGATCCTGATTGCTGTCAGCAGAGTAATTGCTTCTCCAGCCCTCTCTGCCAAGGGTCCCCTGATCCTCTGGACCTCATTCAGCAAAGCCAACCTCCTTTCTTGCAGCACTCGCCCAGGCTCTTTTATGACAGGATCAAGTTTCTGATTGGCAAGGAGAGCACTCATGTCATTCAAGCCGATGTCTTATTTGAGAGCAGGTAAGTCTCACCTCCCTCCTTTCTTCCCTCCCTCTTATATCACTATTAGACATTCTTTTTCCTGGATTCTTAAATGGTACAGTTGATCATCTATGACAGGGATGTCAAACTGGATTTCTTTGAGGGACGGATCAGCATTGTAATTCTCCTCCATAGGCCAGCGGGGGGGGGGAAGTGGGGGGGAGGAGATGGGACAGACACCTCCTGCGGCACCCTGCCAGCCAAAACGGTACATGGGGGGCCGTGTGCAGCCCCCTGTGCCCCGTTTTCAGCCTGGACAATCTCCTGCAGCACTTTGCCAACCAAAACGGGGCACGGGGAAGTCCTGTGAGGTCCCCGCGCAGCCCGTTTTTGGCCTCCCCAACCATCTGCAGCACTCTGCAGGCCAAAACAAGACCATTTTGGCCGGCAGAGGCACCACATTCCAGTCCTTTGATATTTCCAGGCTGGCCCCGCGGGCCAAATTTAAGCACCCTGCGAGCCACATCTGACATCTGGCTTCAGTTTTGACACCCCTGATCTATGGAGATTCTCAGTCATCCAGATCATGGTTGTCCCAAAGGTGCTTTTCCAAAAAGGCACATGGACTTTCTTGGTTTCTTTTCTTTGAAAATATTTCACTTCTCATTGATGAAGCTTCTTCAGTTCTGACTGAATGGTGGGGATTAGAAGGATTTACATTCTTTGCAGTCATCTGCAAGAGCTGCGGTGGCGCAGTGGTTAGATGCAATATTGCAGGCTACTTCTGCTGATCACCAGCTGCCTGCAATTTGGCAATTCAAATCTCACCAGGCTCAAGGTTGACTCAGCCTTCCATCCTTCCAAAGTGGGTAAAATGAAGATCCAAATTGTTGGCGGCCATAGGCTGACTCTGTAAACTGCTTAGAGAGGGTTGTAAAGCACTGTGAAGCGGTATATAAGTCTAAGTGCTGTTGTTATTGCTATCTGGTCATTGTCCAGAATGTGAAGAGTGGTCCGCCGGTTTGACCATCTATCAAAGACCTAAAAGAAGCCATCTACTGAACCTTCTCTCAACAGAGGGGGAGGGATACGACATCACCTATCTCCTATCTACAGCAAAGTCCTTTCAACAATCCCAAGGAGGTTTCACACCTATTTGCACTGTGATTCAGGTGACCCTGAGAATACAGATAAAGCCCCAAGTGGCCTCGGAAAGCTAATGAATTTAAATCCTTCTATTCCCCACCATTCAGTCAGAACTGAAGCAGCATGTTGGATGAGAAGCCAAATGTTTTCAAAAACAAAACAAAACAAGAAAGTTTGGTTGCCTTTTTGAAAAGCATCTTTGGGATACAGTTGATCAAGATTTGTTCCTGTGTTGTTTCCCCCTTTGTGCTGTTGGTTCAGGGAGTCTTGGGAGCTGCTGTTCGCACATATCTGCCAGATGGAGAAAAAATGTTTTGACATTGTTATGTCTCTACATCTGTTTCACTTTCTTCCATACTGTGGATGTGCAGGAACTGTGCAATCTAGTTCAGTGCCCTAATATGGAACTTTGGTCATTACTTGACCCAGATTGCTAGAATGATAACCTGATCCAATTTGTTGCTTGGACTTAGGGCAAGATTTGGGGGGGGGAGTATTTTCTCCTCCTGTAACCTAGCACTAGAAAAATATAAATGCCTGTTTTTGTTTCTTTGCTTTGTTTTTCCAATTCATTCAGTTTCAGAGGATGTAGCGTTGAACGGAAGGGAAGGGAAGGGGAGGGGAGGGGAGGGGAGGGGAGGGGAGAGGAGAGGAGAGGAGAGGAGAAGAGAGGAAGAGAAGAGAAGAGAAGAGAAGAGAAGAGAAGAGAAGAGAAGAGAAGAGAAGAGAAGAGAAGAGAAGAGTCAAACTCACAGCCCGTGAGTGAGATGCGTCATGCGCTGGCCATGCCCATGCCCAGTTTATTGAAGGGGGGAAAGGTCCTGATTTGTCACATGATGCCACCGTGACAATACAAGTTTGACACCCCTGGAATAGAATATAGAAGAGAAGAGAGAAAAGAGAAGAGAAGAGAGAAAAGGATGCAGTCTTCATTGGCTTAGAGTAGAGTAGAGTAGAGTAGAGTAGAGTAGAGTAGAGTAGAGTAGAGTAGAATAGAATAGAATAGAATAGAATAGAATAGAATAGAATAGAATAGAATAGAATAGAATAGAATAGAATAGAATAGAATAGAATAATGTGTTTCAAACCAAATGTGGTGTTTTGACTTCTTTAAAATCTGAAGTTCTCTCAACTTTGAAATTATCTGTAGCCCCAAAACACCATGATGTGGTTATAATCCTTAGCATCACTTTGATTGTGAATATACCTTTCAGTTAGTCTTTCTTTTACTTCTCTACTAGTGATACATAAATGACAGGTATTGTTTGGTGCAACTGCCATGAAAATACTACTTCATACTTTCCCAAATCAAGACAAAACCCCTATTTTATGTGCACACAATAAAATTATAATGTTGAATAACTTATTCAAGGTAATATTCTTAACAAGAGAAAATGAACAAATATCACTAAAGCTCTTACCTTGAGTTTATCTGTCTGGAGTGGTTAATGCAGTAAATTATATGTTTTTAAGCAAAATGGTCTTGTGATAATTTCCCTACCAGAAGTGCACTTCAGAGATTAATATCTCTTCTCTTGATAGCTGATGAATGCTGGAAATGTGTTCGATATCAAACAATGAGCAAGACACTTTGAATGCCACACAGTAGAACTGGGGTGGGTGGATGGGTGGAGAAATGCATTAATAAAATTAATGCGTTACTACTAACAATAAATGAATAGACATAAACAAATAAATTGTGTGATTTGGCCAACACTAAATCACTTCATTTACCATGATTGCCACAAACCTGCATTTTCCATTCGTATTACAATCTACTCTGGAATGTGTTGGGCAGCTCTGTCTATGATATGAGGTCTTACTTTAGATAGTCCATCATATTATATTTTAAATGTTTGTACCAGCACCATCTGTATAAGACTCACATCTCCATCATTTTCTAATATGTTTTTTTTTCATGAAGAGGTCAAAATTTTGTAAGCTTGAGGGGAAAATTAGAAGGAATCTAACATAATTAGTCATAATTATATTGTGGTGACCAGTTGAGACTCTAGAAAGATATTGAGACTGTAGAAAGAGTACAGAGGAGATCAACAAAGTTGATTAAGGGACTGGAGGCTAAAACACACGAAGAACAGTTGCAAGAATTGAGTATGTCTATTGTGACAAAAAGAAGGACCAGGGGTGATATGATACCAGTCTTCCAATATTTGAGGGGCCACCCCAGAGAAGAGGGGGGTCAACCTGTTCTCCAAAGCACCTGAAGGCAGGACAAGAATTATTGAAATCAAGAATCAAGAAGAGAACCCATCTGGGATTAAGGAGAAACTTCCTAACAGTTAGAACAATTAACTAGTGGAACAGCTTGTCTTCAGAAGTTGTGGATGCTCCAACACAGGAGGTTTTTAAGAAGAATTAGACAACCATTTGTCTGAAAAGCTGTAGTTCCTGCCTAAGCAGGGAGGTTGGACTAGAAGACTTCCAAGGTCCCTTCCAACTCTGTTATTCCTTTGTAATATTTGAGGGTGGCAGCAAAGGAATCTTCCTTTCTCTCCCCTGGATTGCACTGCCCATTTGCAGGTTCAGGGGTGAAATTCAGCTCGTTCTGGAGAACCAGTAGTGTAAATTTGGAGTAGTTCAGAGAACTGGCAAATACCATCTCCGGCTGGCCCCAGAGTGGGGTAGGAATGGAGATTTTGCAATATCCTTCCCCCAGGAGTGGGGAGGGAATGGGGATTTTGCAGTATCCTTCCCCTGCCACGCCCACCAAGCCACACCCACAGAACCAGTAGTAAAAAAAATTTGAATTTCACCACTGTGCAGGTTTATTTATTTAGCATTTGATAACACATTTGTGGAGCTTGTAGGCACTTGGCTGAATTTCTCTGGCTGGCCCAGTTCTTCTTGACCTCTTTGTGATCTCTGAAACTTCATTGTTCTCATCCGCTCACTTACGGGACCATGGATGTGTTCTGCCTCTTCTTTTTCAACAAGATTTAAAGACATATATTTATAGTACCCTTCGCAGCCTATTTCCCAGGGTGGTTTTAAATGCAAATTAAAATGTGTTCTCCTGTATGTTTATGTAATTGTCTGTTTATTTATTGCTTCCCCACCATCTTTTTGCTAAAAGATATCAAGGCAGCATTCAAGGAAGCGAACAACAAATGATGAAGCGATGAGAGCCTCTAAAACGAGAACGCCGCCCAAAATATCAAGAAGGGAAATAAATACTGAGAGCTCTTAAATTGGCCAAGTTAAAAAAGATGTGCCTTGGTCCTTTCTAGAGAAGGGGATTTCAGAAGAGTGGGGGTCACACCACCTTTTGAGGTGGGATGGCTGAAAGGCAACCTTATAAAGCAAAACCAGTTATTGAAGGTAAAAGGTAAAGGTTCCCCTCGCACATATGTGCTAGTCATTCCTGACTCTAGGGGGCAGTGCTCATCACTGTTTCAAAGCCGAAGAGCCAGCGCTGTCTGAAAACGTCTCCGTGGTCATGTGGCTAGCATGGCTAAATGCCAAAGGTGCACGGAACGCTGTTACCTTCCCACATTTTTTTCTACTTGCATTTTTTACGTGCTTTCGAACTGCTAAATTGGCAGAAGCTGGGACAAGTAACGGGAGCTCACCCCGTTACGCGGCCCTAGGGATTCGAACCGCTGAACTGCTGACCTTTCAATCGACAAGCTCAGCGTCTTAGCCACTGAGACACCGCGTCCCTTAGTCACTGAAACATGGGCTTAAATAAGCCCTTTAAAAATCGAGAGCAAAAAACTTCCCACCATTTTAAATCCAACCTCCATCCAGCACTTAAAATAGAAACTTTTAAAGTACTAGAGAGAGTAGAAATTGCCTTAACTTGATCTATAAATGATGATCTACTGCATAAATATAAATTGAAGGTGAAAAATTTCATAAGCTTCCTGCATATTGGTTTTTTTATTCCTCCCAACGAGTTACCTGGTTTTGCCCTATTTCTAGCACTCTGCAGAAGCAGTCCGTGTCAGTTTGAAATGCTCATGTGTCAACTTGTACTTCGTATATACCCTATTAGACACCAACTTGTGATTTTTGTATAGGTGCATGGGTGGGTGTCTGGCTCAGCTGTGAATGCTACAGCAATCACGAGACAGAGAAAAAAAACAAGACAAAACTTACAGTTACCAGTTGCATTTTATGTATTTATATTTATAGTGGGAGACCAAATTTTCAAACAGGACAACTCTGTTCTTTTCAGAACCACAAACAAGGCAACTTTGACAGCAAGGTGTCAAAACTAAAACAGCAATAACCTTGTACAGAAAAGGCTGAAATAGTAATGTCAGGAACACACCAGGGGGCTTCTATAAGCCATGATTATTACTAGAAATGGCTGCCAATGATCCTGGTTCACAAAAGCAATTAAGCATTTTAATCATTAGCTTATAGGTTTTGTCCTTCATTTAGTGTAAGTGGACTCTCTAACAGAACATGAGAATTAGAACGTCTAGATATCCTTTTTGTAGATGCTGGTTTATTTGCCAGTTGTCACCCTAATAGTAATTGTGGTTTCCTAACAGGTACAATACGCACACCAATCCATTCTCAAAATCCTGCTTTAACTTCCAAATTGATAACACTGCATAGCTCCACTACCTATAACAATGACTTTGAGGCAGTGGTGAAATCCATTTTTTTTTACTACCGGTTCTGTGGGCGTGGCTTGGTGGGCGTTGCAGGGGAAGGATACTACAAAATCTCCATTCCCACCCCACTCCAGGAGAAGGATACTGCAAAATCCCCATTCCCTCCCCACTCCTGGGGGAAGGATATTGCAAAATCTCCATTCACACCCCACTCTGGGGCCAGCCAGAGGTGGCATTTGCCAGTTCTCTGAACTATTCAAAATTTCCGCTACTGGTTCTCCAGAACCTGTCAGAACCAGCTGGATTTCACTCCTGCTTTGAGGGATCTTTGGTGCTCACTGAGCTTGGTTGTTTTCTTGCAGACATTTCATTACCCCAGAAGGTAACATCATCAGCACTAAAAGGGAGTGGGGTTTGCTCTCTGTTTATATACAAGTAGTTTGCCTTGAATAAATAAGTAACTCTCCGATTCAGTCCCAGGTAAAAGGTCTTCTGTGTGAGATGTGTGAAGTATTAAAAAAATATCTGGAACTCAACCAAGGAAGGATATTTATTAACCTATGATGCAAATGACATACTCTGGGGTCTACCTGTTTAATGATCTTATGTTCCAAATCCTCTACTAGAGAAAAACTGTGATTTTTGTCAAATGCTGGAAAGGGAAAATCACAATGAGGCAAATTAAGATCCATTTGTCTTAAGAAGGACTGAAAAGTGTTATCTGACCAACAGCTCTTCCTAAAGTAAAAGTTGGATACCATGGTGATGAGAAATGAGCTGTTTTGGGAAGTTTGCAGAAAATCTATGGGTTAAAAAGAAACTTTGTTGTTAAAGAGAGAGATCTGTGGCCAGAAGAAGGAGAGAAAGCAAGAAATTGGAGAAGTGAAACATGGGATGAATCATGCCCCACTCATCATCATCATCATCATCATCATCATCATCATCATCATCATAGCCTTTATTGTCATTGTACATCATGTATACAATGAAATTGGTTTAGCCTCTACTGGTGCAATCTATAACAGAAAATACAAGAGAACATGAATAGTATAGAGAATAATCCTTACACAAGTAATTGGGAAGGGAAAAAAACTAGTATTACCAGGGGTGAAATTCACTGACCTTCCCTACCGGTTCGTAAATATGTGCACGCCATGCACATGCACACTTTGCTTGCATGTGCCATTGTCCACGCATGTGCAAATCCTGCGCATGCACAGAGGCTGAAAATAGTTGCAAAAAAGGGACCTCATGACGTCCATGCGGATGGGCAGGGATTCGCACAGTCAACCCTACCGGATTGCACGATCCGGATAGAACCAGCTGAATTTCACCCCTGAGTCATACGTTTCCAGATGTATGTGGAGTGATTGTGATTGTGATGTTTAGGAGTCTGACAGCCCATCGGTAGAAGCTGTTTTTAAACCTGTTTGTCCTGATACCGTGTTTCCCCATAAATAAGACCCTGTCTTATATATTTTTGAACCCTGAAATAAGCGCTTGGCCTTATTGCCATGCGCTCAAAAGCCCAACTGGGCTTATTATCAGGGGAGATCTTATTTTGGGGGAAACAGGATAGCTATACTTCAGTGTCTTCTGCCAGATGATAAAAGTGAAAAGAGACACTGGCCAGGGTGTGAATCAGTGGTGGGATTCAAAATTTTTTACTACCGGTTGTGTGGGCATGGCTTGGTGGGCGTGGTAGGGGAAGGTTACTGCAAAATCCCCATTTCCTCCCAATCAGCTGGGATTCGGGAAGCAGAGAATAAATGGGGGCGGGGCCAGTCAGAAGTGGTATTTACCGGTTCTCCGACTACTCAAAATTTCCGCTACCGATTCTCCAAAACTGGTCAGAACCTGCTGAATATCACCTCTTGTGTGAATCATCTCTAAGCATCTTCCTATGTCCTATTTTTTTAAAAAATCATTTTGTTGCATTTTGTCCTGAGCTTCCGTAGCTGACACCACTTTCAGAATTAGATGAAAAGAGAGGGTAGTCCAGGGAAGGACAAAAGTACTGTATGAGATGTGCTTCTTGTAGCCTTATAACATACTGATTGTGAAATATATTATACAGGTAAAGAGTGTGTCAGTTGTGACTATCTTAGTATCCTTCTTCATGGCCAACTCATTCTTTTATTCACCTAGACGTGCTTGTGTTATCCGTGGACAAGTGGTAGCAGTCGATGGAACCCCTCTGGTTGGAGTCAATGTGAGTTTCCAGCATCACAGTGATTACGGCTACACCATCAGCCGGCAGGATGGAAGGTAAACAATTGTTGCTTTCATATCTTCCTCTGATGTTTATTTTTGCAGATGAATTTTTTTTTTAATTGAAAAAGTTTTTCAAATACAGATTTTTCCCCCTTTTTTCCCCCCCTCCTCCCTAACCCCCCCTCCCCCTCCCCTCCCCCTGTGGCTTCTCCAGAATAAAACTCAAATTAATAACAGATTATATAATACTTTACCATCCTTTTTACTCCACCCCCCATATGCTGACCCTTTCTTTCTAACAATATTATTATATCCCCCTTATACTATACATTTCAAAGCAACATTCAGCTGTAAAATTATATAATAAATCCTAATTCTAATCCTAATTTCAACTCATAATCTATCCATTTCCTCCTCCCCCATACATATATCTCTTAATTCAAATCTTTTACGTATATTAATATAACATAACATCCCTTTTCCTAAACTAAACAATCAGTAAGCTAGCCTATCTCCACCCACTTTCCTGCAGGTCTACCATACATAATATTTTCAATATCTTTGTTCTTCTGCCCACACCACTAAAAAATATTTCCATATATAGATAAAATCCTCAAATGACTTTAAGCTTGTAGCAGATGAATTTTTTAATTGCGGAATTAGGGTAATAGGTTGAAAGTAAAGGGACGGGGTGAGATTGAAACCCAAGAATGCTTTGTTCATGAATTAAAAAGCCACCAAGAATCTGAATAATTCAATAGCACCACATACAACAACAACACTTGAACACCATCAGCACTGACAAAATCCTCATCAGTCAATTGCAAAAGGCAGCTTTACTTGGAACAGCTTATATCCTGTGATGACACCTGTAATATTACTAAAAGAAAAACCTGCCTCTTTCATCAGGAAGGACTTGATAGCTGGATAAAAATGCCAGATCCAATCTAAAAGTCTGGCTGATTGTGTGACCGACCATCATAACAATTATATTAAACTTGTGTGTAAATGAAACTTAAATTAAACTTATGCCACCTGATCTCTAAAGTGTCTGAATCATAATAATAATAGAGGACTCAATTGAATGGAACTGAATGAACTGATTAATGAATGGATTACATGTAAAAGATTCTGTACATCCAAAATTCAGTACTGTAAAATAGATAATAGAAGAGGAAGGAGGAGAAGGAGAAGAAGGAGGAGGAGGAGGAGGAGGAGACAGACAGACAGACAGACAGACAGACAGACAGACAGGGATGATGGATGGATGGATGGATGGATGGATGGATGGATGGATGGATAGATAGATATGGATGGATGGATGGATGGATAGATAGATAGATAGATAGATAGATAGATAGATAGATAGATAGATAGATAGATAGATAGGATGGACAGATGGATGACAGATAGAGAGGGGGAGATAAATAAGCAAACAGAGAGACAAACATGGAGTATAATAAGTGCAAATGACACCACAGCAGAATGAAAACCTCTTTAGGTTGTGGATTGTAATCTGTCAATCCAGTATTGTTAGATGGATGTTTTTGGACCACAAAGTCTAGGGCTGAGAGCCAGGGACATGCCCAAATTCATTCAACTGGCTTCTATGCCTAGCACGGAATAAAATTTGGTTTTCCCACTCCTAATCCAGCACCTTAACTGCTGCATCATATACATATACATAATTACACATGTGCATAGACATATATACACACACGTATGTATGCACACCTACAGAAGCATAGACATACATTTTAATAGACTGTTTTTCCTTCTTTCCCTTGTGCATTAATGCATCTGAACCAAAGGAAGTAAATAAAACCTCAACCCAGCCCTGAGATTAAAATTGGCTGATTAAAAGAGGGACCTACCAATTAATCAGTTCAACCAATTAAAGCTCACAGAAGCAGAAAAAGCTCATGTTCAGAAATTTCATGCTTTCGTTCCTGCTTATTGCAATGTAAATACTCTAAATCTGAGAGTAAAAAATTCATAGCAGTGATTGTAAGCAATGAAGCTAGTCTCTCTCTCTCTCTCCCCCCCGCCTTCCTCTCCCTCTCCCTCTCTCCCTCTGTCTTTCGCTCTGTGTGTGTGAGAGAGAGAGAGAGATTTTGAAGGATCTAAGTTGCAAGTAATCTTTTTGTTTTTATTCCTCACTGTATATAATCTATGTAATGTTTGAGAAATTTGGTGGATTATACATAATTAAGTCTAACTCCTTATCAGAATTCATTACCATGGAAGATTTCCATACAAAGTTCATCTAGTCATAAAGTAAAGAAATCTTATTTATGCCACCTTACTTTAAATGACAATATTAAAATTATAAGACAGTAGCTCTTTATCTGCTCTGTACTTTTTCTGGAATTCAGAAGACTTCTTTCTATCACTACCTACTGACCCTTAATAAAAGCAGAGTGCATTTATTCTTTTCTTTTTTTGCGTGTCTTGGTCATACAGTTTTGGCTCCACAAATAGCACTTATATATCGCTTCATGGTGCTTTACAGCCCTCTCTAAGCGGTTTACAAAGTCAGCCTCTTGCCCCCAAACATCTGGATCCTCATTTTACCAACCTCGGAAGGATGGAAGACGGAGTCAAACTTGAGCCAGTCAGGATCGAACTGCTGGCAATTGGCAGAATTAGCCTGCAATACTGCATTCTAACCACTGCGCCACCACATCGCCTATCCATGGAGGCATTCAGAGCCTGATCATCAAGAATATAAGAAATGACATGAAAAGTCATGGTTGAGATGATACAGGGAAAAGTCTCTTCCAATTTACCTTCAGGAATTAACCTCAAAACTATATAGCACAGAGTTCCCATTGATTTTTGCTATGCGAGCAGCCTACCAACTACTAAAAGGCAGAAGTTTACTACAAGTAGCACCAGACTTTCCTCATCAGCTTCTTCCCAGAATTGTTGGATTTAATTGCCTAAGTCAATTTTATTTTGATCAATACTCAAGAACTTGCGTTAAAACATAATTAGAAAAGAAAAAAAGCACTCAGGCTTACATCAGCCGTTGCCTCGCATTCATTGTGACAGCACAGAATTGGATATCTAAGAGAAGGAGGCTCACATAAACACTGTCTGTTCTTGAGTGATGATGCAGTAAAATGATATTCAAAAGGTCTTTTTAGAAATTACAATAGTATGTGACGAACTGTTTCTGTCCTCCTAGATCGTCTTAGTTAGTTATGCCCAACTAGTAGGGTGCAGAAAATATCTACGCAGACTTTCAGTCATCCAGGTCATGGTTGTCCCAAAAGTACCTCCCCGCCCCCAAAATAAAAGGCAACTGGACTTCTTTTTTTTTTTCTTGAAGACATTTCGCTTCTCATCCAAAAAGCTTCTTCAGTTCAGAACTGAAGAAGCTTCTTGGATGGGAAGCGAAATGTCTTCAAGGAAAAACAAAGAAAGTTCAATTGCCTTTTGAACAAAAAAAAAGCTCTTTTGGTACAGAAAAATACTTAATAGAAGAATTAAAATCATCATGGGATAATTTTGGTATCCAGCTAAATCAAAAGGTTTGTCTTCTTTTTTTTTTTTTTAGTTTCGATCTAGTGGCTGTCGGAGGCATCTCAGTCACCCTGATCTTTGATAGATCACCGTTTCTTCCCGTGAAAAGGACACTTTGGCTGGCCTGGAATCGATTTATTGTGGTCGACAAAGTGGTCATGCAAAGAACAGAGGCGGAACTGCCCACCTGTGATATCAGTAGCTTCATCAGCCCGAATCCAATTGTCATCCCTTTTCCTCTGACGACATTTGGAGGATCATGTCCTGAAAGGGGAACAGTCATACCTGAATTACAGGTAAGAGAGATGTAAACAGTGTTGTCATGTTATTGAGAAAAGAACAGAAATGGAGGCCCTTGGATGCTTTCTGAGCTTGGTTGTTTTCTTGTAGATGTTTCATTACTCATTGTCAGATCCCTATCCAGGGTGAAGGGAGGACCCTGGATATAGCATGTTTCCCTGAAAATAAGACCCTGTCTTAATTTTTTTTGAACCCCGAAATAAGCACTTGGCCTTATTTTTGTGAAGGTCTTTTTGTTTTGGGGTGCATGGAGGAAACCAGAGGAAATGGCAGGGACTGTCTGCGAATGTGTTTAAATATTTTCAGGGAGGGCTTATTTTCAGGGGAGGGCTTATTTTATGCATGCGCTCAAAAGCCCGATTGAGCTTATTATCAGAGGATGTCTTGTTTTAGAGGAAACAGGGTATTATTTAGTTTATTACTTTTTTCCTTATATCCCTCACACCCTGTACCCTATTGATTTATAACCTTTATCTTGGCACATAGGCGCCCTGTGATTTCCTCACCTTTTGGGGAATGTAAGGGGAGGGAGGGCCACTAATAATAATGTGGGTTGAATCACTTCGAAAGCCAGCAGAGGATAACCTTGAGAAAGTTCCCTTATCAAGTTCTCAGGATGGCCGTTACAATAACATCTCCATACCTGCAGATTGGCTGAATCCACGTTGGACTGAAGGAAGGGGTTTCTAATTCCTTTATCCTAATTGTATTACCTGAGGGAATTCAGAGTCTGCTTTTCTTTCGTCTTGCTATCACTCCAGTTTAATAAAAGGTTCCTTTTGAAATGCCAAAGTTTCAAGAGTCTTTACTTTCTTGAATGAGGAGGAGAGGCCGGACCTTACACTCATACTCGGTGACATCATCAGTGCTAGTGGGGAGTGGGGTTTGCTCTCAATTTATATTCTAGTGGTTTGCCTTGACGGTGTTTGTGGAAGTGGTCTTTATTGGAAGGAGTGGGAAAGTGTCGAGATAGGCTTCTTTATCTATCTAAAGTTTGTGTCTTATTATTTATTGATTAAAGTTATTTATTGATAACATTTAGATCCTGCCCATCTCACTTTCAGTGTGATTCTGAGTAGTGTGCAATTTAAAAAAAAGTTAATTCTTGACATTAATTAATCCATCGTAAAGGTTAATGAATTACTTTAGTGTCTTTAATATGTGCAGAAATATAGTTTGTTTATTTTATTTATTAATTAAATTTATATGCACCCATCTCATTGTATGAAGTGAGTCTGGATGGCTTCCAAAATTCCTAAATTCATCAGTTCTTAAAATGCTAGGTCAGTCAACCATAGCTATTCACTACTTATTGTTAGCACAATGTGATTTATTAAGTTCTTCTGATTGGAAGGCAGTTTGATCAAACCTCTGAATTGAATCCATTTAATCTGAAGATTCTGTGGACTTTTGTACGTGCAGACATGTGCTTTTATCAGGCTGACTTTCTCAAACAATTCAATTTCACAACTGCAGTTGCAAATCCAAACAGATCAGATCAACTCAATTTTAAATAAATTGCAAATCAGGATTTGGCTGCTTTCAATTGCCACAGAAATTATGGCTTGGAATTCTAGGAATTACAAGTAGTCCTTGACTTACAACAGTTTGTTTAGTGACGGTTCAAATTTACAATGGCACTTTAAAAGTGACTTATGACCTTTTTTCATGTTTACAGCTGTTGAAGAATCCCCTCGATCACATGATCAAAATTCAGATGCTGAGCAATCAACTCATTTTGATGACCGTTGCAGTGTCTCAAGGTCACATGATCCCTCTTGCGACCTTCTGACAATGGGGAAGCCAGGTTGACTTCACAACCGTGATGCTAACTTAACCACCTCAGTAATTCACAACTGGGGCTCGAAAAGTCGTAAAATGGGGCAAAAAATTCACTTAATAAATGTCCCGTTTAGGAACAGAAATTTTGGGTTCAATTGTGGTCGTAAATCGAGGATTAGATGTACAGTCCCAATTTATCTGGAAGATGCCAGATTAAATTAGAAATCTGGCCCAGAGCAGTAACTCCAAGCGGTTAGGATCTTCTGCATGAAAAGCCATAAAGCTTTTGGAAAGCAAAACTCTACTGCAGTGGTGAAATTTAAAATTTGTTACTACCAGTTCTGTGGGCGTGGCTTGGTGGGGATGGGGGTAATATGACTGAGTGGGCGTGGCCAGCTTTTTTTTTTTTTTTTTTTACTTTTAAAACCATTTTTTTCTACAACTTCTTAGGCTAAAGTGGTTGTTAAAAAATGCTTTTAAAGCCTCTGACGATCCCAGCTGACTTGCCTGATTGGCAGAGGCTTTCTTTTTTAAAAAAAAAAGCCTCTGGCGATCCCAGCTAACTTGCCTGATCAGCAGAGGCTTTTTTCCTTTTAAAAACATTTTTTCTATAACCTCTTCAGCCGAAGAGGTTGTAGAAAATATGCTTTTAAAAGCCTCTGATGATCCCAGCTGAGCCGCGCGATCATCAGAGGCTTTTTTTTTTTTTTTTTTACTTTTTAAAGCATTTTTTCGGCCAAAGAGGTTGTAGAAAAAATGCTTTTAAAAATTAAATATAAAAGCCTCTGATGATTGCGCGGCTCAGGTGGGCAGTGGGAGAGGGGCAGGGATTTTTGCTATCGGTTCTCCGAACCACCCGCCTCCATCGCTACCGGATGGGGCGATCTGGTCCGAATCGGGAGCATTTCACCCCTGCTCTACTGACTCCCAAGATTATTAACCATTGTTGAAACGTTTCCTGCATGGAATTGTCTAAACTATCTTTAAAGCTATCTGTGAACACAGCCTTCTTTATGGCAGTGAACTCCGTGTGTATGGACATTATCTCAGTCACCAGAGAAACCCGACATGGTAGATTCTGACAAGATTTGTTGTAATGTTAACATGCACAACTCTTTTTTTTTTTTCTTCAGGTGGTCCAGGAGGAAATATCATTTCCTTCCAGCTTTGTGAAGCTGAGTTACTTGAGCAGCAGAACCTCGGGATATAAAACTTTGCTGCGCATCATTTTGACACATTCTACGATCCCTCCCGGCATCACCAAAGTGCATCTCACTGTAACAATTGAAGGACGGCTGGCTCAGAAATGGTTTCCTGCTGCAATCAACCTCATCTATACTTTTGCATGGAATAAGACGGATATTTATGGCCAGAAAGTATCCGGCTTGGCAGAGGCAATAGGTATGGTCTGCTTTAACAATACTATTGTGGGTGTGCTATAGGAGTAAGAGCTAGCTCCGTTTTGATGCAAGTTATCCCTTCCAAACATTAATCATGTTCATTTCTATAGCCAATGTCAATATCAAGTGCGAGGAAATCAGGAAATCCAAGGAATTCAAATGAATGTATAGATTTATTGCAAGCTTAAGCTCTCTATTTAATAGATTAACTGAGTTGGAAGGGGCCTTGTCCAACCCCCCACCTAAGCAGATTCTCTACAAGAATCTGAGCTATTAACGGTCAAAGTGAATTGGCTGTAGCTAAGAGTCAATGGAATTCAACGTTGTTTGGACTTAGATTTCTTGTGGACATGAAGGGATTTGAATGTCAGACCCGCCAACCATTTAAACCTTTAAATAGAAATGATCCTTGGTTCCATTTGTTGAAAAAGGTATAGTTATATTAGAAGCTAATTCCATTGCAGTACAGCATAGCCAGAACTGAGAACCGTGTGCCAAAATCCCTAAATTCAACTTCTTCCCCCCCACTTAAATGCCTCCCATTGCTGTCCCCTCCCCGTGACCAATCAGGTTCAAGCAAGATGTTTTCAGAATGGTCAGTTCAAGGCTAGGTTAGTATGCAGCTGCCATCTTCTCTCAGCTGGGTGACCTTGAGGCAGCATCTTGGGGAGATTCAGAAGTTACTTTCGCTTTCCCCCAAGTATTCCCCCGTCCCATCCACCCTCCCCAGACTGTCACCGCATGGTAGCGAAGTGCAAGCAAGTGTAAGGTGGCAGCTGACATCGAGACTGATGATGCACGTGACCCCTCCCTCAGGCTCAGCCTGGTCAACTCCTACAGGTAGCATATCTAGATCACAACAGCACTGAAGATGAGGAACTCAAAACAGGGATTTGCACATTTGGAAAATAATCTCTCTCCCAGTTGTTTCAATTAACCTCTCATTCTAGCTCTTTCACATAAAAAGCAATGGGACCCCTGCAGCTGAGCACCAGAACACAAAGTCAGTTTTTGAAAGCAAATGAGGAAGCTTTGAGTTTGAAATATGTCCAGCCCCAAATGGATTGCTCTAGATTTACCAGTAGTGTTTGGAAATTATTCCAGAAAGGATCTGATGTGACCTTGCTTCAGTCTCAAAAGAGCACATTCAGAATGTCTGGGACAACCTTAGAATGCTACCGGTAAGACATCTGGTCCTTGACTTACAACTAGAACTGAGCCCAAAATTCCTAAACAAGACAGCTGTTAAGTGAGTTACACCTCATATTATGATATATATTTTTTGCCAAAATTGTTAAGCAAATTGTTGCTGTTGTTAAGTGAATCATACAGTCACTAAGCAAATCTGGACACCCCTATTGACTTTGCTTGTTGGAAGCTGGCAGGGAAGATTTCAAATGGTGATCACATGACTTCAGGACAGTGCATAAATGTCTGTCAAAAATACATTCCAGTTGCCAAATGCCCAAATTTTGATCACGTGACTATGGGAAGGCTGCAACGGTCATAAGTGTGAAAAATAGCCCTATGTCATTTTTTTTCAATGCCATTGTAACTCCAAATGGTCACTGAACAGAGAGACAATTGTAAGTCAAGGACTTCCTGTATTTTGAATTCAGACAGGGGAGGCCTAGATAGCATGCTTTCTGAAATCTTTTCTGACCCCTTCATAGGCAGTGACCCCTTAACAGGGGTGGGATTCAGTGGGTTCGGACCGGTTCGGGCGAGCCAGATGCTAATTTTACATCTGGTTTGCCGAACCGGTAGTTGCAAGGACTGGCTGGCCCTGCCCACCCCACCCCGCCCCTCCCAGGAGTCTCCACGTGGCCCGTTTTGGATGCCAGGTAAGTGCAGGGCCCATGCGGAGGCTCTGGGAAGGCAAAAAATGGGCCTCCCGGAAGTTCTGGAAGTCTGGAAATGGGTCTGGAGGGGCCTCCACAGCCTGGGGAAGGTTGTTTTTGCCCTCCCAGAGGCTCGAGGAAAGCCTCCCGGGCCTGGGGAGGATGAAAACACCCTCCCACCATAGTGCAAGAGGCCAAGTAGGCCACACCCACCATGGCCATGACCACCCAGCAACTGGGCAGAGAACCGGTTGCTAAAAATTTTTAATCCCACCCCTGCCCCTTAATATGTTTGTGTGTCTAGGGGGTGTACCAAGGAAACTCCAAACAGGCTGAATAGATTCTACTGTGGGTCACATGAGGGGAGAAGGGGCTTTAATACAGAAATCTGTGATTTTATAAGCTTCTGCCCAGTTTGTTTGTTTATTTATTTATTTATTTATTTATTTATTTATTTATTTATTTATTTATTTATTTATTTATTTATTTATTTATTTATTTATTTATTTATTGGTTCGATTTATATGCCGCCCTTCTCTGGAGACTCAGGGCGGCTTACAATGCGTTAAGCAATAGCCTTCATACTTTTGTTGATTATTCTATAGGGATGCATTAGAAAATTTGTTTCTGAAATGTTTTTCTTCTTAACTCCCAGCGAGATGTGGTTGCCTATTTTCAGCTTCTACGTTTCTTTTCCTGGGTTTTTCCATGATTTCAGAGTTTCTCACATTCTATTCAATTTTGGGAGAGTTTTCACATCAAGAAATAGACAGGCAGAGTTCCCAAGTCACTTTCTATCATTTTTCCAACATCCGTTGAGTTGCAAAAAGAAAGAAAGAAAGGAAGGAAAGGAAAGGAAAGGAAAGGAAAGGAAAGGAAAGGAAAGGGAGGGAGGGAGGGAGGGAGGGAGGGAGGGAGGGAGGGAGAGAGAGAGAGAGAGAGAGAGAGAGAGAGAGAGAGAGAGAGAGAGAGAGAGAGAGAGAGAAAGAAAGAAAGAAAGAAAGAAAGAAAGAAAGAAAGAAAGAAAGAAAGAAAGAAAGAAAGAAAGAAAGAAAGAAAGAAAGAAAGAAAGAGGATACTTAGAAACTGGAAAGGGAAATTTTGCGCTTAGAAATGTTCAATTTGATTGTTTGGGGCACCCTTCAGAAAGAGTCATTGCCCATGTGGGCAGCAGGAGACCGATTAATACTTCTTTAATATTTTATGCAATTTATTTTAATATTGCATGCATCTTCCACTGATTTTATGAAAGCTTCCCACTTCATCCTCATGATTTTTGTTGGTGTTGCCTCTCATCCATCACAGTAGTTGCCACCCTGTGAAATTATTATTGATCATAAGCACACCAAGCACTTTGTAAATGAAATGTTCCAATTTTGGATCTTAGCATAGCTGTCTCCAACTCTCAAAATGAATCTTTCTGATTCCACTCAATGTATTAGATCTATTCCATCGAACGGCCTGGTGGCCTAGAACTGGGGTTCTCACCTCACATTCAGGAGGCTGTGAGTTGGATCCTAGGTAGCGGCAGATATTTCTCTCTCTCAGCACAATAAGTAATTGTCTTCTGTGAACTCTGCGTAGGCATCAGAAAGGGCATCCAGCCAGTAAATACTCAAGGTCCTTGTCATGCCCCTTTTGGAGCCTGAATCTGTAGGGGAAGACAAGCTGGAACTGGAGCAGACAGAGATTGAGGGGGTGGCTTCGTTGGCTTTGGAGGAAAATGGGGAGGAGCGGGGCCTGTCAGGCCAGGGCCTTTCAGGATTAGGACAGTTTGTAGGAAGAGATGAATAGGGGCAGGATGACCAAGAGAAGCTAAGCAGTGAACATGAGAGACAGAGCTCAGGCAATGAGCAAGGACCACCCCCTCCTGATCCTCAAGCATGGAGAGGGGAGAGAAGGCGAGAATAGTACAGACTGAGCCAGCTACTCGGGAGGAGAGCGCCTGCCCCTCTTCACAAGGCACATCTGGGGACTGAGACATAAGGGGACGCTGTTGGGAAGGGCATTTGTCAGGAACAAACGCTGAATTCCTGGAGTGTTGAGTGCTAACAGTTGAACTTTCCTGGATTCCTTGCATTCTTTTTGGATTTTTGGATTACTTGCCATGCTCTCTTGCTTCCTGGACTCCTTGACTTGCCCTGCTGGATTTCTTGCTGTGCAGCCATGATGTTCATAGCGTTGGACTGGACTATTTGCAATCAGAGGCTGCTTGAGGTGTGTGTGGGTGTTTGTCATCACTTTGCTCTGGGACTTTCCAGAAGCATGGGAGCGTTTGGGGAAATTTGGAGCAATAAAGGGGCGGTTTGAACTGCCAGCTGCCTGTGTTATCTCTGTGCCGTGCCCTTTGTCATCACAGTCCTTTCACCTGTACTGACACCACCAAGGGATTAGAGGATGGTTAAAAGAAAAAAAAATAGATATATTCCATCATTGCACCTGGAAATAGAGGTTGGAATGCCTATGCCAAAGTAGGGTATTGTGAACACAATACATTTTACATACAGGTAGTCCTCGACTTACAACAGTTTGTTTAGTGACCGTTCAAAGTTACAACAGCACTGAAAAGAGTGACTTATGACATACGACTTTTTTTCATGTGTACAACCATTGCAGCATCCCCCATGTCACGTGATCAAAATTCAGATTCTTGGCAAATGATTCGTATTTATGACGGTTGCAGTGTGCCAGGGTTATTTAATCCCCTTTTGCAACCTTCTGTCAATGGGGAAGCCAGATTCACTTAACAACCATGTTAACTAACTTAACAATTGCAGTGATTCACTTAACAACTGTGGCAAGAAAGGTCGTGAAATGGAACACAATGCACTTAACAAATGCCTCGCTTAGCAACAGAAATTTGGGGCTCAATTGTGGTCATAAGTGGAAGACCACATATGCTTCCAATGCATGAGTACATATGCAAAAACACACACATACACATAAAATTCTCTTATAGCTGAGGTAAAGGTAAAGGTTCCTCTCGCACATATGTGCTAGTCGTTCCTGACTCTAGGGGTCGGTGCTCATCTCCATTTCAAAGCCGAAGAGCCAGCGCTGTCCGAAGACATTTCCGTGGTCATGTGGCCAGCATGACTCAATGCCAAAGGCTCACAGAACGCTGTTACCTTCCCACCAAAGGTGGTCCCTATTTTTCTACTTGCATTTTTTATGTGCTTTCGAACTGCTAGGTTGGCAGAAGCTGGGACAAGTCACGGGAGCTCACCCCATTACACAGCACTAGGGATTATATATATATATATAATATATATATATTAGACCCACGTCTAATTTGAAGTGAGTTGGATTGCTTTGATTTTCAGACAGGCTTCTCAGTTCAGTAGGTGCTCGACATAGTTTTCTCCATCTCTTCTCTTCAAACATCCCTGCATTGACGAGCAGATTTGATATCCAGCTGCTGAATGCCATTCTTCAGTTCCTTAGATTAACATTTCTAACTGGCAGCCAAAGTTATCGATGTCTGGAGAACACACACACGCAAATACACACACACACACACCCTCACCATGCTGTGCCTTGCAGTCTTATTTACCTGTTTCTTACCTTTGAATAAACACACTTCTTGACCTATATCTTAGAGGTATTTGAAAAACAGAATCAAGCGATATGCTGCCATCTGGGGGAGACTGCGGATAATTTCACAGGACCGTTTTGGAAAGCAATAACGGCAAGGAGGAAGGAAGTCAATCAGACCAGAGATGGAAGGGACCTTGAAGGACTTCTAATCCAACCCCCTGCTCAAGCAGGAGACCCTGCTTTCAGACAAGCGACTGTCCACTCTCTTCTTAAAAATCTCCAGGGATAAAGCACCTAAAACTTCTGAAGGCAAGGTGTTCCACTGGTTAATTGTTCTCACTGTTTGGAAGTTTCTCCTTAATTCCACGTTGCTTCTGTCCTTGATTAGTTTCCATCCTTGTTTCTTGTCCTGCCCTCTGGTGCTTGGGTAAATAAGTTGACCCTCTCCTGTTTGTGGCAACCTCTCAAATACTGCAATACTGCTATCGTGTCTCCCCTAGTCCTTCTGTTCTCTAGATTAGCCAAACTCAAATCCTGCAACCGCTCTTCATATGTTTCAGTCTCCAGGCCTTTAATCAACTCAGTTGTTCTTCTTTGCACTTTTTCCAAAGTCTCAACATCTTTTTTGCAATGTGGTGACCAGTGGTGGGATTCAGCCAGTTCGCACCTATTCGGGAGAACCGGTTGTTAACTTTCTAAGCAGTTCGGAGAACTGGTTGTTGGAAGAAATCTTTTTTTTTTTTTTTTGCTTTAATTTATATGCTGCCCTTCTCAGGGAGGCTTACAATGCGTTAAGCAATAGCCTTCATACTTTTGAATATTTTATACAAAGTCAGCTTATTGCCCCCACAATTTGGGTCCTCATTTTACCTACCTTTGAAAGGATGGAAGGCTGAGTCAACCTTGAGCCTGGTGAGATTCGAACTTGCAGTAATTGCAAGGAGCAGATGTTAATAACAGTCTGCTTTAGTCCACTGTACTACTAAGGCTTTTCCCACTTTACAGGGCTAATCCTGTAAGGAAGGCAGGAAGGAAACATTCTGGTGGTGTTTGTAGCCTAATCTTTATTGCCCTACTTACAGAAACTGCCTGTACGGTTAACCCTTATTACATTGTAACAGCTAAAATGAAGCGCCCATCGACATGAGTGACGTTGAGTTGGCCATGCCCACATGGTCACATGACCACCAAGCCATGTTACCCAACTGGTCATTAGGGCAGAGAACCGGTTGTTAAATTATTTGAATCCCATCACTGGTGGTGACCAAAACTGGATGCAGTGTTCCAGGTATGGCCTTATTTAAGGCTTTATCAAGCGCTACTAATACTTCACCTGATTTTGATTCTATGCCTCTGTTCATACAACCAAGGATCGTATTAGCTTTTCTGGCTGCTGCTGCACACAGCAGCAGCCAAATAATCATATTTAATACATTTGCTTGCTCTTTGCTTTTTTTCTTTTTTAAAAAAAGGAGAGCTTTTTTTCCTTCTCTGCTGCATCAACGACTATCAAGTTGTTGCAAATGGAGAAGGAAAGAAATGCAAAGCGAAACCAAGAATCCTTTACCCCAGTGTTTCCCAACCTGGAACCACTTTAAGCGGCGTGGACTTCAACTACCAGAAATCCCTAGCCAGCAGGCTGGGGAATTCTGGGAGTTAAAGTCCACCCCGCTTAAAGCGGTCGAAGTTGAGAAATACTATTTTACCACATTTTTCTTTCACTTTTTTCCCTTTGTTTATTTGTAATTACATCATGTTGTTTTATGTAACAGTCACAACACCACTATAAATGCTTTATATATCTCGAGTCCTTTCTTGCCACAGTTGTTATGGGAATCACTGCAGTTGTTAAGTTAGCAACACAATTGTTAAGGGAATCTGGCTTCCCCACTGACTTTATTTGTCAGAGGGTCATAAAAGGTGATCACCGTAACCGTCATAACTATGAACCAGTTGTCAAGTGCCCGAATTTTGATCATATGACCATGAGGAGGCTGCAATGGTCGTAGGTCTGAGAAATGATCAAAAGTCACTCTTTTCAGTGTCATTGTAACTTCCAAGGGTCACTAAATGAATGGTTGTAAGTCAAGGACTACCAGTGTAACCAAAATGGTTGCTCTACAACCGTGATGGCGAACCTATGGCACGCGTGCCATGGGTGGCACACAGAGCCATATCTGTGGGCACATGATCATTGTCCTTGCTCAGCTCCAGCGCGCATGTGTGTGCCGGCCAGCTGATTTTCGGGCCTTCCGGGCCTACCGGAAGTCGGGAAATGGGCTGTTTCTGGCCTCCAGAGGGCCTCTGGGGGGTGGGGAAGGCCGTTTTCACCCTCCCCAGGCTCCTAGAAAGCCTCTGGAGCCCGGGGAGGGTGAAAAATGGGCCTATCAGGCCTATGTGCCATCGTGTGCCAAAAGGGGGAGCACAGGGGGTGGGGCACATTGAATTATGTGTGTGGGCACGTGCACGTGCAACCCCCCCCCTGCACCCACTTTTGGCACGTGACAGGAAAAAGGTTACCCATCACTGCTCTACAACAACTCAGGTTGAGAGCCAGCCAAAATACAGACCATGTTCTAGATCAGGAAAGACACTGATGTATCCTCTTTCCAGGTTTCTCAATGAGCTTTTGACTTCAGTTGCTCCTTGTACTCATCTTCTGGTCCTCACAGTTGACATTTAATCAGTGCTTCCCACCAATGTGTCCTAATCCCAGGGGAATAAATTATAATTAGCCAGCTGCAATGTAGAGCTCTGATTGAATTAAGGAAGTTTTGACTCAGCACAGTCAGATTTCTAGTGCAGATGTGTGAGATTGTGGGAAAGCTGGAGGCAGATGAGTTGACAGATTAACTCATAAACAGCAATTCAGCCATCTGGAGAAAGTGTTCAGAGAAACCCCACCTTAATTAACTCATTATGAAAGAGGCTAAGAAAATTCTATCGCAGTTTGCAGGATTCTATATGTACACCAGAGTAGCGCTAAAAAGATAGATAGTAGATAGACAATGGATGGATGGAGAGGCAGACATGTATGTTAGCTAGATTCCTTCCTTCCTTCCTTCCTTCCTTCCTTCCTTCCTTCCTTCCTTCAAGACAGACGTTATATGCTAGCCAGATTCCTTCCTTCCTTCCTTACAGACAGACAGACATATGTTAGCTAGATTCCTTCCTTCCTTCCTTCCTTCCTTCCTTCCTTCCTTCCTGACAGACAGACAGACAGACAGACAGACATATATGCTAGCTAGATTCCTTCCTTCCTGCCTTACAAACAGACATATATGTTAACTATATTCCTTCCTTCCTTCCTTCCTTCCTTCCTTCCTTCCTTCCTTCCTGACAGACAGACAGACATATATGTTAGCTAGATTCCTTCCTTCCTTCCTTCCTTCCTTCCTTCCTTCCTTTTCCTTCCTTCCTTCCTTCCTTCCTTCCTTCAAGACAGACATATATGCTAGCTAGATTCCTTCCTTCCTGCCTTACAGACAGACATATATGTTAACTAGATTCCTTCCTTCCTTCCTGACAGACAGACATATATGTTAGCTAGATTCCTTCCTTCCTTCCTTCCTTCCTTCCTTCCTTCCTTCCTTCCTTCCTTCCTTCCTTCCTTCAAGACAGACATATATGCTAGCTAGATTCCTTCCTTCCTGCCTTACAGACAGACATATATGTTAACTAGATTCCTTCCTTCCTTCCTTCTAGACAGACAGACAGACAGACATATATGTTAGCTAGATTACTTCCTTCCTTCCTCCCTCCCTCCCTTCCTTCCTTCCTTCCACACAGGCTTTGAAAACAGCCTGTACATCTTTCCAATTCTTGTCTTCAGCTAAAATATCAGAGGACAGTATGTCAAACTTTACTGTGATTCAGTGAAGCAAGCCTATTTCCAAACGTTTCACAGCTAAGAGCGATTACCATTCTATGTTGAAGAGAGATAGGGAGTTAACCTAGAACAGAAATGAAATGTCTAATCCTCCTTTTTGTAACTGAACCAAAGGAGGGAAGAGCACCATAGACCCACAGCTGGTTATTTCTCATTTCAATAAAACTTACACTTGTTGCAATTTATGGGCTGATGGAAGAGATGTTTGACTGAAAAGGCAAAAACATAAATTGAATTAATAAGTAAATTAAGCACGACTAGATACTCTAGTTGCAGGATGGAAGGAGTGCACCCAGGGGTGGGCTCCTGGGGTTTCGCCAGGGTTCGGGAGATCCTCTAGCCAAGGATTGTGAACCCCCAAATGCCACCCCTGGCTGGCCACACCCTCCCTGCCCCTCCCCTCCCAGGAGTCTCCATGCGACCCATTCATCATTCCAGGTAAGTACAGGGGCCGCGCAGAGGGTCTGGGAGGGCAAAATACAGGCCTACCAGAGGTTCAGAAAGTCCAGAAATGAGCCTGTTTCAGCCTCCAGAGGCCTCCGGACCTCAGGGGTAGCTGTTTTCGCCCTCCCGGAGGCTCGAGAAAAGCCTCCAGAGCAGTGGTGGGTGGCCCCCGTTCACACTGATTCTATAGAACTGGTAGTAAAACCGGCAGGAGGCTCCGCCTACTGACCCCGATGTCACGAACCGGTAGTAAAGATAAGTAGAACCCACCCCTGCTCCGGAGCCTGGGGAAGGTGAAAAAGCCCCCCACCCCCGCTGTGTTGCAGGGAGCCGACTAGGCCACACCCACCATAACCACGCCCACCCAGCAACGGGGCAGCGAACCGTTGCTAAAGGATCTGAAGCCCACCCCTGAGTGCACCGAAAAACTGGGATGCACAGCAACCTTTCAATATTCATTTATAAATTAAGCTAGTGGAAAGCCTTCTTAAATTGCCCTCTCAGATTGACCAAGGTCTCTTTTTGCATGCAATAACCCTCACATTCAAGTTGAAGGCAGTTTTAAAAGTGCAAACACAATTAACTAAGCAAACATATTTTGCAGATGATGTGAGACATAAGCGAGAGCACAGACTCCTGTCTTAGATGCCAACTTTCATTTTTTTAATATCTTGAGCCAAAGTCTCAGGTTAGCCATCCGTGCCTCACACTAGAAATTGAATGATCTTGAGCGTGTACTCTGTGGAAACGTCTGCTGTGCCACTATCAGCTATATCGAACTGGGAGAAAATAGTCCGAAAAGGCCTCTATTCGTGAAGAAAATAATACTGAAAATTCTGTAAATATATTGTTGTTGTTAGTTGTGAACTCGTGTCCGACCCATTGCGACCCCATGGACAATGTTCCTCCAGGCCTTCCTGCCCTCTACCATCCTCTGGAGTCCATTTAAGCTCACACCTACTACTTCAGTGACTTCCATCCAGCCACCTCATTCTCTGCCGTACCCTTCTTCTTTTGCCCTCAATCGTTCCCAGCATTAGGCTCTTCTCCAGTGAGTCCTTCCTTCTCATTAGGTGGCCAAAGGATTTGAGTTTCATCTTCAGGATCTGGCCTTCTAAAGAGCAGTCAGGGTTGATCTCCTCTAGGACTGACCGGTTGGATCGCCTTGCAGTCCAAGGGACTCGCAGGAGTCTTCTCCCGCACCAGAGTTCAAAGTCCTCCATTCTTTGGCGCTCAGCCTTTCTTATGGTCCAACTTTCACAGCCAGACATTGCAACTGGGAAAACCATCGCCTTGACTATACGCACTTTTGTTGGCAGGGTGATGTCTCTGCTTTTTAGTATGCTGTCTAGATTTGCCATAGCTTTCCTCCCCAGGAGCAAGTGTCTTTTAATTTCTTGGCTGCAGTCCCCATCTGAGGTGATGGAGCCCAGGAAAATAAAATCTGTCTCTACCTCCATTTGTTCCCCATCTATTTGGCAGGAATTGAGAGGGCCGGGAGCCATGATCTTAGTTTTCTTAATGTTGAGTTTCAAGCCAACTTTTTCACTCTCCTTCTTCACCCGCATCAAGAGGCTCTTTAGTTCCGCTTTACTTTCTGCCATTCGAGTGGTATCATCTGCATATCTGAGGTTGTTGATATTTCTCCCGGCCATCTTAATTCCTTTGTAAATATAAGCCAAGTCTAAATATGGCTAGTCCTCAACGTACAATCATTTGTTTAGTGACTGTTTGAAGTTACAATTTGTACCTTTTGCAACCTTCTGACAAGCAAAATCAATGGGGAAGCCCGATTCACTTAACAACCATTTTACCCTTAACATCTGTGTCAAGAAAGGTTGTAAAATGGAGCAAAAATCACTTAATTGTCTTGCTTAGCTACAGAAATTTTGGGCTCATTTACAACTCTGTACTGGTAGTCCTTGAGACAAGGACTGCCAGTATAGAGCACCAGCTTCAGGCCAATTCTGGACCACTCTGAAATATTTGTGTACCACTTGGGGCCTTGTTTATGCCTTGCCATTTTTAAGGTCTTGTGCATGGTTATCGAAAGCCCCATTCCTCATTCTTTCATTCATTCTGCAACATGAACAATGAACTTGGCTTGTTTTTGAGTTTTCACTTAAATGTTTCACGCCAAGTATTGAGCGGGGCAAAAATTAAGTTAGTGATGAAAAGGTTTTTGTGGCCGGAGGAATGGGAACGAATATAATGGTGCTCAAAATCGGCTCCATTAAAATCTTGGAACTTTGTGGGCTTTTTTTACAGAAGCTCTTATTTCCCTACCTAAAGTCATTTAGATGACCTCTCTTGTGGATCAATGGATTTAGCATGACATACAGCCTGGTACTTGAGAGACTGCCTGTCTCCCAAACTATCTAGCCAACCAACTTGATCTTGAAGACTTGATGTGCTCTGATGTGCTTCACTTAAACAATGTCATTGTTGTTGACATGCCTTTTCTGCTGTAGACCCCGCCCTTTGGAGTAGCCTGCCTGCTTGCCTGCCTTCCTTCCTTTCTTCCTTCCTTCCTTCCTTCCTTCCTTCCTTCCTTCCTTCCTTCCTTCCTTCCTTCCTTCCGAGATTAGGGTGGCCCCAGTCCTTTTAGTCTTTCCTAAGGCTTTATAATGGTATGCGGTGACTCAGTGGCTAAGACACTGAGCTTGTCGATCAAAAGGTTGGCAGTTTAGCAGTTTGAATCCCTAGTGCCACGTAACGGGGTGAGCTCCCGTTACTTGTCCCAGCTTCTGCCAACCTAGCAGTTCGAAAGCACGTAAAAAATGCAAGTAGAAAAATAGGGACCACCTTTGGTGGGAAGGTAACAGCATTCCGTCCACCTTCGATATTTAGTCATGCTGGCCACATGACCACAGAGACGTCTTTGGAGAGCGCTGGCTCTTCGGCTTTGAAACGGAGATGAGCACCGCCCCCTAGAGTCAGGAATGACTAGCACATATGTAAGAGGGGAATCTTTACCTTTACCTTTAAGGCTTTATAAACCTGGTTATGGGCCTAGGCCTGGAGCCCTGAATGTGTTCAGGGCTGTATTTCTTGACTATACTGACTATTATTATTATTATTATTATTATTATTATTATTATTATTATTATTATTATTATTATTATTATTATTTTCTCAGCTGCTGTATATATTTTTCTGCTGTTTTCAATTATTTAAACTGTCACTGGGTTGAAGTGGGTAGCTGAAGAAACAATATAAATAAATAAATAAAATAATGCTTGTGTTGGATTGTTGTGATCCACCCAGATTCCTTTCACATCAGGTGGCATGCAAGTTTAATTTACATACAAGTTTAATGTAATGATGATGATCGCCAGTCACACAGTCAGCCAGAGGTTTAGATTGGATTTAGCATTTTGGTCCACCCATCAAGTCCTTCCCATCCCATCACAGGATGTCAGCTGCTCCAAGTAGAGCTGCCTTTTGCAATTGACTGATGAGGATTTTGTCAATGCCGTTGGGTTCAAGTGGTGCTCCAGATGTTTTGGGATTTCACCCAAGGTGGCTATTACTGTTGGTCTAGGTTGCCACATATTGTTCTACTTCTATTTGCAGGTGTTTGTATCTTGTGATTTTCTCCCATTGTTTTTCTTCTATTCTGCTTTTTCCAAGACTGCAACATCCACTATACATATATTTTTTTTGTCTTTCTTATCGACAATTGTTAGGTCTGGATTGTTATATTGCAGGTGCTTATTGTTCAGTTTCTAAAGGTGCCTTAGCTTTTTCATTTGCTGTTACTTTGTCTAGTTTATATTATTATTCAAGAAAGAAGGGGGCCAGGAGGGCCTTCCATTTATATATTTCCATACTTCTGTGTAAGTCTCAGGCAAGAGATTGAGAGAATTGTTTACATATGAACGTATATAAACATTTTCGTGCAGCCCAGAAGCCAATGTTCTCAATACTGGGTTAACAAGATTTTTAAAAATTGCAGGGCTCTTATTTATCTAAGCACTTTTCATGTCATCCAGTGTATTTTATGTTCAGGCTGATTCTTCTCTAAATGCTTTGGCTTAGGCTCCTGTCAAATACGCAGTTATTCATATTAGTTTCCTGAAGATATTTTCAGCTTTTACTGCCATCAGAAAAAGAAATAATTAACATTTTCAAAGAAAATTCCTCATGACTCTTCCCCCCTCCCCTATCTAAAAAGATACAGGACAATCATGTAATTCTATTACTGTTGAGGACTTCTGTTCTGCCCCAGCTCCGGATTTCCGAGGATATTGACACACACCAATGGTCCTTATCAAATTTATTAAGTAGCAAGAATAAACAAGACCGGCAAAGGTTGGCAACCAGCCCAGTAAACAAGATACGATAAACCAAAATACTCTGATCATAAATACGAGTTGTTTCCAGCAAGAAAGCACTAGCTGCGTGGGGCTTAAATAGGCTAAGGGAGTGGCCAATTATCCTCAAGCCCTACTCTTAAGGAGACCTCCTCCTCCTGAGTAGCCATTCCTGCCTTTTGGCAGCCCTGCGTGCTCGAGCATTGAGGAGAGGCTCCTCCACTTCGCTCTCTCCACTTGAAGGAGCCTCTGGAGGTTCTGAAGGACCTGTCTGAGTCTCTGCCTCTGGCACCACATCCTCTTCAGCCTCCTCGCTGTCCGACGTGAGCGCTGGCTGCGCAGGCTGCTGGCACGACACCACACCAGCCTCCTCTTCGTCGGGAGGCCGCTGGCAGATCCGGAGGCCGCTGGCAGGCCACAACAAGTTCATCCCAAAAATGAAATCCCTAATTTCCTGCCTAGTTTTATTCTTCTTCAAGGAGAGGGGTGGGTTTGTTTGTTTTTTTAAAAAATGGAGAATTATGTCACTTCTCTCTATTTACTTCCAGCGAGAGCTATTGACTTTACAGTGTTAAATTAGAGCACGGGTGTCAAACTGGATTGCGTTACGTGATGTATCGCAACGTATCGTGACATTTTTTTGCCTTTGCGGAGTCGGGGTGGGTGTTGCCTGCGCATGAGGCATCTGGCCCACGGGCCGCCAGTTTGACACCCCTGGATTAGAGCGAAGAAGGACGCAGGGGAGCTAGCTCTGTGACATAAATGAAACAGGAATTACAGAATAACAGAGTTGGAAGGGACCTTGGGGGTCTTCTAGTTCAACCCGCCTGCTCAAGCAGGAGATCCTGTATCATTCCAGACAAATGGCTCTCCAATCTTTTCTTAAAAACCTCCAGTGATGGAGCACCCATAATTTCTGGAGGCAAACCATTCCACTGACTAATTATTCTCACCATAAGGAAATTTCTCTTTAGTCCTAGGTTGGTTGTCTCCTTGATTAGTTTCCATCCATTGCTTCTTGTTCCGTCTTCAGCCTCTTTGGAGGATAGATTGACTCCCCCCACCTTCTTTGTGTCAGCTCCTCAAATATCAGGATGCTGCTATCATGTCACCCCAGTCCTTATTTTCATTAGACTAGACCAGGAGTGTCAAACTCAAGGTCTGTGGGCTGGATCTGACCCACAGGGTGCTTAAATCTGGCCTGCATGGCGGCCTGGAAATATGAAAGGACCAGCCCACGATGCCTCTGGTGGCTAAGATGGGCCGTGTGTGGGTCATCTCCCCCCCACCTCATTTTCACCCTCCATGGCCTCTTGCAGCACTCTGCTGGCTGAAACTGGGTCGAAAAATGGGTCAAAAACGGGATGCCCTGCGCACGGTCACTCATGCCCTCGTCACGTCATGTCTAGACTACTGTAACGCTCTCTACATGGGGCTCCCCTTGAAGAGCACTCGGAGGCTCCAACTGGTCCAGAATGCGGCCGCGTGGGTGGTTATGGGGGCGACTCGGCGCACCCATGTAACACCCCTCCTGCGCGAGCTGCACTGGCTCCCAGTGGTCTTCCGGGTGCGATTCAAGGTGTTGGTCACCACCTTTAAAGCGCTCCATGGCTTAGGACCGGGGTATTTACGAGACTGCCTTCTGCCACCAACAGCCTCCCACCGGCCAATAAGTCCCACAGAGAGGGGCTCCTCAGGGTGCCGTCGGCCAAACAGTGCCGACTGGCGACACCCAGGGGGAGAGCCTTCTCTGTGGGGGCACCAGCCCTCTGTAATGAGCTGCCCCTAGAAGTCCGTCTTAGCCCCGACCTGCGTACCTTTCGCCGCGCCTTGAAGACCCTTCTGTTCCAGCAAGCTGGGCTGGCCTAATACGAATTTTATAATGGGTGTATGTGTGTTTTAATTTGTGGGCCAAATTTTATATATTTGATTTTAATTGGTTTTAAATTTTGTAAATCTATGTGTTTTAATATGGCTGTACACCGTCCTGAGTCCTTCGGGAGAAGGGCGGTATAGAAATCTAATAAACTCAAACTCAAACCCAAAAACAGGCCAAAAAATGGGCCCAAAATAGTCCAAAAAAGGGCCCGACAATGGGCCATGCAGCCCATTTCTGGCCAGCAGAGTGCTGCAGGAGGCACCTGTCCCACCCACCTTGCTGCCCTGGCCACTGGCTCGCAGAGGAGAAGTACAATGCTTATCTGGCCCTCGAAAAAATCCAGTCTGACACCCTTGGACTAGACATACCCAATTCCTGCAACCTTCCATCATATCTAGTCCCCTAATCATCTTTGTTATTCTTCTCTGCACTCTTTCTAGAATCTCAACATCTTTTTTGCATTATGGTGACCAAAACTGAATGGGCAAAAGGCTTGGGGAAGACTAGTTTCATGGTCAACCATAACTGTTTTGGTGACCACAAAACTATCCTTCCCCAAATGTCTGTGGAGATTCTCAGTCATAATGTTGTCCCAAAGGTGCTTTTTCAAGAGGCAACTGGACTTCCTTGTTTTTCTTTGAAGACGTTTCGCTTCTCATCCAAGAAGCTTCTTCAGTATTGACTCGATGGTGGGGAATGGAAGGATTTATACTCCTTACAGACAGCTGGTCAATTGCATCCTTTTAGAGGGTCATTGAGGCCACTTAGGAGATTTATCTCTGTCCTCAGGGTCACCTGAGTAATGCAAATGGGTGTGGAGCCTTCTTGGCTGCAGGATGTTTTCTGCCCTGTGACCCTTCAGGCTGTTGGGGATGAGTCTGTGTTGTCTGCATCTCAAACTGAAGTTCAAATGGTTCCTGTAGTCTGCAATGTTTTGTGGAAATCCGTTCATACTCCCGCATCACTCGAAGGGTATTCATCCCAAAGTGCGTAGCTAAATGGCTATGGAGATTGTCAGTCAACCACAGTCATGGTTGTCCCAAAGGTGCTTTTTCAGGAGGCAACTGGACTTCCTTGGATGAGAAGCGAAACGTCTTCAAAGAAAAACGAGAAAGTCCAGTTGCCTCCTGAAAAAGCACCTTTGGGATATCCTTTCCCAAGTATTTATTTATTTATTTATTTATTTTATTTATTTAACTTTTTATACCGCCCTTCTCCCGAAGGACTCAGGGCGGTGTACAGCCATACTAAAACAACATATACCCATAAAATTAAAAACAGTTTAAAATATATTACAAATTTGGCCCTTATATTAAAAAGAACTACAAACACCCAATTAAAATGCATTTTCTAAGCCGGCCCAGCCTGTTGAAATAGTAAAGTCTTAAGGGCACGGCGAAAGGTACGTCGGTCGGGGATCATGCAATTCTCCGGGGGCAATTCATTCCAGAGGGCAGGTGCCCCCACAGAGAAGGCTCTCTCCCTGGGTGTCGCCAGTCGACATTGTTTGACCGATGGCACCCTGAGGAGTCCCTCTCTGTGAGAGCGTATTGGCCGATGGGAGGCTATCGGTGGCAGAAGGCGATCTCGTACATACCCAGGTCCTAAGCCATGGAGCGCTTTAAAGGTGGTGACCAACACCTTGAATCGCACCCGGAAGACCACCGGGAGCCAGTGCAGCTCGTGCAGGAGAGGTGTCACATGGGTGCGCCGTATGATGGACTGGACCTGGCCATTTGTTCTTTTAGCCTGCCACTATAATCACCCTGCTTCCAGAAGCAACAATGGGGCAGCATCCTGAACCTCTGGATGAGCACTGAGGTTTTCATCCAGGCATGCCTTTCTGCCTTTGCCCAGAGCGATGCTGTGTAAGTCCCCTGCCCTCAGGAAGACAGCACCGCTGTGACAATTTCAGAGCTGATACAAATTGGTGGGTAAAACAAGGAAAGAAACCTCAAAGCATCATTTACCCTCTTAAAGATGATTGCTAGATACCACTGAAACAACCTCTCTGTTCAGCGGAAGGAGGGCGGTGGAATCCCATCGTAGGCCATGAGTTTTGAGTACAAAATATCCAAGGTTCAATCTTTAGGATTTCCAAAATGATCAGGAGGAATGACTTCTGCCTTAAGTCCCAGGAGAGCCATTGCAAGTCAGAAAGCATTCATTTATCTTCGTAAGCCCAAGGTTGTTCCATTATTGTAATGTTTTCGGCGTGCGGTACAGTTCTTCCTTTTAAATTTGCTACCTCTGCCTTCCATGTCTGTCTTCCCAAGAAACATTTTTTATATTTACAACCCGAGCTGTTCCCTCCAGCAGCAGAGAGCAATTATATCTTTTAGTTGGGGAATTTTTTCCCCCTTCCTCCCTTCTCATATACTCTTGAGCCTCTGCATTGCCAGCAGGCACTCAGTGGTCGTCCCAGAGAATCCGGGAATCAGCTCCAGCGGCAAAAGAATTGACTGTATTTGTCATGATAATGAAACAGAGGAAAAATTGCCACTGCAAAAAGCTATTTTCTCCTCGTTGCTGTTGTTACTATGGCATGTTTTATGGCTTCTCCTGTTCCTGTTGACTTTTAAGGTTTGAAAGAGTTACTCTGAGTTATCTTTAAATTGCGGGGTTTAATCTCAGCCCCTTTAATAAGAATGTCATAGATTGAGTACCTGATTACCTGGTTCACTTTTTTTCATTTCTTTAAAAAGAAAGTAATCACCAACCAAATACGCTTACTCAGACTAAGCAGCAATGCAATTAAACTCTTGGGTGGTTATTTTGGGGGTAGGCGGTAGTGGTGGGGAGTCAAAGTTTAAAAGAGCTTGCTAGACCATGGCTTGATGTCATGATTAGCAGCCCTGCAACACAGAAGTTAACCTTCCTAAGTAACTTGGCATCTCCTCCTCGTATAAGAGCATAGGAGGCTCTTGTACTTAGGGTGCTGGGTTGGTTAGCAAGCTCACATTCGAGACCCGAGTGCTGCCTTGGAGCAGGGTGAGCTCCTGTACTTTGCTCCAGTTCTTGCCAGTGACATGAAAGTAACCCCCAATTGGGCATCATCCAGGCAACGATGATGCCACCGGTTAATCCTTTCAACCTGGAAGCGCCAACACAAGTGCAATGTGATCTCTTCCTCATCCTTCTAAGATGGCTTCTACTCCATTGCTACTAGACCAGGTCCTTCTCGAAAAGAATGGATGAAATATGAATCTTTTTTACCATATTCAAAATCGAATACGCAAAGACACTAATGTCGTAAGATGGTTTTCTTCTGGAGTACCACTTTGCTACCAGTTGCCTGCTCTTAGACCCACCCTAGGCCATGGATGAAGTAGTAGCTATGATCTGTTGTATTTTATCTCTCCACAGTCTCGGTAGGTTACGAATATGAGAGCTGTCCTGATTTGATTCTCTGGGAGAAAAGGACAGTGACGTTACAAGGATTTGAGTTGGATGCTTCAAATCTAGGAGGCTGGTCCTTGGACAAACACCATATTTTGAATACACAGAGTGGTGAGTATAATCTTTATTCCTTTTACTATTATTATTATTATTATTATTATTATTATTATTATTATTATTATTATTATTATTATTTTATTAGATTTTTATGGAGCTCAAAGCAGCTTACATGAGGATTATATGAGGATATATGAGGATTATATTGTGAGGTAAATTGGGCTCAGATTTACCTCACAGAAAATGACAACCCCAAACTTAGGTCTCAGGTTGGGTTTGAATCTGGTTTACAGATTAACAGAGTTGGAAGGGACCTTGTAGGTCATCTAGTCCAAACCTCCACCCAAGCAGGAGACCCTCCACCATTTCGAACAAATGGCAGTCCAATCTCTTCTTGAAAGTCTCAAGTGATGAAGCTCCCATAACTTCCGAAGGCAACTTCTGTTGCATTGGTCAAAAGAATTTTCCTCATTTCCAGGTTAAACTCTCCTTGTTCAGTTTCCATCCATTATTCCTTGCCTGGCCTACAGGTGCTTTTGAAAATAGCTTGACAACCCCCCCCCCCGTGGCAGCCCCTCAAATACTGGAAGACTGCTATCAAGTCTCTCCTGGTCCTTCCCTTCACTAGACTAGCCATGCCCAGTTCCTGTAACTGTTCTTCATATGTTTTAGTGTCCAGTCCCCTAATCATCCTGGTTGCTCTTCTCTGAACTTTTTCTAGAGACTCAACATCTTTTTTATAGAGTGGTGACCAAAACTGGTTGCAATATCCTAGGTGTGGTCTTACTAAGGCTTTATAGAGTGGCATTAGTACCTCACTTGATCTTGATTGTATCCCTCTGTTAATGCAATTTAGGATTGCATTGACTTTTCTGACTGCCACTTCACACTGCTGGCTCATATTTAGCTGGTTGTCCACTAAGACTCCAAGATCCCTCTCACAGTTACTGCTATTAAGCCTGGTTTCACCCAGTCTATATGTGTACTTTGGGTTTTTCTTGCCTAAGTGTAGGACTTTGAAGACAGCATTTAATTTCGTTGTACCATGTGCAATGACAATAAAGTAAACTAACTTTACTTTTCTCTACATTGAATTTCATTTTGTTAGATAGGGCCCAGTGTTCAAGTCTGTCAAGATCCATCAGGATCTTGAACCTGGCCCCAACCCTACTCTAAAGCTTTAGCATCTATGCCACACACAGAGGTGGATTCCCCCTCCCAGACAGAAATTATGACTGTTTATATATAGATTGTGCTAAATTATGATTGATTTTGAAGTCTTGTTTCAATGAGCTATGGAAATCAGTAGAAAACTGATACATCTGTATCAGTGGTGGGTTTCAAAATTTTTTACTACCTGTTCTGTGGATGTGACTTAGTGGGCATGGCATGGCTTGGTGGGCGTGCCAGGGGAAGGATACTGTAAAAACTCCATTCCCGCCCCTCTCCAGGGGAAGGATACTGTAAAATCCCCATTTCCTCCTGATCAGCTGGGACTTGGAAGGCAGAAAATAGATGGGGGTGGGGCCAGACAGAAATTTTACTACCGGTTCTCCAAACTACTCTAAATTTCTGCTACCAGTTCTCCAAAACTGGTCAGAACCTGCTGAAACCCACCTCTGATCTGCATGGTTTGAAATCTTGATTTTTAATCTCATCTTGAGAGTCCTAGCATTATAGTCTTGGGGAAAACCTTGAAAGCCTTTTACTCCAGCCCACATTTCCATGTACAGAATCTGCCTTTTGATGAAGGTCTGTTTAGTTTTTGCTTCAGCACTTTCAGGAAAGAACATATAGGACATCCCAAGGAATTTGCTGCAGTAGCAAACAAACCTTATTGGTTAAAAAAAAAAATCTTTCAATGATTATTCGAAACAAATTTTCTTACAATTTCTATCTCTGGGTTCAATGAAACAAATCGAATTGGAATTACTATGGAATTATGACATTTGAAGACATCTCTTTCATTTTATCAGAATAACAGAATTGGAAGGGACCTTGGAGGTCTTCTAGTCCAACCCCCAGACAAATGGTTGTCTGATCTCTTCTTTAAAATTATGAACCTCTTGAGGCAAGCGGTTCCACTGATTATTTGTTCTAACTGTCAGGAAATTTCTCCTTAGTTCCAGGTTGGTTCTCTTCTTGATTAGTTTCCATCCGTTGCTTCTTGTCCTGCCCTCAGGTGCTGTGGAGAACAGGTTGGCCCCCTCTTCATTGTGGCAGCCCCAAATTTTGATCATTTGATCTTCTGGTAAACATAACCTGGTTCTTCTAGCCATTGCTCACAGATCCTGCTTTCATTCTAGATGTCTCATCTATTCAAAATCTCACCCTCCTTTGGACATATTCCAAGTTATAGATATCTTGAAAGTGTGTTTTAGTTAGGTAACTCTTGCAACTTTGTCTCTCTCTGTTTTTTTCTTACCATTTTTAACAGGAATATCTCATTTCTGAAAGGAATTAAATATTTGCTCAGCAAGATTGAAATATTGCTGTGAGCACTTACCGAATAGAGTAAACCTAAGGCGGGGAAAATGAAGTGATGTAGTTGTGAAATAATTGAACCCATCATTTTTAGTTCCCAAAAGTGACTCCTACTTAAATTAGTTCAGAGAGACAATTCTGCTACTTTCTGCAATGCCCACCCTCAACTATTTTTTATATTAGGAAGAGGATATCAAAAGTTATAATCCTACCCAACTCTTCCCCCCTTAATTTGACCACAAGAAGTTCTTAAATTTCATTAGCTGAAAAGTCATGAATTATTCACTACTTAATCTGTTCTAAAAGAGCAAGGCAAAGTGAGGGAAAACAATCTTTTTTTTTTTATTGAAAAAGTTTTTCAAATACAAATTTTTCCCCCTTTTTCCCCCCCCTCCTCCCTAACCCCCTCACCCCCCCCTTCCCCTTTGACTTCTTCATAATAAAACCCAAATTCATAACAGATTATATCATACTTTGCTATCCACTTACTCCATCTCCATATACTGACCCTTTCTTTCTAATAAAATTATCATACCCCCCTTACACTATGCTGTAATATGCATTTCAAAGTGACATTCTATTATAACAATATCTAGTAATTCCTGATTTAACATAATGATATTATTATATCTCCCAATTTAACAATTTCCGCTCGTGATCTACCCTTTTACTACCCCCCATATGATATAACATTTCAAAGCATACTTCCACTCTAAAACTATTCAATAAATCCTAATTTAACACTTATTCAATTCAACTACCCATTTCCTTCCCCCCCTTCATTACATACATTCACATCTAAACATAATATCCCTTTTCTTTAAACTAAACAATCCGTAACCTATCCTATCTCCACCCACTTTCCTACAAAATTACCATAATTATTCTTAATATCTTTATTCTTCTGCCCATTCCCCTAGAGGAATATTCCCTTATGTAAATAAAATCCTAAAAGAAAAAAAAAACTTTTTGCTTGTAATCCATATAACATCTTCTGTAATATCCTTCAACTGGATGATAAATTCCATCACCCATGTTAGGGTAACATCGCATCCTTATTCCAACAGTATTTTCAGAATCTTCAATTACCATCTGCCCCCATCAGTAACGAATATCTTCATATTGGAAGAAAGAAACAAAAAAAGCCCCCAACAACCACCCGAGTGACTTTATAATTATATTCCGTATAATGTTTATGGAGGTGTCTTTTATCCAGATTATTAATTCCAACCATCGTAATAGGGTAACAACCAGATCTTCTGCGTGCCCCAATCCAGTAAATCTCTTGCCATATAACTCGACATACACGTAATATATTTATCCGGAAATCCAAAAATCAAACAAGATGTTTCCAACCATTCAATTTAAGGCCTTTTTCACATCCCAAAATAATTCAGAAAACAATCTGTTTTTGATCAATGCCGTGATTCCGGCTTTGAAAATATCACTGCATTTAAGTTAGGCTGACCCGTATTGACATGAAGGAATACATTCGACGTGATTTTTTTTTCAGTTGCAAACACTGGTGGGATTCAGCCAGTTCGCACCTATTCGGGAGAACCGGTTGTTAACTTTCTAAGCAGTTTGTAGAACTGCTTGTTGGAAGAAATCTTATTTTGTGTTTTTTCCACTTTACACGGCTAATCCTGTAAGAAGGCAAGAAGGAAACATTCTGGTGTTGCTTCTAGCCTAATCTTTATTGCCCTGCTCACAGAAACTCTGCTTAACCCTTATTACATTATAACAGCTAAGGTGAAGTGCCCATCGATGTGAGTGACGTTGAGTTGGCCACACCCACACAGTCACATGACCACCGAGCCACACCTACCCAGCTGGTCATTAGGGCAGAGATTAAATTAATTGAATTCAATTAATTGTTAAATTAATTGAATCCCACCACTGGTTGCAAATGTCCTTCCTTCCAAAGTTTTCAGCTGCTTTATCTAAACCAGTGTTTCTCAACCTTGGAAGCTTGAAGATGAAGACTTCAACTCCCAGAATCCCCCAGCCAGCGCTGATCTAAACGATTTCCTCTGTCAAGTATATACAGGTAGTCCTCAACTTACAATAGTTCAGTTTGTGACTGTTAGAAGTTTCAACTGACATGACCGTTTTTCACACAACGGTTGCAGCGTTCCCATGATCACGTGATCACAATTCAGACGCTTGACAACTAACTCATATTATGACAGTGTTCTGACCCAGCCTTAGCAGACGCAAGAAACAGACTCCTTGTCACGAAAAACCCCTCTTGTGAATTAATTGTATTTACCCACCAAAAAATCCAGGCAATAGTCCTTCAAAAAGTTAACGGCAGCAACAGACCTTATCAGTTCCTTGCGACAATTGCAGGGCTGTGAGCTCCCAACCAAAAGGCTGCAAATTAAGTTCTGGCAAGCAGTCTCTGTGGCACGAAACACGATGAGCAAAATCTTCAGAAATACAAACTGTTGTCTCCTACGACAACCATCCCCCTTTCCTTCTACTTATTCGCCAGCCAGGGAGGGGCCATTCAGCGTCCACATGTGCTTTGCTTCCCGAGTCAACTCCTTATTGTCCTGTTGTGGCCCGTCAGCGGCCTGTGCAGCTAGTAGCTGATTCAGACAGCGAGGAGGCTGGTGTGGTGCTGCGCCAACAGCCTCGACAGCTGGCACTCGAGTCAGACAATGAGGAGGCTGGAGAAGATGTGGTGTCAGAGGCGAGGATTCAGCCAGGGCCTTCAGAACCTCCAGAAGCTCCCTTAAGTGAAGAGGACGAAGAGGGGGAGCCTCTTCTCGATGCACAGGTGTGCAGAGCTGCCAAAAGGCAGGAGTGGCTCTTCAGGAAGAGGTCTCCTCGAGAGTAAGGCTTGGGGCTAATTGGCCACTTCCTTAACCTATTTAAGGAGGAACGCCGACTGAAGCAATTTGCAGGGAACAACTTAGTTCACATACCTTCGTGTTTTGTCTTGCTTATCTTATCAGCTTCCTGCAAATTGTTTCTGGGCATTCTGCCAACCATAGTAAGCTTTCAGTTATTACTCTTTGAATTCTTGGCGGCTGTTAATGCAGTTAATTAACAGCCGTTGTTGTAAAAGACTGGTTTATTTAGTAAACTAAGGTTTGAACGGCCTTTGTGCTGCGTTCTTTGGGATCCGTAGCTGAGGCAGAACATGTCCATTGTTCATCTCTCCTAACAGCTCTGCGCATACGTGCATCTGGAACAGGCCCCAGCTGTTCTTCCTCCTCACTCATATCAGCCTCCAAAGACAGCTGCCTCTCCTGTGGCTGGGAAATGTCAGATGGTGCTGGCTCTATCTCTGCGTCCGACACAGAGCATCCATCAGACCCTTCCCCAGACTCCAGAACTGGCCCAAGTTCCTCCGCAACCTCCTCATCATCTGAGTCTGCCACCAGCTCTGCCGGCAGCTGGTGGGCCACAACAGACAGTTAAAGTGTCCTGTGATCCCCTTTTGCAACCTTTTGACAAGCAAAATCAATGGGGAAACCAGATTCACTTAACAACCGTGTTACTAACTTAACTTAATGAGCCTTGGTAGTACAGTGGTCTAAGCACCCTGTTATTAACACAGCTGCCTGCAATTTCTGCAGGTTCGAATCTTACCAGGCTCAAGGTTGACTCAGCCTTCCATCCTTTCTAAGGTAGGTTAAATGAGGACCCAGTTTGTGGGGGCAATAAGCTGACTTTGTATAAATATACAAAAGTATGAAGGCTATAGCTTAACGCATTGTAAGCCGCCCTGAGTCTCCGGAGAAGGGCAGCATATAAATCAAATTTAAAAAAATAAATAAATAAATAAATAAAAACTTCAATGGTTCACTTAAAAAGTATGTCAAGAAAGGTCGTAAAATGGGGCAAAATTCATTTAACAACTGTTTCCCTTGGCAACAGAAATTTTGGGGCTCAGTCGTGGTCATAAGTCAAGGACTACCTGTAATTTCTAGGAAAAGAAGCTGAGAATGCCATCTTTGTTTGCAAACAAGAAATTTCCCCACAAAGTATTTTTGCAGTTTGCAAACAAATTGCTTATTTCATTTGGTCTTTAGTATCAAATGGAAGTTTTCCCCCATTTTATTGGCATTTGCCAGCTTTCGGGTCTCCTAATTATATGCTGTTATGGCTGAGACAAAAATAGAAATATCTTTATTCATGTAGCCATAGAGGACAGCCAACTGCTCCTATCATTTCTGTGGATTTTTTAGCACCAGGGAAGTGATCTCTGTCTAACTTAAGCACCCTGGCCTATTGCCAAGCTGCTCTTATACATTTGGAAGAAATTCCAAGAGGTGTACACTTTCTCCTTGTTACTCATCCATAAGTTGAAAACTTAATGTAAACACTTTAAACTTGATTGTAAAACAAAATAAATCAATTTTTAGAACAGAGTTGTCAAAATCTGGAATATCTTCCCCGGTTCAGTAGTTTCAGCTACTAACTTTCACAGTTTTAATTCTAGCTTAACTTCCGTGGACCCCCACTCATATTTAAGAGAGGGGGGGTGTAAATGCACTAACATGCCTGTTGTCCCTGTCACATTTATTTATTTATTTTTCATTTCATTTTATTTATTTTTTTATTTTTATTTATTTTATATGCCACCCTTCTCCAGAGACTCAGGGCGGCTTACAATGCGTTAAGCTAAAATGCATTATTTTGCTCCTTCGAATTTGTAATTTTCATTTGGTGAATAAATAAAATAAAATTATGTTATTTCTGCGTTTAGTTCTTTATCTCTGACGTTAAATGCCAGCCAGTCTGTAACTTTCAGGTATGATGAAGGCAACGACGGTGATGTATCTATAGGCTACAAAACAAGGAGCCGGCATTTTAAGTTTTCTGCAATGAAAACTTGATGTGCTTAAGAAGCAACTTGGGAGTTTAAAAGTTTTCAGAACTCCCTGTTTTCAGAACTTCTAGGCAGCTTTTCAAGACTTTTGGAGAGGCCCATGAAACATTCATAGTCCTAATTCATCAATGTTCCTGCAATGACAGTCCTAGTGTAAGACAATGATTGTGATAAGCCTAGAGAACGTTGATGCATCACTCGTCTGTAGCCTGCAAAAGCCACGGGCATATTATTGTGGAGATCCCTTGGGATTTCATGCTTTGGAGTTGAAACTATTCCTTGTTACCACTAGTTGAAAAGAAGAGCTAGGCAAGGCTCAGGTAAATAAATAATGCACCTTGCTGGTGAAATAATAGGGTACTTTACAGCTCTAAAGCTAATAAGCATGGTTCATCCATCCTTCTTAATGGCAAGGATGTACTGAAGGCAAAGCTACATCCTAACAATATATGTCAAGAATTTTTATATACCGTTCTTGTTACAAATTTTTGAGCTCTTTAAATACTAAGCAGTTTAGTGTCATACAGGCCTTTTGAGATATACGGGGAGTATAGGATTAGAAGGGGTGGGGGGGAAATGATGAAAAGTGGGAGAAAGTTTTATCTTAATAGCATAGTCATATTTACCTGTGATTACACACATTATTTGATGGAGAAGCTTTTTAATACGAGCCCTGCAATGGGAATCTTACTTTTTATTTCCCTCGTGAGAAATCTTCTAATGAGTTTAGAAGGAAATGGAAGATTTCTCACTGAGATTTTGGGTCTGGATTTTTTCAATCTGCAGTAGCCACAGTTCTGGATAAACTTTTCATAATTCTCATTAGCATTATGAGGGAGATAATTTGTAGTGCTGAAACAAAAGCAATATTTAGACAGCGAGCAGGACTTTTGATAGATGTTACACGGGCTTTTCTGTGGTCATATGTAATCGCTCAGGAGTGGATTCGATCAGTCGGGCTGCGAGAGGAGAATGAATGCAATTATTATCCCTCAGACTGTGAAGAGGAACAAAATATCAGATCAAAGGGTGTCTTTGTCAGCACTAGAGTAAATGCAGCTTCTGCATCAGATCTCGAAACCTGACAGTCTTTTTCCTCCAACGAGAATAGCCACAAGAATTAGGAGAGTAAATGCAATGAAAGAAGGGAAACCACTTGCAAGCCAACAAAAAAAGTAGAGTACAAAGCAAGCACATTGATAAAAAGAAGAAAAATTGTTGCATGTTAATCTTTTTGTCACAAGCACTGGAATTTCTTTCAGTTGGTTACCTTCATAAGGACAACCCATTGTTTTCATCTGGGACATAACCAGGATCACCAACCAGCATCTCCTACAAATGTTCAATTGGCTAGCTATTCTGACCATTCATTTCAAGTCCTTCCCAATCCCAATACGCAACAATCTCAATTCTTCTTCTTCTTCTTCTTCTTCTTCTTCTTCTTCTTCTTCTTCTTCTTCTTCTTCTTCTTCTTCTTCTTCTTCTTCTTCTTCTTCTTCTTCTTCTTCTTCTTCTCCTTCTCCTTCTCCTTCTCCTTCTCCTTCTCCTTCTCCTTCTTCTTCTTCTTTTTCTTCTTCTTCTTCTTCTTCTCCTCCTCCTCCCCCTCCTCCTTTCTTTCTTTCTTTTTCTCCTTCTCCTCTTCTTCTTCCCCTCTTCCTCCTCCTCCTTCTTTTTCTTTCTTTTTCTCCCCCTCCTCCTCCTCCTCCTCCTCATCTTCTTCTTCTTCTTTCTTTTTTCCTTTCTTTCTTTCTTTCTTTCTTTCTTTTTGTCTTCCTCTTCCTCCTCTTCTTCTTCTTCTCAGTCTCCTTTTTATCGGTCTCCTTTTTTTCCTTCTCCTCCTCCTCCGCCTCCCTCTCCCCGTAGTACCAATGACAGATACAAGTATGTTGTCACTTGCTTTGGAAGTGTTAGTCATACTGAAGATTTTTAATGGTGAGAAAATGGATTTTCCAGAATATTCTTTCCATCATGAACTGCAACCTTAGAAGATAAAGACTTTGAACAATAAAAACAAGAATTCCAGTATTTTCAAAAAAAAAAATGTTTTCTACTTCTCTCACTCACTAGTGAAAAGGGAGCACAATCGATCGGAGAATTGTTCATCCCAGAGATAAATACACTATAGGAGGTGTTGGAGTTTTCATTCACATCTGTCAGCTTTCATTCCACGATGAATATTGGATTTGTACTGCAGCTTATGGTCCTTTTCTGGAAAAAGCCAAATTAGAAAACGTCTCTATTTACTTCTGTTACAAAGAGCAATGTGTTCTCACCTTTCTTTTAAGATTGATTAGTTCTTAAGGTGCTTTTTTCACACAACATCCCCCCCACCAAATTAACCGCGCAAGTAGATTCCAGATAGGTGTTCTTTACTCATAGAGAAAGAACATTTTCTCTATGAGTAAAGGGGCCTGATGGCTCAGCAGACTGAAAGCATTGTGATTAGCACCAGCTGTCTGCAATTACTGTAAGTTCGAATCTCACCAGGCTCAAGGTTGACTCAGCCTTCCATCCTTTCTAAGGTAGGTAAATTGAGGACCCAGTTGTGGGGGCAATAAGCTGACTTTGTATAAATATACAAAAGTATGAAGGCTATTGCTTAATGCATTGTAAGCCGCCCGGAGTCTCCAGAGAAGGGCGGCATATAAATCAAATTAAAAAAAAAAATTAGCACCTTGAAGGATTATTTGCTAGCTGATTTTTTTTTAAAAAGCATAAAAATCAGTGTTAACCAGTGATTTTTCTAACTAGTCTTAGATAGGCATAATCCAGGGGTGAAATCCAGCAGGTTCTGACAGGTTCTGGAGAACCGGTAACAGATATTTTGAGTAGTTCGGAGAACTGGCAAATACCACCTCTGACTGGCCCTAGAGTGGGATGGGGATGGAGATTTTGCAATATCCTTCCCCCAGGAGTGGGGAGGAAATGGGGATTTTGCAGTATCCTTCCCCTGCCATGCCACCAACCCACACCACGCCCTCCAAGCCATGCCCACAGAACTGATAGTAAAAAAAATTGGATTTCACCACTGGCATAATCTATTTGGAAACGTACCCTGTTCAGACATCAGCTTCATGAATCAGTCCACGTGGAAGGGTTGAGATACCCTCGTCTCTCCAATGATGCCACAATGTAAAACAGATGTTGAGACTCTAGAAAGAGTGCAGAGAAGAGCAACAAAGATGATTAGGAGACTGGAGGCTAAAACATATGAAGAATGGTTGCAGGAATTGGGTATGTCTATTTTAATGAAATAAAGGACTAGGGGAGACAGGAAAGCAGTTTTGCAATATCTCAGGGGCTGCCACAAAGAAGAGGGAGTCAAGCTATTCTCCAAAGCACCTAAGGATAGAACAAGAAGCAATGGGTGGAAACTAATCAAGGAGAGAAGCAATTTAGAAACCAAGGAGAAATTTCCTGACAGAACAATCAATCAGTGGAACAACTTGCCTCCAGAAGTTGTGAATGCTCCAACACTGGAAGTTTTTAAGAAAATGTTGGATAACCATTTGTCTGAAGTAGTGTAGGGTTTCCTGCCTAAGCAGGGGATTGGACTAGAAGACCTCCAAGATCCCTTCCAACTCTGTTATTCTATATTCTAAATTCTTCTTCAAATGGCACTATAGAAGAAAGATCAAGAGAGAGATAACACAGGAATTGCAAAAACTATTGTATTGTTATAAGGTATTATAACAGAATCTTGAAAGCCTATCAAAATTTCGGACCCAGCTTTTATTAAACAAAATCAAAGTGAGGTTATTTTGAGTTTCTTTCTCACACTTCCTTCAATCTCTGGAGGGTTAAATCTCTTTATCCAAGTCTTCTTCAGCCATTTGTACCTTCTTTCTACCCCCAATTATTTTAACAGTTTTTTTTCATATCTTTACCAAGGTCAACTCTAAAGATCCTTACACCTTGCAGCCTGGTTATCTGCAGTGAAAAGCTTTCCACATTACAGGGGGGGAAAAACCATTCCCACGTAAGCCAAAACCTCAACCATCATTGGAGCATAAACCTGGAAAACATCTCTTCACTACATCACTAGTTCAACATGGAAGCCCAAAAGTGCTCATTCTTGTTCACACGTTTGATTTCTGGGCAAAGTTAATATCTGTGTTTGGTAGAATATCATCAATGCCTTTCTGGAATTAGCTCCACTACCGCCCTCAAAATAAAGTGTGATTTTTCTCTTAAGAGATCATGACAGGTAATGAAGCAAATGACCAATCAGCTCCAGCTTTTCAAATATCCCTCTAAATGTCTCCACTACAGGTAGTCCTCAACTTATAACACTTCATTTGGTGACTGCCTGAAGTTACAACGGCACTGAAAAAAGTGACTGTTTTTCACACTTATGGCTGTTGAATCATCCCTGTGGCAGGGGTGAAATGCTACCGGTTAGGGCCGGTTCGTGTGAACCGGTACTAATAAAAGCTACCAGTTCAGGTGGACCGGTAGTAAAAAATGCTGCGGGTTCCGGCGAACTGGTATTTCTGACGATCAACTGTGCCGCACAATTTTGATTCTCTAGAAAGCAGGAAATCCTGCTTTCTAGTGAATCTAAATTGTGCGGCACAGCTGTTTCCCCCCCACCCTTTGCTGTTCTATTTACCTTAGAAAAGGCTTCTTAAGCCTTCTTTTTTAGCGCTGTGCGGTAGCGCATGCAGTGCATGCAGTGCACATGCACATGAAGCGTGTGTTTGGCATGCACCGTGCATGCGTGTACGCAGCAAACCGGTAGCAGGCCGGATTTCACCACTGCCCTGTGGTCACGTGATCAAAATTCTGATGCTTGGCAACTGACTCGTATATATGACAGTTGCTGTGTCCCGGAGTCATGTGATCACTTTTTGCAACCTTCTGACAAGTAAAGTTAATGGGGAAACCCGACTCACTTAACAACCAGGTTGCTAGTTTAACAGCTGTAGTGATTCACTTAACAACAGTGGCAAGCAAGGTCGTAAAATGAGGCTTCCCCTTGACTTTGCTTGTCAGAACATTTCAAAAGGGGGTCACATGGTCATAAACATTAAAAACAGTCATAAGTCACTTTTTTCAGTGCTGGTGTAATTTCAGATAGTCACTAAAAAAAACTGTTGTAAGTCGAGGACTAGCTGGACCATGGAAGCTGAGATTTGGCCTGATCTTCTGTCAGCCTTTTAAAGTAGACCACCTCACAAACAAGACACCAAATTTTTAAAAAACCCTCCCTTTTTATGACCCTGTACTCCCTTAATTTGGAGTATTTTGAGTCGGAGTGATTGGATGGCGCTGAGCATTTACTGGCCGGATGCCCTTCCTGACTCCACGCAGAGTTCACAGCAGATATTTTCTCTTTGTGCTCTAGGAGAGAAACATCTGCCGCTATCTAGAATTGAATTCTCAACTTTCTGAGTGGGAAGTTATTATCTTTACCACTAGGCCACCATGCCGCTCTGTATCAAATGAGATACTAGAATTCAGTTCTAGTGATAATTGGCTGTAGTAACACAGTCTTGAAAACCTGACAACATTTCTCTTATTCCAGTTAGAGTCAAGATAGGGAAATCTGAAGTCTATTTTTCCTGCTTTCCTCTTTTTCCAAGCTAGGTTCATATTTTACTCACAGTTGCTGCTCATTTCTTCATTTCCACATCCTTCTACATTCCTTTGACTTTCTGGAAGCTAATTAAAATGGAGCTGTTCTGGAGGGCTTTTTTTAAAATAGTTAAGAAAGAGCTATATATTGCTTAAGCAAACTCGTGGTTTTTTATTGTTGTAATTACATTTATCGTAATGCCATGGATGTTTTGTTTTCTATAAACTGCCAAAATTCACAAAACTGAAGTGGGCCTCAAATCTAATGAATAAGCATGCAAATAAACAAGATGATCCTATTTAATTGTGTTGTAAAACTACAAGGAGTTTTGTGGCCTCTTAAAAACCGATTTATAACAACACAAATTCCTCTGGTAGTCTGGCTGTTCGGATAGATACACAACCAGGAGGTTTATTCATATTTAAAAGAATGCTCATAAAGCTCTTTCTGAGCTCTTCTTGTTCGTTGTGGGGTTCTGAGAGTGTGAGGCTATTTCACACCCCAAGATATAGGCGAAAACAACAACTTTTGTCAGGTCTCCCCAATTTGAACTCTGATATGGTCAAGCAAATGGCCATCTTTCATATCACTTGCTTTAGTTGTGCTTTTTTAAAAAGAAAACATTAATTCAGGTAGTCTTCAATTTACAACAGTTCATTCAGTGACCGGTCAAAGTTGAATGGCACTGAGAAAAGGAGTTTATGACTGTTTTTCATACTTACGACCGTTCCCTGCGGTCATGCGGTCAAAATTCAGATGTTTGGCAGCTAACTCATATTTATAACAGTTGCAATTTCCTGGGGTCACCCAAGCCCCTTTTGCAAATCTTCTGACCAGCAAAATCAATGGGGAAGCCAGATTCACTTAACAACCAGGTTACTCACTTAACAACTGCAGCAATTCACTTAACAAATGTGTCAAGAAAAGTCGTAAGGGCGGGGCAAAACTTGTCTTACTTAGCAACAGAAATTTGGGGTTCAATGATGGTCACAAGTTGAAGATTACCTGTAAAAGCCATGGTGGCGCAGTGGTTAGAGTGCAGTACTGCAGGCTACTTCTGCTGATCACTGGCTGCCTGAAATTTGGCAGTTCGAATCTCACCAGGCTCAAGATTCACTCAGACTTCCATCCTTCCAAGGTGAGTAAAATGAGGATCCAGATTGTTGGCGGCAATAGGCTGACTCTGTAAACCGCTTAGAGAGGGCTGTAAAGTACTGTGAAGCCGTATATAAGTCTAAATGCTATTGCTATTGCTATTTACTGCAGAAGGAATCAAATGAATTCTTATTGCACTGTCATGACAATGGGTCTATGCGTGTATCTTTATTTGTTTTGTAAATAACAGGGATTGTCCATAAAGGCAATGGAGAGAACATCTTCATCTCACAGCAACCAGCAGTCATCTCCACCGTCATGGGCAATGGGCACCAGAGGAGTGTCTCCTGTACCAATTGCAATGGCCCTTCTCACAGCAGTAAACTGTTTGCGCCTGTGGCCCTTGCATCCGGCACCGATGGGAGCATCTACATTGGCGATTTCAATTTTGTTCGAAGGCTTCTTCCTTCAGGAAACTCTATTAGCATCCTGGAACTAAGGTAAAAATATCACAGGACTGATGCAGTAAAATCCTCAGCAAGGGGTACAATAAGGTGTCTTTTGTATCATCTTTTCCCTTTTCCAAAGCAAAATAATAATAATAATAATAATCCTTGCATTCAGAAAGTAACAGGTCAAAACACTTGGCACCTTTTGCAACCTATACATTTAGCTGATTCCAGTTATGAACAGAATTGGAACAGAGTTGGAAGGAACTCCTGTTCAAACAGGAGACCCTATACCCGTGATGGTGAACCTATGGCATGCGTGCCAGAGGTGGCACATAGAGCCTTCTCTATGGGCGTGCACTGTCACCAGATGCTCTTCTGGTGCGCGCCAGCCAGCTGGCACTGGAGTGCCGGAAAATGGCCTGAAAACAGCCCAAAAAAACGCCAAAAAACCAGGCTGTTTTTCGGACCATTTTCCAGGCTGATTTTTGGGCCGTTTTTGGTTTCCAGCACTCCGGCACATGCATGTTTGGGCACTCTGTGCCGAAAAGGTTCGCCATCCCTGCCCTCTACCATTCGAGACAAATGGCTATCCAATCTCTTCTTAAGCACCTCCAGTGATGGAGCACCCACAACTGCTGGAGGCAAACTGGTTAATTGTTCCCCTGATTGATTATTAATAATATAATAATTACTCATGATTGTCACTTTTTTGCACATGTATTTAGCAAGATAAATGTGAATCACGACACAGAGAAATAAAACTAGGGCTTGTATTTAAATGCTCACCCTACTGTTTCCTTAGGAACTTTTTTTTTAAGTAGAATTTATTACAAAGTTAAGTTTATTATGCAGATTCAATAAGATGCATGATGGCAAATATGTCACTTGCCTAAATAAATATTTATGATCGTTCCTGTTAATACATTTATGTTATTGCATTTTCTTTCACCTTTTTTTTTTTTTACTTTTACCTCTGCGTGAATCTCCATTCAAGAAACAGAGACACCAGACACAGGTATGAAAATTATGATTTTATGACTGGGAATTGGAGTTATTTGGATAAATGCACAATTCTTCTCCTTCTTCTCCTTCTCCTTCTCCTTCTCCTTCTCCTTCTCCTTCTCCTTCTCCTTCTCCTTCTCCTTCTCCTTCTCCTTCTCCTTCTCCTCCTTCTCCTCCTTCTCCTTCTCCTTCTTCTCCTTCTCCTTCTCCTTCTCCTTCTCCTCCTTCTCCTTCTCCTTCTCCTTCTCCTTCTCCTTCTCCTCCTTCTCCTTCTCCTTCCTCTTCCTCTTCCTCTTCCTCTTCCTCTTCCTAGCGTATTCCCGCAGATGCAGGGTCCAGAAAGCAATCAAAATTATCACTATCTCTATTGAAAAACCATATAGCAATCTGCGTTATAAAAATGGCAATTTTTATAGGTGGCTTTCCATGCAACTCTTCTATAAAACTGATGATAATTTTGAATTATTTATAATTAGAATTTTACAAAATATACACAAATAAGATAGAAGGCAACTGAAAGTCACAGCATTTAAATTTGGAGAAAAAGATAAATTCATATATTGAGGGAAAGAGTTAATTGCTTTACTCTTTTAAAAAATGCATATAATTCTGGTTTGTTTGACTTGTTAATGATATGAAAGCTTGGTCCCCACCTTCTCCTAAAAAATACAAAACATGTCTAAAAAATACAAAACATGGACATTTCCATGTTAGAGAACATCTCTACCTATTGAAATTGTTCACTAGAAATGGATGAGAGCATTGGTCACTTACTTGTAAGACTGTGCTAAAGAAACTTTACAATTCTTCGTAAGTAGAATGATGAGAATTTGACAGTTAAAATAAATAAGTGTGGGAAAAAGCAAAATTGAAAACTTTTCCCCAGTTCTATCTTCAGGGGCTGATACAGCTGAATAAATCCTTAGATAAATGTGTGAAAGGCAACTTCTGAACAGAAGATTATAATTGGGTCTTCCCATTACCAGTAGAAGCAACAAAACACTTTCTCTGGCTGGCTATTTTCCAGCATAATTTTTCTTCAGAGTTTGACTCAGAAGCTTTAGCATCTGTTGCCTCATGGCAGTGTTTTTTTTAAAAAATGTATACTTAGTGGTGAATTCAGGGTTTTTTTTTTTCCAGTGGGGGACAAAAAGGGATGTGTAGAAAATGGAAATGAAAATAAGTGGAGGAATTCATTGTTCAAAAAAAAAAACCCAAACCCATTTTGAATTATACTCTTATCACAAAGTGGATTCTAGAGCATCTTGTAATACAGGGATGTGAAACCTGGGTAACTTTAAGACTTGTGGACTTCAGCTTCCAGAATTCCCCAGCCTAGTCTACCTTGACATCAGTTACTTTAAGACACAGCCTTCTCCTATTTGACCTCAGCTCTATTAAGATGTTTCCATGAAATTTGACTCTGAAGGTTCACTTAATACAGGGATGGGCAACTGTGGCCCTTTTACAACCTGTGGACTTCAAGTCGCTGGCTCAGGAATTCTGGGAGTTGAAGTCCACAGGTCATAAAGGGGCCATATTTGCCCACCCCTGACTTAATACAAGATACAGAAAGCATTGAATTTATAATTGATCAATATCTGCTGTGAGACCTCTAGCCTTTGAATTCCAAAATTGCAATACTCTGTTAAAAATGTATGGGTGTAGGCTTTCATAGGTGTCAAACTCTCGGCGTCACGTGACGTTTCGTGGCTTTTTTCCTCTTTGCGGAGCTGGAGTGGGCGTGGCCTGCGCATGACTCATCCGCCCCGCAGGCCGCCAGTTTGACACCCCTGGTCTAAATGATCATGGTCTACTTATCTAATATCTTTGAGGGCACTTTAAAAAAAAACAAAATCAAAACCTCATTACAATGTGTTATAAATATTTGGCCCTTGATTAATAATATTGTTCAAAATGGATAGATGAAACGGTCTCCACCTGGGTCAAATAAATATTCCATTGTCTTGCTTTCAGTAGAATCTCCTGCCCCTAATTATGATTGTGTTTTCCTGCCTATGAAGATTCTGAGTCATCCAGGTCATGATTGTCCCAAAAGTGCTCTTCAAAAGGCAACTGGACTCTTTTTGTTTTGTTTTTTTCCTTGAAGATGTTTTACTTCTCATGGCTTCTCATCCAAGAAGCTTCTTCAGAACTGTGGAAGCTTTTTAGATGAGAAGCGAAACGTCTTCAAAGAAAAAAACAAAGGAAGTCCAATTGCCTGTTGAAAAGCAAGTTTGGAACATAGTGTTTTCTTATTTTTTTGTCCCGCATTCGTTTCTACTCAGTCCAATCATGCCGTCAATGCCTGTCCCAGAGTAAAGTCACTTGTAACCAGCTACTTGAAGGTGCTATGATGTCAGTGGAAGATAATAGGCACCTTCCAATATCAGCCTCTAATTAGCAACTGATTAGCAACCTCCAAAGATTCATCTAATCCCTCTTCATTAAGAAAGTTCAGATTGGCTACCTGACCCTCTATTAAAACTCCCTTGGCAACCATATCAACTTACACACTGTCAAAAATAGCTGTAAGAGAACTTGAAGACCTCAAATAAAAACAACAGAAAGGAGTTTCTCACGTAAGCGATTCTTGGTAGACCTTCCTTTCTTCTTTTTTCAATCCCTAAAGGAATCAGTCTAGTGAGGAAAGGCCATCTAACTTTATTTGTTACTCGTTGATTAACACTAAGATCCCACGTGGATGAAATATGAATGTGCTTTTCAAGGACTGCATAAAGTAGATTCTCACAACATTTTTTAACTGCAAAGTGTTCAGGACTGCATTTACACATGCTAAACATGTAGTCTTAACCTTGGTTTGTTGGAGCTTTTTGTTCCATGGAAAGGCGCTTTGACATTTTCTTCTTACGTTTATCCTACAACTTGTCAACTCTCTAGCTTAATATGAGAGAGAGAGAAAGAGAGTGTGTGTTATCTTATTTATTTGCTTCCTTATTGTATCCTGCCTTAAATGTTGCTTCAGTTGTGAATTGCTCTAAGCAGCTTACATTCCAGTTACAGTAAACAGATCAGAACTTTACACGCGCACACACACAAAAAAAAAAAACCCAGTGGTAATCCTGTCACACCAAGAAGCAACCATCCAAAATCCGTTTGCTCGAGGCTTCCCAATCAGATCGTGCTCCAAAGGCTTGCTGGAATAAGCAGGTCTTAGTAGCTTTTCTAAATGGCAAAAATGTGGTCCAATCCTGAAGAAATGAGATTTCAGGCGGACATAAGGAGTGTCTTTGGGCCACACCCCTCACCTGACGTAGGTCACAGGGCTGCTGTGTGGAAAAAGATGGAGATCCTTTGAACTCTTGGAGGACAAACAATATAAACATAGAATCTGAAAGGTTTTCTAATCTAAGCCCCTGCTCACAGCAAGAGACTTTACACTATTCTGGTCAAATAGCTGTCCAGTCTATTTTTGAAAACCTCCAGCAATGGAGCATCCAGAACTCTGGGAGAAAAGCTATTCCATTGATTAATTCTTCTCACCGTCAGAAAATTTTCCCTTAGTTCTAGGTCTATCTTGAACAAGCTTTCACCCATTACTTCTTGTTCTGGCCTCATGGGCTTTGGAGAATCAATGTGACAGACCCTCAAGTACTGAAAGACCGCTATCATGTCACCTCTAGTCCTTCTCTTCACTAGACTGGACATACCTAGCTCCCTCAACCCTTCCTCATACGATTTAGCCTCCAGACCCCTTATCGTCTTGATTGCTCTTATCTGCACACTTTCTAGCATCTTCTTGTATCATAATAAACAGAACTGTATGCAGTATGTCCTCACTAGTGCAGTATAAAGCGGTATAATCACTTCTGAAGGGATGTGATGGCTCAATGGCTGAGCTTGTTGATCGAACAGTCGGCAGTTCAGCAGTTCGAATCCCGAGTGCCACATAACGGGGTGAGCTCCCATTAGTTGTCCCAGCTTCTGCCAACCTAGCAGTTCGAAAGCAGGTAAAAAATGCAAGTAGAAAAATAGGGACCACCTTTGGTGGGAAGGTAACAGCATTCGGTGCGCCTTTGGCATTGAGTCATGCCGGCCACATGACCACGAAGACATCTTTGGACAGCGCTGGCTCTTCGGCTTTGAAACAGAGATGAGCACCGCCCCCTAGAGTCGGAAACGACTAGCACATATGTGTGAGGGGAACCTTTACCTTTACCTTTTATCACTTCTCGTCATCTTGATATTCCAATGAATATTTTATTAGAATCCAAGTCCAGATCGTAAGTGTTAAATGACCACCTAAATTTTGAGAATGCAATGAAATGTCATTAATTAAATCACTGTCAGATCTTCCAGGTAGTCCAGACACAAAACCAAGACCGGAAGTACTAACACTACCTTTATTATAAAGTTAAAGTAATAAAATATTGCAAGTCTGAAAGCATTTTTCTCTCCCTTGCTTTTACTTTACTCTCCAAGGAACTAGGCGTCTTCTGATCCAAACCCATATTTCTGATTTTACCAAACAACAGTAACAAAGTTCTTTTAGAAGATACAACAGCAGAGTTGGACAGGACCTTGGAGGGCTTCTGATCCAACCCTTGCACAAGGAGGAGACCCTATACAATTTCAGACAAATGGCTGTTTCCACATCCTAATATTAGGGACGATGTGCAGGGAAAAAAAACATGGTTACACAGGTTTTTCCATGTGCATTGAGAATGTTTAGCATGTAGCAGATAATTGCTTTTATATGTGATGCATTTTATCTTGAATTATACCACTTGCATAAAACGACCACCTTTTTTTAAAGAAATTAGAATAACGTAGCAATTTGAGTCCACAGGAGAACAGATGAAGATTGCTTCGTCATCAGTTACTTTTATCCTGTCTTTCTCCTTTTCTGTTTTTTAGCACGAGTCCAGCACACAAGTATTATCTTGCCATGGATCCAGCCTCAGAATCCCTTTATTTGTCAGATACAAACACCAGAAGGGTCTACAAGGTGAAATCTCTCAGCGAAATCAAGGACTTGGCCAAAAACTATGAGGTTGTGGCAGGTACCGGGGACCAGTGCCTTCCGTTTGATCAAAGTCACTGTGGAGATGGAGGCCGGGCCTCTGAAGCAGCTCTTCACAGCCCACGAGGTAGGAAATATACAATAGAATAATAGTGGTGGTTATTGAACTACATCTGCTCCCTTTTGTTCATGTCACTACAAGAAATCCCAAAGAATAACAAAAAAAAAAGCACCTTTGGGATGACCATGTCCTGGATGACTGAGAATGTCCATAGAGACATTGCAAGAAATGTTTTAGGAGTTGTATGGCCTCAACTTACATGAGATACATCAATTTATCATGCATTAGTTCTCCTCAGACAGTTGTAGTATTGGATGCATATCAGGGGTGAAATTCAGAAGGTTCTTGAAAAACGGTAGTGGAAATTTTGAGCAGTTCTGAGAACCAGCAAATGCCACCTGAGAACCACCAAATGCCACTCTGTGGCTGGCCCCAGAGTGAGATGGGAATGGAGATTTTGTAATATCCTTCCCCCAGGAGTGGGGAGGGAATGGGGATTTTTGCAGTATCCTTCCCCTGGAGTAGGGTGGGAATGCAGATTTTTCAGTATCCTTCCTCTGCTACACCCACCAAGCCTCACCATGCCCACCAAGCCATGCTCACAGAACCAGTAGTAAAAAAAAAAAAAGAATTCCACCACTGGTGCATATACTCCTTTGGGTCATGGATTCATTTATTCATGGATTATCTGATGGGGCCATGTTAGAAATGACAAAGGCAGTGGGTGGGACCAGAGCCAAGGGTGAATGAAGACACTTTTCTCTCTTTTAATATCCTTCCTTCCTTCCTTCCTTCCTTCCTTCCTTCCTTCCTTCCTCCCTCCCTCCCTCCCTCCCTCCCTCCCTTCTTTCCTACTCACCTTCCTTCCTTCCCTCCCTCCCACTCTCTCACCCATCTTCCTTCCTTCCTTCTCTTCCCTTCCCCTCCCCTCCCCTCCCTCCCTCCCTCTCTTCCTTCCTTTCTTCCTTCCTTCGATCCACTTGTCATGTTTGGGATGCAAGGCTTTTGCTCTTATTTAGTTGGATACCCAATGTTTTATTACGTGGTCTTGCCTGTTAGGTCCTTGGCATTCCAATTCCATTCCATTCTGCAATGTTTTGCACTTATTTATTTATAAAGTGTCTGAGGGACACATATGAAAGTTTGTTTCTCATTAGAGAGAAAAAAAATCCCCCCTAGTTTCCCCCAGATCAGTCAAATCTCAAGAAAAAGCCACATTCAGAAACACTCCCAAGATAAATCGCAAAGGAGTTAGCAAGCTCTTTGAAGATAAACTAGAAAATAGGAGGGAAAGAAAATGTCTGTGAATTCCAAGGCACATTTTAGCACAGCATAACTGAACTAAAAAATGGGTTTGCATTAAGCTTTTTTGGGGGGGTTGTTTGTTTGTAATTTGTGCATCTTACAGCTTCAGAGAATCTGCAAAAAGAAACAAAACAAATCCTCACTCCCATATATAAAGCTAAGTCCACTGCCTGCAGATGCTGTGAAATACATTTTCTAAGAGATACTTGTGGAAGTTAAGATTTACGCAACTTGTTAGCAAAAGAAGCCAACTGCTCTTCCTGCAACTTGTTTGTGCTCCTGACTCTCCAGCAAACATGCCCACTTTCATCAAATAGATGTTGAAAGGTGTTAATTTTTATAGTCTGTGTCATTCACCTACATGCAAAGGGATGTTAATGTCATAAATGGAGCGTTGAAAATTTTGTTGTGACTCGATCCATCCTGAAAGCCAATTTTTAAAAAATCAAAACTGATAAACTCAGTTTTTAAACTCTAAATTAGTTGCATGTTATTTTTAAGTGTGCATTATGGAAGTGTATAAATATAACTAATTGCATAAAATTGCCTTAGCGGTTTCTACAGAGCAGTTTTAATTAAAAGGACCAAAGATAAATTTAAAAGTTTGGAATTAGATGGCAGGCAATTTTCTTTTCTTTTTTTTTTTTTGCAACCGTAACATTAACCAATTGAACTCACTCTTCCTTTTGGAAAAAAAAATGTAATGAAAAAGTGTGCAATATCTCCAAACACAGCTTTTCTTTTGATCAGATCTGTGCAGGAGTTACGAAGTGCGTTTAGGTGAACATTTTTGGAATGCATACATTTGTCAGTTAACTCACAAAGACTTCAAAAAATCATGGGGCAAATTTTGGCAGCAGATATACAAATAAATTATCTGTCAAAGACTGGACAAAGTCTTCAGAGCTTTTTTCCAGAGATATGAAGCAGGCAAAAAAAAAAAGAGGGGGGGGATATAAATTTGAAAGCTAATCCAAAGTAAAAGCGTTGTTTTGCTTATTGGTTTCCATTTCCATATATCAAGAGTTGGGAGGGTTAATGATACTTGCATGGAATTTAGTTTTTCTTGCTCCACAGTGAGGTCTGCAGAAGATACATAGGTAGTCCTCAATTTACAACAGTTCCTTTAGCAACCATTCAAAGTTACTGAACCATTGGAACCCCACTGGAAAAGGAAACTTACGACCCTTGTTCACACTTACGACTGTGTCTGCATCCCATGGTCAAGTGATCAAAATTCAGATGCTTGGCAACTGACTCATATTTATGACAGAGTGTCACGTGATCCCTTTTTGGGAACCCTCTGACAAGCAAAGTCAATGGGGAAGCCAGATTCAAAAAGTCAAAAAGATAAATATAAAAACAGTTATAATTAAGAAGTTTTACATCCTTATCCACCCTTTGGGAGAAAGCTGTTATAAGCCACGTGCCTATGTACATTTGTGTAAATCTGTAAATTGGTTTAAATTGAATAAAGACCTCAGAAGGAAAGAAGAAGTGACCTACTGACCCTTTCTCTCCTCCGATTGTACTTCTGCTGACCCTCGTGAACTCAATATTCGCTCCAGAGCAGATTACAATCCATGAGTCATGGTGGCACAGTGGTTAGACTGCAGTACTGCAGGCTGCTTCTGCTGGCTGCCTGCAATTTGGCAGTTCAAATCTGACCAGGGTCAAGGATGACTCAGCTTTCCATCCTTCCGAGGTGGGTAAAATGAGGACCCAGATTGTTGGGGGCAATATGCTGACCGCTTAGAGAGGGCTGTAAAGCACTGTAAAGCAGTATATAAGTCTAAGTGCTATTTCCATTGCTATTGCCCTTCCTTCCTTCCTTCCTTCCTTCCTTCCTTCCTTCCTTCCTTCCTTCCTTCCTTCCTTCCTTCCTTCCCTCCCTCCCTCCCTCCCTCCCTCCCTCCCTCCTTCCTTCCTCTCTTCTCCTTTTCTTCCTACTGAGCTGTGGTGGGGCAGTGATTAGAATGTAGTATTACAGGTTAATTGCCCAATGCCAGGAGTTCGATCTTGACCGGCTCAAGGTTGACTCAGCCTTCCATCCTTCCAAGATGGGTAAAACAAGGACCCAGATTGTTGGGGGGGGGGGCAATAGGCTGACTCTGTAAACCACTTAGAGAGGGCTATAAAACACTGTAAAGCGGTATATAAGTCTAAGTGCTATTGCTATTAATACCACCATGCCAAATTTAGCTCTCCCGTTAGGGAAGAGACGATATTGATTAGAATGTCAGTAGCAAAAAGAAAAAGAAAATTGTATCGGTATAAATTGTCTATTAGCACATGGGGATTAAAGGGGGAAAAAGGCAGCCCTGCCTGACGCTTTAGGCTGCACTTCATAAAACAATTGCACTTCTGTTGACTGAGAGAGCACATGGATAGCTTCGGGCAACGTTCCTACATTAAATACTTTATGGATTGCACTGCATACCTAAGTCAGGGAAATTTGTTTGACATCTCTTGGTGCTGAGCTTTATTTCATGTCGTGCTGTCTTCTTTTTAAAAAAAATCAAAGCAGTAAGCGTTCTGCCTAACATAAAGTGTTAGAGAAGGCCCCGTTTTTTGCAAATATTCTGCTACTATGAGGTCAACCTTGGGACCACTGCAGAGGTGGGTTTCAGCAGGTTCTGACCAGTTCTGGAGAACCGGTAGCGGAAATTTTGAGTAGTTCGGAGAACCGGTAGTAAAAATTCTGACTGGCCCCGCCCCCATCTATTCTCTGCCTCCCGAGTCCCAGCTGATTGGGAGGAAATGGCAATTTTGCAGTATCCTTCCCCTGCCATGCCCACCAAGCCACGCCCACCAAGCAATGCCATGTCCACCAAGCCACGCCCACAAAACTGGTAGTAAAAAAATTTGAAACCCACCACAAAAAGACTTAGATAAAGGGTGTTCCTTTTTAACACAGAGAAAGTACACATGCATATGCAACAAGAAATTGATGCCGGAGGCTTTATACGTTTCCATTCCTTATTGAATGCTTATTGATTCAAACATGTCTCTATCACGCTGGCCCTTAATTGCTAATAAAACATTGATCTGGCACTTGTGATTACCTTCTGCATGTCACCTCCTCTATGTTCTTAGCAATAGAAGTGTCTTTCTCACCATTTTTACATGAGATTGCAGACACTGAAATCTAAAGATAAAGTTGAGTGGCAGCCAAATTTGTTATTCTTTGTTCTTAAGGTCTCTTTCTAAGTTCATATCTTGAATTATTTTTGTCTATCATTTTTATATTTTGGTGTCATTCTAAATCCCTTGTGGTATCACACATTCAATGAATCCATATTTCAATTTATGACACTTTCTGGAATCTTCGTTTAAACCAGCGTTTTAGAAGACTATTATTGCTGAAATACTATGTACTTCTCATTATTCAACTAGGGGACAATATTTGGTTATGTTTTCTTTTTCTTTTCTTTTTCTTTTCTTTTCTTTTGTTTTTATGCACATTATTCTCAATTTTGTTTAGTATTGCTTTGTTGCTTTGTTCTTGTTTTCTTTTGAAGTTTGTATTTTAACTAAAACTAAAAAGTTAATGATAAAAAGGGAGGCTATGACTCCATTCGTTAAGGTTTGCTTCAGTAACAGATTCAGAGATGTTAAATGAAGACCTAGCCCTCTAAAGAAGTATTTAATGCTGAGAAAAGACAAAAAGAAATAAAAGGGAAGGATGACCAGCAGTTAGAATGATGATGGGTTCAGTGCTGGAACATCTGAAAGACGAGGTTAGGGACAGATCATCATGGAGGAAAATCTATCTTTTGGTCACTAGGAATTGATGGTGACTTGGTTAATTAATTAATTAATATAATTCTTTATTGGCCAAGTGTGATTGGACACACAAGAAAATTGTCTCCAGTGCATAAACTCTCAGTGTACATACAAGCAACAAAGTGATAACTCATAGATTGTAAATCATAAAATACAATCATAATCATGAAATGCAAACAATATGTGATAAATCATAAGATACCAATAGAAAAAGGTCGTAGGAAAGATGAGACGGTGAGAAAGATGAGAAGCTGAGAAGATGACAAGGATAACAGCAATATAGCCTACTACATGGGTAAATATCTTTAGAAGACAGTGTAGTAGTAGGTGTTTAGCAGAGCGATGACATGGGGAAGGAACCATCTTTGTGTCTAGTTTTTCAGCTTTCTAGAGAAGTTTTAATTCTCGGAAAGGTAGGAAAAAAAGAGAAGAGAAGGGTGACTAGAAGTTATAATCATGATAGGTGCAATTCTGGAAGATCTGAAAGACAAGGTTAGGGACAGCTCATCATGGACAAAATCTATTGTTTAGTCACTAGGAATTGACAGCGACTTGATGACACATAATCAATAATAACAAAACCTTGCAAATCTCATTGTGCTAAACCTCTTTCTCCATTTCATAGTTCGGTGAATAAGGGATATGTCTGAGCTATTTCTAAAAATTATCTGGATATTCTGGGTTTTAAAAAATGCTTTAGTTCTTGTTGCCTAGGAAACAGACCCTACATATCTCCGTCAAAGTCATCTTCTTTATTCTCTACACCTTCACATCTGGGACTCGAATGTTTGGGTTCATCAAGTTAAGCTCTTTTGACTTTTGTTGGTTGCTTCACATGTTCTCTGAACTCCTGTGTGAAGCTTGGCAAATAATAGTTTATGACTGTTATGCAGACTCAGTCAATGGTAATTTAAAAAAATAAATGATAGTTAAACAAACCATGCCTTAGTATAGTCGTATATGAACCATTGTAATCTATACTGCTTTAAAGAATTAGTATAATTCCAGTATAGCAGAATTTCATATATCAAGTAGATAATTGCCATATTTCTAAGCCATTCTGATGCTTTCAAGCTGAAAAAATGATTCTTTCTACCTATCATTTTCTTCTCAATATTATTTTATGTCACTTTCTGGGTCTATTTCTAAACCGTCTCAAGAGACAAAATAAAAATATATTTAAGGCAGATGGATGAAAGATTACACAATTTTCAGTCTCATTGGACCTAAAATGCGGTATGTATTTAGAAGTCAGCATGGAACGCATATTATTCTGTACTCACTTTTGGTAAAAGTGTATCAAATCTACATTTGTTAAATCAATATGGAAATCAGAATGCAGTTATCCTTCAGTATTTGATCTCCAGATTTGGAGATAACAGTTCTTTGCATCGAACGTGCATAATAGTGTAGATATTGGGGAAATTATATGCACTCAAAATTTTTGTACGATTGGAAAAGCGTATCAAAAAGAAATACTTGGAAATGGCTATGTGCTTTTTTATAGCATTTCTAGGCCTCACTTCCAACCGACAGTGTGCAGCAAACAATAAAACAATAGCAGCACAATTGAACAGTTACAATAGGATTCCTATAAAAAGCATCAGGATGCCTTCTATTCAATTAGGACCAAGGGCATGTTAGAATAAGACTGTTTTACAAATAAACCAATGGGGGTGCCCATTAGATGGAGCTTCAGAAAGAGAAAATTCCATAAATTTTCAGCAAGTACTGAAAAGGATGGTTACCTTGTCCATAACCCTCCAAAACTCAGAAGATGGGGAGGCTCTCAAAAACATCTTGTATTGGTTGGATCAACCAGGAACACTTATAAGCTGTTTTCTGACCAATACAAAACTGAACGTTTAAACTGTTTAAATCAAAGTTTGGATAGTTTTAGAAACATTTCAAACCCATTCCTGTTCAGTATTGTTGTTGTGTTGTGTTCTGTTTTGTTTTTTTCTACAAAAGACATCAGAGTGATAAAGAAATGGGGTGGAGTGAATTTGGAATCAGGCTCTTTTTAAAAAATGAGAAACTCAGAGTTGACAGACCCATCCATCGTTGTCCAGAAATAACTCCTCTTGACTTACTTCCTCAATCAGCTGATGTCCAAGTGCAGTTTAATCGACTAATGTCCAGTTTGTGAAATGTTTTGTTTTGACCTCTGCTCCTTCAGGGTTACTTCATACATTCTTCATGATGGTAAAAAATATTGATAAAAATCAAGAATGTTTACCGTGCATGACAGGCTCATACATTTAAAAGCACAGCAGACCAGTAAATCACAGTAAAAAACAAGGAAGGGCTTCAGAACCAAACTTACCACCTCCTCCTCCTCCTCCTCCTCCTCCTCCTCCTCCTCCTTCTTTCTCGAGATCAAAATTTAAACTGCCAGAATGAAGCCACTATTTAGCCTTATTGTTGGCCAAAAATAAGCCATTATCGGTACATGTTTCTGGTAGCAGCTGACATACAGAAGATGGGCCGGGCTCTGTGTCTCTCTGCATTCACGTAGCATGTTGTTATTCATTAAGACCAAGGATGAAACCCAGCAGCTTTTGACAGGTTCTGGAGAATCGGTAGCGGAAATTTTGAGTAGTTCAGAGAACCGGCAAATACCAACTCCGGCTGGCCCCCACGTGGGGTGGGAATGGAAATTTTGCAATATCCTTCTACCAGGAGTGGGGAAGGAATGGGGATTTTGCAGTATCCTTTCCCTGGAGTAAGGTGAGAATGGAGATTTTGTAGTATCTTTCCCCTGCCACACCCACCAAGCCACGCCCAGCAAGCCGCACCACACCCAGCAAGCCACGCCCACAGATACGGTAGGAAAAAAAATTGGATTTCACCACTGTCTAAGAGCCTCCACTTGAGCATATTGTTGTTGTTTTTTTTCATTTAGGCATTCCAACTCTCAACCTATTTAGGGTCTTCCAAGTAGTATAAGGGAGGTCAGATTCTTCAGCCATGTCCTCCGTTAATGTTATTCCTTGCTTGGTGGTCGCCTCCCTCCGTCTTGCATTTATAGTCCTATTCTCTCCTAGTCCTGCTGCTGAATTTTCTTTCCCTTTTCCCAACAGGTATCACCGTGGATAAGCATGGCTTCATTTACTTCGTAGACGGCACCATGATTCGTAAGATTGATGCAAGTGGGCAGATCACGACGTTAATAGGCTCAAATGGCCTCACGTCAACTCAACCTCTGCGCTGTGATGCCAGCATGGACATATCTCAGGTCACCACTCACTGTTTCCATACATCATTACTCTTCAGCCTGGAAACCGGTTCCATTTCGCATGACAAAATTAGGCATTAACAAATACTTCTGTCACATTGGCTCGCGGAGCTTACTTGGAGATTGTTTCTGATATCTCCCGAGCAAAGATGACAAAACTTTCACATGCATTTAGCAGCGTATTTTATGTATTGTACAGTGACTTCAGCTGAAATCTCCCAAGACTCAAAATAGGGCAGTAAAATCTTGCTTGGGATAAATCTGAAAGCAAGATAATTTTTCATTCTAATTAGTAATAAAGGAGAAGATTTGTAGCTCAGGGTTGACATGAGGGCTCCTTGGTGCTCCCTGAGCTTGCTTGTTTTCTTGCAGACATTCCATTACCCAAACTAGGTAACATAATCAGTGCTAATTCATCCTAATTCACTTTAATAAGATTATGGGAGAATTAAACTTTAGTAGAATTCTGAAGGTATTCCCTGAGCTTGGAAGCCATTCCGTAGCCGGTAAATTCACCTGAGAGACAGTGTAATAGCAGATTTAAAGGTTTTTCTGTAGGTATCCCATCTGTGAGTTTAGTATTCTTATTCTGAATACTGGGTATGTCTTGAATCTGCTGTAAAATATAGCTTGATGATAAAAGTTCTGACTCACAAGAGTTGTTCCAGAGTTGCCTCTGTCTGTATAAAATACTCCTTTGGGTGTATGTAGCCATAAAGGTAAAGATAAAGGTTCCCCTCGCACATATGTGCTGGTTGTTCCTGACTCTAGGAGGCAGTGCTCATCTCCGTTTCAAGGCCGAAGAGCCAGCGCTGTCCAAAGACGTCTCCATGGTCATGTGGGCGGCATGACTAAATGCCAAAGGCGCACGGAACGCTGTTACCTTCCCACCAAAGGTGGTCCCTATTTTTTCTACTTGCATTTTTTATGTACTTTCGAACTGCTAGGTTGGCAGAAGCTGGGATAAGTAACGGAAGCTCACCCCGTTACACAGCACTAGGGATTCGAACCGCTGAACTGCCGACCTTTTGATTGACAAGCTCAGTGTCTTAGCCACTGAGCCACCACGTCCCTCTACGTAGCCATAGAGAACATAATTATCCAGGTGGCAAAGTTATACGTTCATTTGAAATAGGGGAAAAAGTGAAAGTTGCATCCCAGGTCAAGAAAAAACAGAGCAAGGTACATCTACCCTGAGGACTTCTTAATGACCTGCTTCTTCACTCCAGAAATCTTTCCCAGTCTGGTACCCAATCTTGGACTTCAACTTTACAATTGTTGTGACCTAGGCCCAAGTAGGTGTTATCAGATGCAATCAGTTCTAAAGGAACAGACTTTATTAGAACAGCCGAGAATTAACTCATTCTCAGCGTAGTCCGAACGAAATTAAAACAAATTCTTCATAACACAATTCTTCAGCCTTATCACCAACCTTGGTCTAATTAGGAAACCTGCCGAAGGCTTCTCTTGGCAAAAGTTCAGAAGCAGAAGACGCTGACCAGAGATAAGTGCAGCAAGGCAAGAACAAGTCTATCAACGTTGTTTTTGGACAAAGAGCCCAAGAGCCGTTGCTGGTCTTTTAAGCCTTGTAGGAGGGACCAATCATCTCTTGGCCTTACTCCTTAGTCGTCCTTTTTGCTTTAGTTGCTCTTGCCTTCTGGCAGCTCTTCTCATACATGCACTAGGAACAGGCTCCTCCTGTTCCTCTGCCTCTCTGCTGTCAGCCTGGCCCCCTCTCTGCCTCCAACGCAGAGCCCTCATCCAGGCCTTCCCCAGCTTCCAGGACTGACCCATGTTCTTCCTCAGTCTCCTCACTGTCCAGCTCCGCTGCCAGCTCCGCAGGCTGCTGGTGGGCCACAACAACAATCATTCTTTCCATTGAACTTCTTTTTAGGACTCCTTGGTGTTCTCTCTGAGCTTAGTTCTTTTCTTGCACATGTTTCATTACCCAAATTAGATAATATCAGTGCTAGTAAGGAGTGAAGTTTGCGCCCGGTTTATATTCTAGTGGCTTGCCTTGGGGTCATCTTAGAGGTTCTTTGGTTGGGCTGTTTATTGTTGGCTTGTTTGGCAGTTCCTTGATTGGGGTCTTGTTACCAGATTAACATCAGACCAACAATCAGCTAAACTATTAGAATATAAACTGAGAGCAAATCTCATTCCTTACTAGCACTGATGAAGTTACTTAGTTTTGGTAATGAAATGTTTGCAAGAAAAGTTCCAAGCTCAGAGAGCACCAAGGACCCCTCTTAAGTGTCTGTCTGTCATCTATCCATCCATCCATCCATCCATCTATCCAGCCATCCACCCATCCATTCATCCATCCATCCATCCATCCATCTATCTATCATCAATCTATCCATCCATCTATCATCTATCTATCTATCTATCTATCTATCTATCTATCTATCTATCCATCCATCCATCCATCCATCCATCCATCCATTCATCCATCCATCCATCCATCTATCTATCATCAATCTATCCATACATCTATCATCTATCTATCATCAATCTATCCATACATCTATCATCTATCTATCTGTCTGTCTGTCTGTCTGTCCGTCCGTCCGTCCGTCCATCCATCTATCTATCTGACATTGATATCTATCTAGCACTGATGATATTACCTACCATGTTTCCCCGAAAATAAGTCCTCCCCGGATAATAAGCCCTCCCCTGAAAATAAGCCCTCCCCGAAAATATGTAACCACATGTGCAACCGGTCCCCGCCATTTCCTCTGGTTAGGGTTAGGGAGACAGAGCTGGGAATCAGGTAAGACAGCAAGAGGATCCCCGTCTTGCTCCACGCGCTCCAAAATAATAAGACTTTCCCAAAAATAAGGCCAAGCACTTATTTCGTGGTTCAAAAAAAATATAAGACAGTGTCTTATTTTTGGGGAAACATGGTAGTTAGGTAATGAAATGTCTGCAATAAAACAAGCAAGCTCAGAGAGCACCAAGGACCGCTCCCTGTCAACCTTGAGCTACAAATAGTCTCCTTTATTAGTTCTTTTTAGCTGGAAGAAAGGTCATCTTGAGCCTATGAAGATATAACATGTTATTCACTTTTTTTTTAACTGCAATTATAGTGTTGTTGTTGTTTTTTCTCAATTGTACTCAAAGCTACTCTTTTCTAACATAAATTTTGCTTAACCTTGAGTCAGGGAAGGAGAACTGGCGACCTTCACATGATGAGCTCTACATCCCATCATCTCTGACCACCAGCTATTCTGTCAGGGACTTGAATTCCAAAACCATCAAAAAGTACTCAACAGTTTACTCACACAGTTTTTTTTAAAATCCTGTTGTGCGTTTTCAGATATCGGCAGTCCTTGAAATTCAAGTGAGCTGACAAAACAGTTTAAAACCTTGTTCACACACCATAATGGGAATCTGTCCTTGGAACTTTGTTGTTAATAAAAAAAGGCCTTTTTTGTGTTCAGAACTCCAGTTTAGAGTTTATGCATGGAGTTATGTAGCACGGATATATTAACATTTGTACTACAGGTTTTCATTCCCTGCCTTCCCCCCCCCCCCCCCCCGGCTTCTCCATTTCTACCACATTGTCAGATTGGATTTAAGTTCCCTTGAGCATTTTCTTCTGTGAAATTTGTTTGAGCTTACTTGGTGGTTGCAAGGTGGCAGATGATGCTGGTGTGATTTGTTTTTATTTATTTATTTATTATTTATTTATTAATTCAATTTGTATACCGCCCCTCTCCGAAGACTCAGGACGGCTCACAATGCATTTAAAATCATTATAAGAAACATTTAAAAATTAAAAACATTAAAACTCATTCACACCATTCATGGCTGGATCTCGCCGGATCGCAAGGGCGAGATCAATGGCCCCAGGCCTGCCGGAAAAGTCAGGTCTTCACCGCTTTTCGGAAGGCCAATAGGGTGGAGATGGTCCGGACCTCAGGAGGTAACTGGTTCCAGAGAGCTGGGGCAGCCACAGAGAAGGCCCTCCCCCATGGGCCCACCAGCTGGCATTGTTTAGCTGACGGGACCCGGAGGAGACCAACTCTGTGGGATCTTACCGGTCGTTGGGAGTTATGCAGTAGAAGGCGTTCTCGAAGAGTTTTGGTTTTGACTTCGTCCTTCTCTTTGTCACTCCTACTTGGCTGCCCCCAAATCATTGTTGGGATCGTAATAATCATAATTGTTATCAGATGCAAGGAAAAGATTCCAACTTTATGGCACCCCTTGGGATTTGTGTGAAGAATTGGAAAATAGGAAAATCACAGAGAAGGAGAATTGTACAAAGGCAGAACACTCGCTGAGCTTGGTTGTTTGCTTGTAGACATTTCATTACTTGACTAGGTAACATCATCAGTGCAAGTTGCTCTTTATTATGTAAACAGGTAAACAGTAACAGAGTTGGAAGGGACCTTAGAGGTCATCTAGTCCAACCCCCTACTCACGCAGGAGACCTGTACACAGGATTCGAACTGCTGAACTGCCGACCTTTCTGATTGACAAGCTCAGCATCTTAGCTACTGAGCCACCTAGTCAGGCTCATGTACAGTAACTTGCACTCCCAGTTTAATGGAGGTGTGACTATCTCCTTGGTAGTTCCTTGATTAGGGTATTCTTATCTGTTTGATTGTTTGTCTGGTATTAATCTTTGTTTATCTGGGTGTTGGCTGTTGTTGGAGATAAGGTATTTTGGTCTTTTTGTTTTCTTCTTAGCTTTTTAATTATCTCTTTTGAACGGTGTGTAAATGTGGTTTATTTCTATGTGTCTATTGATGTATGATTTGACTGAATGCCAAGGTTCTGTGAATTCCTTTGCTTTTTTGGATTTAGCTTGGTCTTGGATACTCACAGTGTTCCCAGTGAAACTCTGGTTCATGTGTTGTGAGATTAATGAGTTTTTATTATGTCTTCTGATTGTTAGTTGGCGTTCATGAATGTGCTCTGCTAATCTTCTGCCTGTATGCCCTACATCATGGCTGTCATAGTCCATATGTTGTAGATGAACCTACAGTCGCTCACACTGATGATGTTACCTTGTTAGGTAATGAAATGTCTACCAACAAACAACTAAGCTCAGAGAGCACCATAAACTTCGCAATTTCACCCCTGAGTGACAGACATACCCTTCTATTGGCACAGGATCCTACCTTAAACTTGATATTTTTGTAATTGGGGACAGCACAAGAAGCCTAATTTTCTTATCACATCGAATTGCAGTTGTCAAAAGAATTATTGAATACATTTTCAGTTCTGGCTGAGCAAAAAAAAAAAAAAAAGCAGAAAACTCTGCCCCCCAACAGATTTTTACATCCGCCAAAGCAGTGGTGAAATCCTCCACAGTTTTCCACCAGTTCACTCCCCGTGCCTGCACAGTGCGCACCAAAGGCATGTTGCGTGTGCATGCATGCACAGTGCGCACCAAACCCATGTTGTGTATACACACATGCGCACTTTGCGCAGAAAAAGAAGGCTTAAGAATAGTGAGGGGGGGAACAGTTGTGCCGCGCAATTTAGAATATAAATCATGCAGCACAGCTGATTGTCGGAAATACCGACAATCAGCTGTGGCGCAGCTTTGCTTTTATTACTACCGGTTCACCCAAACCGGTGCGAACCGGTAGCATTTCACCCTTGTGCCAAAGCTTCCAGATTCTTATGACCAACAGCTCTGGAATGTATGCAATCAAATTCAAATGGCATTACTCTTATGCGGATGTGTGATTTGAAAATATCTGAGTTGCTGGTGTTCAGAAAGAAAAAATTTCATCAGTGTTAATTTGCAATTCAATCAGCCTCTTCTGTCACTCCTCACAGAAGGATGTGGTCTGGTTTGTTCTCTGGAGTTGGCAGCTAACCTCTCCCTCCCTATCCCCCCTCTACGTCTGAATCACTCCTCAAACGCATTATTACCAAATAATACATAGTTAATAAATGCTGGATGTTGCTAGAACCACAAATTACATTATAATAACTCGAGTGCGTTCTTGACCTATTTAAATAGCATAAAGTATGCAGATAAATGTCTAAATTTGCATCACGTTACAAGCCAGCAACTAAGTTTTACAAACAGCACTTTCCCTTCTGGAAAAATCTGCCAAGGGCTTCATTTGGCTATGCCACAAAATACATCAGAACTTTGAAAAACATGGCTTTTTTTTTCTCTAGAAGGACATTTCTGCAAAATTTCTGATTGAAAAAGAGGACAGGGCCCCACCAGAGTTGAAGGAAGAAGATATTTTTTTGGTCATGTTTGCCAATTCCTCTATTCTTGAAATATTAGTGCCACTTTATAAAACCCTTGTAAGACCACACCTGGAATACTGCAAACCAATTTTGGTCACGATACTACAAAAAGATATTGAGACTTTGGAAAAACTTCAGAGAAGAGCAACTAAGATGATCAAAGGCCTGGAGACTAAAACATGAAGAACGGCTGCAGGATTTGGGTTTGGCTAGTCTAAAGAAAAGAAGAATTAGGGGGTGGCATGATAGCAGTATTCCAGGATTTGAGGGGCTGCCACAAAGAAGAGGGGGTCAAATTATTCTCCAAAGCACCAGAGGGCAGGACAAGAAACTGTGGTTGGAAACTAATCAAAGAGAGAAGCAACCTGGAATTAAGGAGAAGCAATGAGGACAATTAACCAGTGGAATAGCTTGCCACCAGAAATTGTGGGTGCTCCATCACTGGAGGTCTTTAAGAAGAGAGTGAACAGCCACTTGTCTGAAATGGTATCCTGCTTGAGCAGAAGTCTGGACTAGAAGACCTTCAAGGTCCCTTCCAGCTCTTCTCTTCTCTTCTCTTCTCTTCTCTTCTCTTCTCTTCTCTTCTCTTCTCTTCTCTTCTCTTCTCTTCTCTTCTCTTCTCTTCTCTTCTCTTTTCTTCTCTAAACTAATGAAGACTGCATCCTTTTAGAATGAAAGAAAATAATCCCTACTGCCCCTGGGATCTTGGTGGGAGGCAAAAATCTTCCAATGTTTTAAGTTATGCATTTAAGCAAAGTTGAGCCTGCTTCATGGTTAATACTGGGTAGGAAGGTTAGGGTTGTTTATTTCATATTTAGAAGGAATGTGACTAGGTTCCTACCAGCTCTGCTTCTTCCCACCTGCAGCATTTCAAGAGTTTTGTTTTTGTGCATATAATAATTATGTTGCTTTCAAGCTGTGATTACCAGCAAGTATTCCTTAAGATGCCTTTTGGATAAGAGAGCTTGATGGCACTTTGAAACTAGCATGTCTGTATAACTAAGACATTAAGGGCCTCAAAGTCACAGGAGAACATGAGTTTAACTCCCACTTTAGCCATGAAAGCCAGCTAGGTGACTTTGGGCCAGTCATTCTCTCTCAGCCCAACTCACCTCACAAGATTGTTGTGAGGAAAATTGGAGGAGGAAGCTGTGATGGATTTGTTTGCCCACTTGAATTATTTGTAAAAAAAAAAAAAAGGAAAGGAAAGGAAAGAAAGAAAGAAAGAAAGAAAGAAAGAAAGAAAGAAAGAAAGAAAGAAAGAAAGAAAGAAAGAAAGGAAAGAAGGAGGGAGGGAGGGAGGGAGGGAGGGAGGGAGGGAGGAAGGAAGGAAGGAAGGAAGGAAGGAAGGAAGGAAGGAAGGAAGGAAGGAAGGAAGGAAGGAAGGGCTAATCCTTCAAGAGGAATTAATACCAGAGAAACAATCAAGCTGGAAACAAATGCTAATCATGGAATTATCAAGAACTCCACAGTTCAACCCTGAACTACATATCTGGATTTGGATATAAGAAATTATATGGAACTTTTGTTTGCTTCACTGCTTCCCAACTTATTAGTTTCATCTTCAATACTTCCATAGTATTATTGGATTATAAGAGAGTTGGATCTAAATTAAGGAAGAAAGCAAAATAAATGACCAAGGGCTTCAGAATGTCCCCAGATAAGTTCATCCTATCCATCTTCTCTGTACAAGAAGTCCGTTTCTTGCCACAGTGATGAATCCAGCCACATCCATCTTAATGCCAAATAGTCAAATATTTTTAGAAAAAAATGATTCAGTGAATCATATTTTCAGCTTTGTCACTCATTGATGCACACAGATCTGTTACCACTACATGGTGGTAACCATTTAATTTTTCCAAATTTGCCACATTAACTAGAGTTAATGTGGCAAATTAATTGCAGCATCTGACTAAGATAAACAGACCAAAAATCCATTTAATTTTGTAATGGCACTGAAGGGCTCCCTAAGCAGTTTTAAACCTAACTTTCTTAGTCTCCTTTTTATAAAATATATGAACATAACAATGGGTCACACTTTGTATTAGGTACCCAAAAGGTGCTTTGGAGAGCTCAGGAATATGAATGTAGCACATGTTTGCAACTCTTTAAAGCAGCTGCGTCTTTTCCTAGCAGCGAAAAATTTCTGATACTAAGAATTACAGTTCAAGATCATATTTGCTCCCCTCCAAGCTCTGAAACATATTTTGAAATTAAATCCAAGGCATTCCTCAGTCCTGGTAAGTACACATCATCTTGAAGAATAGATGGGCTGAAGATATTGTTTCTTCTTATGGAAACATTACATTATTTTCAGTGGATATATGCATAATGGTATGCTGATTAGTGTACATTTAAAGTGACAATAATTTTTTTGTTCTGTGCTGTGCTATGCTATCAGAGGTGGAATGCACATACTGTAGCAACCGGTTCACCCAGCAAATGTGTGTGATGTCAAACAACATGGCAATTTGCTCACGCACGCCTTCCACACATGCATGCAGCATCAAAAACACAGCGATATAGGATGGGATTGCGCCCGGGCGGGTGAGCACACCCGCAGGTCACCACTACCTGTTCACCTGAACTGGCTGAATACCATCTCTATGCTGTGCTATGCTACACTATGATGCACTATTCTACACTATACTGTTCTATTCTATTCTATTCTATTCTATTCTATTCTATTCTATTCTATTCTATTCCATTTTCTGTTCTATTCTATTCTACTCTATTCTATTCTAAGCTAGTCTAGTCTAGTCTAGTCTAGTAGTCTATTCCTATTCCTAATCCGATTCCAATTCTGATTCCTATTCCTACTTTATTGAACGCCAATCTCAGCATTTCTGGATGAGAAAACAGTGTTTGGCCCCTCAGACAAATTACAAAAACTCTTTCCTGAGACACCTCATGCCATGAATCAGTCTGAAGTCTGCAACAATACATAAAATATGTAACCATTAGGACCCTATTTGCTGTATTGCAATCGATAAAACAACTTAATTGTCTATTTAAAAATATCTATCCACAACCGCTTAAAGAATAATTGAATGAACGGGAAGGCAACATCATTCTTTTGTGCATAAAAATCATTTGAATATCTTTTATTCCTTTTCACATTGCAGGTTCGTTTAGAATGGCCCACAGATCTGGCCGTCAACCCCCTCGACAACTCCTTGTATGTGCTGGACAACAATATCGTCCTTCAAATCTCTCAGAACGGACGGGTTCGCATCATCGCAGGGCGCCCCATTCACTGCCAGGTTCCAGGCGTTGACCACGTGCTGGTCAGCAAAGTGGCCATCCATTCCACCCTCGAATCGGCCCGTGCTGTTGGCGTCTCTCACAGCGGCGTGTTGTACATTGCCGAGACGGACGAAAGGAAGATCAACCGCATCCAGCAGGTTACCACCAATGGAGAAATCTCGGTCATTGCTGGGGCACCGACAGATTGTGACTGTAAGATTGATCCCAACTGTGATTGCTTCTCAGGCAAGTGATGATGAATTCTCCTGTTCTGACCCAGACTTAGCAAGTAATGATAAGCCACTTACTCGTGAGTAAAAACAAACCCCTTTGCAAACCAGGGCAGGAACAGTCTTTTATTCGTGTGGATAAACAAAAATCAAGGAGCCTTGGTAGTACAGTGGTCTAAAGCATCCTGTTATTAAGACCAGCTGCCTGCAATTACTGCAGGTTCGAATCTCGCCAGGCTCAAGGTTGACTCAACCTTCCATCCTTTCTAAGGTAGGTAAATTGAAGACCCAGTTGTGGGGGCAATAAGCTGACTTTGTATAAATATACAAAAGAATGAAGGCTATTGCTTAGCACATTGTAAGCCGCCCTGAGTCTCTGGAGAAGGGCGGCATATAAATCAAATTTAAAAAAAAAAAAATGTAATTAGTCCCAACAGACTTGGCCAAGAAATCTGAATTGCTTGCTGTATTCTAGAAACAAAAAGTTGTCTGCGACAACCGGCCACTCCCCAAACCCCGCCTATTTATTTCCCAGCCAGAAAGGGGCTGACTAGTGCCTACATCTGTTTTTCCCTGAGAGCCAGCTTATTGCTTTCCTTTGCTGTCCTCTCCTCTCTATGCATACGCGCATCTGGCGCATGGGCCCCATCTGTTCCTCCCCCTCACTCAGTTCAGGCCCAGAAGACAACTGCCCCTCCATCTGGGCAGAGGACGGAAGGCCCCCGGCTCTGCCTCTGTCTCTAATCTCCTCCCCAGGGGTGGGTTCTACTTACCTTTACTACCGTTTCGGAATGGGATCGTGTGCACGCATGCGCAGAAGCTTCTGCACATGCACAGATCACCGATGATGACATCCGGGGCGGTGGGCGGGGCCTCCCGCCGGTTTGACTACCGGTTCTTGCGAACCGGTCTGAACCGGGGACAACCCACCGCTACTCCTCCCCGAATGTTAAACTTGTTTTTTGATGCCAGTTTAAGCCTCACTTTGGAATGGATGGAAGCATCCCACCCATGATCAAGCATCCTATTTTGAAACCGGGATGCCTGAAAACAAAAACGATGAGGTTTTCACAAAATCATGACTGTATATTCAATTTTACAGCTTGTAGAATGCAAGCTTTCACCCCTCCAAGTCCCTCTTGTCTACTCTTTGAATGCAAACGTTGCTCCTGGGTTTCTAGAGTTGGAAAGGACAGTTGTATTACCAACATTAATGTAGACTTCAGTTCCACCCAGGGCTGCTTTGCCTGGTAGGAGGGCAGAGGTCACGTGCTTTAAAAACAAGAAGGTGTGCCGGAATGAATGACATTATCTTAATTGCAAAATTGGCTTTTTTTTTTTTTTTCTAGAAGTGAAATAATTAGTCAGCTTGAGGATTGCTAGCATTTTGATTCTTCTATGTCAATGCAATGATTCTGCCCTGTGCGAGAAGAAATAGGGCAACTGTGTTCCATTATCAATAGGTGGTATAAGGACTCCTGCCTTGGACTAGAAGACCACTTTTACTTTTTACTTTACTTTTATTTGATTTATATACCGCCCTACTCCCGAAGGACTCATTGCGGTGAACAGCCAACAATAAAATACATATATACAAAATTTAAAAAGCAGAAATAAAATCGAATTAAATAGTTTGGCCCAGACAAATTAAAACCCCAATCAATTTAAAACAAATTTAAACTTTGAGTATTAAAAATATTAAAAAACATTAAAATTATTAAAATTGTTTAAAAAGAGGGAGAAAGTTAGGCCAGGCCCGCCTGGTGAAATAAAAAGAGCGCGGCGGAAGGTGCGCAGATCCGGGATCCTTCGCATCTCCGGGGGGAGCTCGTTCCAGATAGTAGGTGCCCCCACAGAGAAGGCTTTCCCCCTGGGGGCCACCAGTCGACATTGTTTGGCCGACGGCACCTGGAGGAGCCCTTCTCTATGAGAGCGTACCGGTCAGTGGGAGGCTATTGGTGGTAGTAGCGGTCCCGCAGGTACCCAGGTCCTGAGCCATGGAGTGCTTTAAAGATGAGAACCAAAACCTTGAAGCGCACCCGGAAGACCACCGGGAGCCAGTGCAGCTTGCGCAGGAGGGGTGTTACATGGGAGCGCCATGTCGCTCCCATTACCACCCACGCAGCCGCACTCTGTGCCAGTTGGAGCCTCTGGGTGTTCCTCAAGGGGAGCCCCATGTAGAGAGTGTTACAGTAGTCCAGGCGGGAGGTGACGAGGGCATGAGTGACTGTGCATAAGGAGTCCCGATCCAGAAAGGGACGCAACTGGCGAATCAGGCGAACCTGATAAAAAATCCTCCCGGTCACGGCCGTCAAGTCCTCCAAAGATCCCTTCCAACCCTATGATTTTATAATGCAAGTGATGAGGGAGACCCAGTGCTATTAATGCACTTAACAATTATGTGGAGGAAGCCCAGACAGGGGAAGTTAAAAAAAACATTCCAGCTGAAGAAGCTTCTTGAATGAGAAGCGAACCATCTTCAAAGAAAAAACAAGAAAGTCCAGTTGCCTCCTGAAAAAGCACCTTTGGGACAACCATTACCTGGATGACTGAGAATCTCTACAGAATTCCAGCTTTGAGTCCATTGAGTCCCATAATCTGGGTCCTCATTTTACCTACCTTGGAAGGATGGAAGGCTGAGTCAACCTTGAGCCTGGTGAGATTTGAACTCGCAGTAATTGCAGGCAGCTGGCAGTTAAGTGCTACCTTAACCGCACTTTAGTCCGCTGTGCCACCAAGTCTTCATGTTGTGTATGTGTGTGTGTGTGTGTGTGTGTGTGTGTGTGTGTGTGTATATATATATATATATATATATATATATATATATATATATATATATATATTAAAAATAATAATCTTAAATTATTCTGCTGTAAATGCTTAATTTTATTGATTAAATTGCACATCGCCCAGAGCGCCTCTCTGAGTAAGATGGGTGATTAAGAACCATGATAGATAAACAAACAAACATCAACTATGATACTTATCTAAACTTCCTGTTCGTATTAATCTAAATCAGAGGTCTCGAATGAAATACAATCATTTTAGCATATCTGTGTTCTCGACACTTACAGCATAAAAGGATTTTGACTCAACATGTCATTGCATTTCTGGATGACAGTGTAATGCTGCCAACGTAATGTTTTCTGCTGTGATTGTCGTTGTGTTTTTGTCAGCTTGGATTGTACGAGGTTCAAAAACAGCAGGGTTGTGCGTGCAACAATCAACATTCAAAGTTGGATGTAATAGTAAATCACAGCACAATCGTTTTGTTCGGCGCTTACCATGGGTCCTGTATCTACCCATTTCTGGGTTATTGTTCCATGGAGACCAAACTATTGTGGCATGTTTTAAGGATGGTTTGAAAAATCCCTGGCTCACCATCATGTGGGAATGCAACCAAGGACTAAATGAAGTTAGGAAAATATTTCCCAATACTAAAAATATTTAAAGAGTGAAACAGAGAGGTGGAGAACACTCTTCTTTGGAGCTGCTCAAGTGGGCTAGACAACTTGATTAGAAGGTTGTATTCAATGGCGGTGGCTCAGTGACTATGATGCTGAGCTTGTTGATCGAAAGGTCGGCAGTTCAGCAGTTCGAATCCCTAGTGCCACGTAACAGGATGAGTTCCTGTTACTTGTCCCAGCTTCTGCCAACCTAGCAGTTCCAAAGCACATAAAAATGCAAGTAGAAAAATAGGGACCATCTTTGGTGGGAAGGTAACAGCGTTCCATGCGCCTTTGGCGTTTAGTCATGCTGGCCACATGACCACGGAGACGCTGGCTCTTTGGCTTTGAAATGGAGATGAGCACTGCCCCCTAGAGTCGGGAACGACTAGCACATATGTGCAAGGGGATCCTTTACCTTTATTTGATGGTGACAATGTTTTTTTTTAACTTTGACTCCATAAAGTAGCATTTCTCAATCTTGTCAACTTTAACATAGCTTGCTGAGGAATTCTGGGAGTTGAAGTCCACACATCTTAAGGTTGCCAAGGTTGAGAAACAGTTCTATAAAGTATCAAACAGGACATCGCTACTATTCCCCTCGAGTCCCCTATGCATTCATACGCTGAATAAATTCATACTTTGAGGAAACTCCAGGCCTCAGAGTTTTGCTTGCGTTGGGTTTGTTATTAGGAACTGTGACACCTTCTTTATTTTGACTAGCCGTTGCAGATTTGCAATGGTCCACACTGTTCTCTTCCTATTTTTCAGGTGATGGTGGATACGCTAAAGACGCCAAGTTGAAAGCTCCCTCTTCCCTCGCTGTGTCTCCTGACGGTACTTTGTACATCGCCGACCTCGGGAACATCCGCATTCGTGCTGTGAGCCAAAATAAGCCTCATCTCAACGATGCCAATATTTACGAGATAGCCTCTCCGGCTGATCAGGAACTCTATCAATTCACGAACAATGGGACTCACCTGCACACCCTCAATCTGATCACGAGAGACTTTCTGTATAACTTCACGTATAACGGGGAAGGTGAACTGGGCACCGTTACCAGCAACAGCGGTCACTCGGTGCATATTCGCCGGGACGCCAGTGGCTTACCGCTTTGGATGGTGATGCCAGGAGGGCAAGTGTACTGGTTGACCATCAGTAGCAACGGCATTCTCAAAAGAGTTTATGCTCAGGGCTACAATTTAGCCCTAATGACCTATCCTGGCACCAGTGGACTTCTCGCCACCAAAAGTAACGAGTATGGATGGACAACAGTTTATGAGTAAGTGCTTTTACCAAACCTTGAAAAACCACTGCTTCGCTTATTAAATTATTTCCCCCTCATTCCATCACCAAAAATCCATCTGGTCCATAATACAGGTAGTCCTCGACGTACGACCCCCAATTTTATTTATTTATTTATTTATTTATTTTTCATATTTGTATACCGCCCTACTCCCGAAGGACTCAGGGCGGTGAACAGCCATAATAAATACAAATACATATAGAAGTTAAAAACTATTAAGAAACAGATTAAGTAATTTAGGCTCAAAGATTAAAAAAACATCCAAATTTATCTAAAGAGGTTTAAAACCCAATTTAAAAGCCAGTTTAAAAGCCAATTAAAAAGGGAGAGTTAGGCCAGACCAGCTTGTTGGAATAGAAATGTTTTCAGGGCACGGCGGAATATGCGTAAGTCTTGGATGTTTCGTAACTCCGGGGGAAGCCCGTTCCAGATGGTAGGTGCCCCCACATTGAGCCCCAAATTTCTGTTGCTAAGCGAGACAGGTGTTAAGTGAGTTCTGCCCTATTTTATGACCTTTCTTGTCACGGTTGTTAAGTGAATCATTGCAGTTGTTAGGTTAGTAACACAGTTGTTAAGTGAATCATTGCAGTTAAATTAGTAACACAGTTGTTAAGTGAATCATTGCAGTTGTTAGGTTAGTAACACGGTTGTTAAGTGAATTATTGCAGTTGTTAAGTTAGTAACACGGTGGTTAAGTGAATCTGGTTTTCCCCACTGACTTTGCTTATCAGAAGGTCCCAAAAGGGGATCACATGACACCCCCCCCAGGACACAACACAGCAACGGTCATAAGTACGAACCAGTTTCCAAGCATCTGAATTTTGATCATGTGACTTTGGGGATGTTGCAAATGGTCGTAAGTGTGAAAAATGTAAATGGCTTTTTTCAGTGCCATTGTAAGTTTGAATGGCTACTAAAGGAACTGATGTAAGACAAGGACCACCTGTACTTCCCAATTTGCAAGACGTGCGATATCATGTATTCATTCAGAAACCTTAAAACGCCTTGACTGAGTCTGCACGTCACGTTCAACCTTGTAAGGAATCCATCCATTCGAAAAGTTGATTTGATCTGGATTAGGCGTCCCTGCTCACCTAATCAGAAACCTCTGTTTTATGTCAGATATTTAATGCAATAGTTTTACCTGTTCATTTATTTATAAGATCTATATGGCCCCCTATCAGCTCCGTGTCTGTATCGAGGAATGCAGCTGTTATTTATTTATATATGCATTTATTTATTTATAAGATTTATATAGATACCCGTTTTATACGATGTAATCCTGGACAGTTCACAGCAAATACAAATAATATAAGAGTCTAAAAAGACCCCTTTTTATCAAAAAGACTGTCAAAATCGATTTTGCTGACTGCTTACAACCATCGTATTCTTCTCATGGACGGAAGCGGTAGGATGAAGCTAAAATAGCAAAATCAATTAGAGGGATCAGTTTGGTTACAAAATGGCAGATTCATTTATGACTTGTGCTTTTACTTTTTATTTATTTTAAAATCTTGCCCTCAAGGTGCAAGATGACCAGGAATGATTGTTCAGATATTTTTTTTTTAAAAGAGCTATATTAGCTAACAGAACATTGGAAATGATCAGACCAAAGCTATCCAGTGATATCTGTTGTTAGTTGCGAAGTCATGTCTGACCCATTGCGACCCCATGGACAACGTTCCTCCAGGCCTTCCTGTCCTCTACCATCCTCTGGAGTCCATTTAAGCTCACACCAACTGCTTCAGTGACTCCATCCAGCTACCTCATTCTCTGCCGTCCCCTTCTTCTTTTGCCCTCAATCCCTGTTTCCTCCCCACTCCTGGAGGAAGGATATTGCAAAATCTCCATTCCCACCCCACTCTGGGGCCAGCCAGAGGTGGTATTTCCGGTTCTCCAAACTGCTCAAAATTTCCACTACCAGTTCTCCAGAACCTGTCAGAACCTGCTGGATTTCGCCCCTGGTTTCCTCTCTATTTATTTACAATAGTTTGTCTTCTCAGTGTTGATGGGGTGATCGTTCTCCTTGGTAGTTCCTTGATTAGGGTATTGTTTACTGCTTGATTTTTGTCTGATGGTAATCCTGGATTAATTCCTGTTTATGTAAGTGTAGGGTGCTGGCAAGCAGGTGTTCTGGTTTTTTTGTTTCCTTCTTAGCTTTTTACTTGTCTCTTTTGTATAATGTGTAAATGTTGTTTATCTCTATGTGCCTGTTGATGGCTGCTTTGTCTGAATAACAGAGTTGGAAGGGATCTTGTAGGACTTCTAGTCCAACCCCCTGCCCAAGGAGGAGACCCTTGACATGGTCACTTTCCCCTAAAGTTCCCACAACTTCAGCCCCTTCCATCATTTCATCTGTCTTAGTAGCTATAGCAATAGCACTTAGATTTACATACCTCTTCCCAGTGCTTAATAGCCCCCTCTAAGCAGTTTCCAAGGTCAGCCTCTTCCCCCAACAATCTGGGTCCTCATTTTACCCATCTTGGAAGGATGGAAGGCTGAGTTAATCTTGAGCCTGGTGAGATTCGAACTGCCAAATTGCAGTCAGCCAGCAGTCAGCAGAAGTAGCCTGCAATACTACACTCTAACCACTGTGCCACCACGGCTCATAAGAATTATGAGTAAGAATTCCTCAGAGAACTGAGTGCCAATCTTCCAGGCATTCCCTAGCTTCTTGGATGTAACATGATCCAGTTGAAACTATGAGTAAATCTGCATATGTTATGAAATGAAGGAATTTTCACTGTGTCTTCTAACTGCTATGGGTAGCTGATATTCAAGGATGCCCTCTACTAATCTGCCTCTCTGTCCTATATAGTGGCTGTAGTAGTCTTCATACTATGTGTTGTAAACAATTCCTTTTTTTTTTTCTTAGACTACTGGCTCTTGTGATTTACTCAATATGTTTTGGAGGGCTTTAGCCAGTTTGTGTGTTACAGGGATGAAGTGTGGTTGTAATAATCGTGTTTCTGAGATGTTTTTTTTGATGTATGGCAGTGTTATCCTTTTCATATCCCATGTTGGTTGTTCTATAGTGGTTGTAGTGGTATGTATTTTTTGATAAATTGTATGGCTACTCATTTTGTGTGTCATCCTGAGAAAACATCCCTTGAATCTCAGGATGTTTTCTGCCTCTTAATGGCTTGTCTTGATCCTTTCCTGAGTCAGTGGACGTGAGCCGTGGTGGTGCAGTGGTTAGAATGCAGTATTACAGGTTACTTCTGCTAACTACCGACTGCCTGCAGTTCAATTCTCACCGGCTCAGCCTTCCATCCTTCTGACATTGGTAAAATGAGGACCCAGATGGTTGGGGGCAATAGGTTGACTCTGTAAATCGCTTAGTGAAGGGGTATATAAATCTAATATATTGGAGGAGGTCAGTTGTAATTTGAATGGCGATTAGTTATTAAGCAAGGGCTACCTATATTAGCAGACAGTTTATTATTTTGCTGTGCTCTCTTTTAAACTAAAAATAATCTCTTTATGCTCTAAATTACAGCACAGGTTTCAGTGTCATTTAATTTCTTTGGATGTCACACCTCTTGTTATGCATGCTGCATTTCTTTTCCTCGCTATTATTTTTCTTTTGATGTTACATCGTGCTGTTCCAATCCATGGTCACAGCAATAACTTTCTTTCTTATTAGATTGTTGGCCATATGCTGGCTCTGTAAACCTCTTAGAGAGGGCTGCAAAGCACGGAAGCGGTATATAAGTCTAAGTTCTACTGCTATTTTCCAACAAGATTCTAACCTGCTGCCGCTACTAGTTGGTTCTCTTGTTGTCAAGATGCTCAAGGGGTTCACATGGACCTACAAAAATGTCCTTGGAAACCAATGATACAAAAAGTGTCCTGGAGAACCTTCACAGGTAAAAGGGACCAAAGGTTTGTCCCTTCTAATGCATTCGGATGGAGGTGGGTTTTAAGCAGGGATGGGATTCAGCCGGTTTGAACCGGTTCGTGCGAACTAGATGTTAATTTTAATCTGGTTCGCCGAACCAGTTGTTCCAAGGACTGGCTGACTCCGCCCACCCCACCCCGCCCCTCCCAGGAGTCTCCACGTGCCCCATTTTGGATACGAGGTAAGTGCAGGGCCTGCGTGGAGGCCCTGGGAGGGTGAAAAAACGGGCCTCCAGAAGTCCGGAAATGGGCCTGTTTCCAGCCTCCGGTGCCCGGGAGAGGCCGTTTTTGCCCTCCTGGAGGCTTGAGGAAAGCCTCTGGAGCTTTGGAGGGCGAAAAATGGACCTACCAGAAGTCCGGAAATGGGCCCATTTCTGGCCTCTGGAGCTTGGGGGAGGCCATTTTTGCCCTCCTAGAGGCTCGAGGAAAGCCTCTGGAGCCTTACGAGGGCGAAAAACGGGCCTACCAGAAGTCCAGAAACAGGCTCATTTCCAGCCTCCAGAGGGCCTCTGGTGCCTGAGGGAAGACGTTTTTGCCCTTCTGGAGGCTTGAGGAAAGCCTCCGGAGCCTTGGGAGGGCAAAAATGCTCCCCATCCATGGTGCAGGAGGCTGAGTAGGCCACCCCCCCATGGCCACACCTATCCAGCAAGCGGACAGCAAACTGGTTGTTAATTTTTTCAATCCCATCACTGGTTTTAAGAGGTGAAATAGGTGCCTTAATCCTTGTAGCTGCCCAATGTATCTATCGCACCAATTCAAACACTCCAAATCTTGTCCGAAAACAAACCAACCCTATCCCTAACTGTTCTCGCAGTGCATTTCCAAATAAGACAGGGATGAAAAGCCCCCTTAAGCCAGACAACGTTGCACACTTTTCTCGAAAGCGAAGACTGGTCATTACTCAACGTAGTCAACTTCCCTTTGATGTGATTCCTCTGTTGAGGTCATCCCTGAGGTCAAGTGGGATGGAGAGCAGTCAGCCAAAACAGAAAGATCTGAAGGCCTCTAAATATACTCAACGGCATCCGCTTTGACAGCCTCTGGCTCAAAGGGAGTCATGTCTTCATGGAGAAATGAGTGCAGAATTGGGGAGGGAATTGCACAGAATCGCACAGAGTTACCTTCTGGCCTTGTTATCAAGGTATCAGCTGTTCCGATCAGCTCCTGGTAGACCAGTAAATGCTTGAATCCCCAGTTGTGGGGAGTGGGGGAAGCAGCTTTGGCAGCCTGGCTTTAAACCAACGGAATAGGAAGGGGGGACCCTGAACAGCTGGAAATAGACAGCTGGATTTCCCATTAGGAGGCACCGAAGAGCTGTCATCGCTTCTCATCAGTGCTGTGAAGGCATAAACCATGCCAGCAGCACACCCTAGACATGTAGAGCTGATGGGTCTGCAATGCTGCAGTTCATAAACCTGGATACTCCTGCATCTGGGGCATTGTCTAAAACCCTCAATATGTTTTTTGCAGCATTATGAAACCCGTAGAAAACGTTAAAACATTTTAGAGAAAAGAATGATACTGAGCTCCAGTAGCTCAGTTTTCTTTTAAATTCCCTTTTTTCTTAGTGCAGAGTGCCCTCTTGTGGCCATCTCTTAGGTCACATCAAACTCCAAGGTTTACTGTGCCATTACTTCGTGGCTGTCCATAAATTCATCATCATTATTCATGAATTACTTTTTATGTACCATGATTGCCTTCTCCCCAGTGAGTGAAGCAAGGTGGCTTATAAAACAAAGCATCAAAAGTGCCAATAAAATCTTGAAAGTTGCAACCAGGGTGTGTTAAATCTAAACCTAAATTGAATTGGCCCACAATGAGAAAGGGCTCTTTTAAAAAAAATAATAATCTTAAAGTACAGTTCTCTATACTTTTAATCAGTCCCTTGAACTCTGTGATCTTATTTATGTATAGAGATGCCCAGGGATGAAAAATGTCTTGAGTCAAACAGTGTGGCACACATTTCTCGAAAAGTGAAGAGGGTCACTAAATGAACTGTCCTAAGTCAAGGACTACCTGTGTTGCAAAGCAAAGCTATATGGCTTCTAACATCATCATGATTGCAAGTGGGCCTATGAGTCCATCTAGTATTGCGCTCTTCTAAAAAAAATGGCGAAAGCTTCATTTTTGGAAAGAGGTCTCTCTGGCTATAAAGAAATATAAAATTAAGCTGTGATGCTACAGAGCACACTGGGGTTAAAAAAACCCTTGCTTTCCAAAAGTATTTGTTTTGCAGTTGGCTGCACCAGCTGTGAAAAGCCTCCACAGGGCAACTTTAGTCCTGGGAATGCAAAGTGACTTTTTAATCACCGTATAAAGATTAGCCATTCAAAGTAGGAGGCACATTTTGACCCAGCTCTTCAGCCAAAACAGGATCCCAAAGCAGCTTGTAAAATGTCTTTTGGAAAGCCAAAGGCTTTATGATTGCAGGCAGCTGAAAACAGCAGGTAAGTGTAAATGCTATGAGCTTACTCTGGGCTAGCCAATCCAGACTCTCTTGATAGCTAGGGAAAGAATGGGTTGCTTTTCAGCGAAATTATCACTGGATGTCTCTCAAAAAGAGAACAAATACTGATTCGTGCCAGAATCTTTGTGTGTGTGTCTGTTTGTCGGTCTGTCTGTCTATATCTCTATTCCTCTGCCGATGAACATAATAAAATGTTGATTTGATATGGGTACGCTCAGTGGTGGGATTCAAATAATTTAACAACCGGTTCTCTGCCCTAATGACCAGCTGGGTAGGCATGGTTGTGCGGGCATGGCCAACTCAACATTACTCACGTCGATGGGCGCTTCGCCTTAGCTGTTACAATGTAATAAGGGTTAACCAGAGAGGCAGTTTCTGTAAGCAGGGCAATAAAGATTAGGCTAGAAACACCACCAGAATGTTTCCTTCCTGCCTTCCTTATAGGATTAGTCCTGTAAAGGGAAAAAAGGAGATTTCTTCCAACAACCGGTTCTCCGAACTGCTTAGAAAGTTAACAACCAGTTCTCCTGAATAGGTGCGAACTGGCTGAATCCCACCATTGGGTACACTTCCCTCCTTCTATTCCTCTTCCCTCCCTCCCTCCCTCCCTCCTTCTTTTTCAGTGCACTGCATTGTATATGCCATTTATCTGTGCTCTTTCTATTTTCCTAGGTATGATTCCGATGGTCATTTAACCAATGCAACTTTCCCCACTGGGGAAGTCAGCAGTTTCCATAGTGATGTTGAAAAACTGATGAGAATAGAAATTGACGCTTCAAATAGGGAAAATGTGATTACAGCAACTAACTTTTCAGCTACCTCAACTATTTATACTTTAAAACAAGGTAGGCAAAATGCATCCTCGTTGTTGTTGTTTTTTCCCGTGTTTGATCTCGTAGTTTTAACGTTCCTCTGAATATATTTTTCAAAGCCCTGCAACAAAGCGAGGTAGCTCATTATATTGGCTCCTACAGGTTACTCAAAAGATCTGATCAAGCAAGTTCAGAATAATAAGATGACAACTATAGGAAGCCTTGAGATCAGAAACGTATTTTTTTTTTTCTTTAAAAGCCAGCATAATCCAGTCAAACTTATTCTCTCCAGTGGGAGAGACTGAACCAAGTTGTGGTTTAGTTATCACTAAAACTGGCCTCTTTGGAAACTAACTGTGATGACACCACTTTTAAAACAAGAGACATAGAATGTTACAGACCATCAACCTAATGTTTGTCCCAGATAAGCCGAACAAGAGAAAGAATAATAAATTTATGAACAGCAATAGAGGGTAGCTCTACTATAATATCATTAAACTACCTTTTTATGACCCTGTAATCCCTTAATTCGGAGTACAGTCAGGGCAACTGGATAGACCTGAGCATTTACTGGCCGAACGCCCTTCCTGATGCCATGCAGAGTTCGCAGCAGATATTTCTTTTCTTTGCACCTTAGGAGAGAAACATCTGCCACTACCTAGGATTGAACCCTCAACCTTCCAAGTAGGAGGTGAGAGTCTTCACCACTAGGCCACCACAACGCTCAGCTCTAAAACATAATATCATTGAATGCCACAAACTAACCTGATACCAAAAACCAGAGACTACATTTTAACTTTGTTCAAGCCAACTAATACGGGGTAATTCAATAAACCATGTTTAAACCATGCTTGGCTTAGCATTTGGACCACCACACCAATTGTGACTACTTTGGCGTTTGTTGATCCCTTTGCATTTTCTCTTATGATATATATTGGCCAAGTGTGATTGGACACACAAGGAATTTGTCTTCGGTGCATAAGCTCTCAGTGTACGTAAAAGCTATGTGATAAATCATGATCATATAGCTTTGCCGATGTCAGAGCCCACACAGCTGCCAAGATCCAATGAAAGTGAGAATCCCATAAACTTTGGTGAACTGTCCTTTAATGATAAACTAGGGAATTTCCAAGCCAGCCTGCCTTGCTTGTTTTATTCATTTGCTTATTTATTATTTATTTATGGGATTTGTCGACTGCCATAGGATTCTAGGTAGCTACATAATTTACATGTAAAACCCGATGCAAGTCACTATAATAATTAATTAGAACAGTTGTGTAATTAAATCTCAGTTTAAATGAAGGCTAAAAGTAGTAAGTTAAATGTCTTGAATATAGCAATATTGGCTATAATTAATCCCCGAAGCCTTTCTGGATCAGCCGTGTTTCAGCATCCAAGCCTTAGGGAACAATTATTCTAAAGACGTAAGAACTGCTTCAGAGAATAACCACCAGTGGGGGCCATACTTTCTGATTCTTAACTAGCTGGTACTATCTAATGGTATGTCCTAGTTCTTTGAGTAGGACAAAGAGAAACTATTGCAGAAAAGCAGCTCCTAAATTATCCGATCGTGACTCTTTTGTAACTAGTGTCCAACATCTTAAATTGCCCTCAGAAACCTACCGTGTTTCCCCAAAAATAAGACCCAGTTTTACATTTTTTTGGCCACCAAAAAAGGCACCAGGTCTTATTTTCAGGAGATGTCTTCCACTGACTCACCTCGTGGCAGCAGCAAAGACAACCCTGCCCAACAGGAGCCCGCTGCCAGCCCACTTCTTCTGTGGCCGCTTGCCTCCGCTCACATGTGTTGCCCCCGGCCTCCTTTTTGCCATCAGAGGCCTTCAGGAAAGGCCTCTGCAGCCAAGAAATGAGCTCCGGATAAATCCAGCAAGGTGAGGCAGGTGTTGGGGTGTGCGAGGCCTGGCTGCACCTGTCTGAAAGTAAGCAGCTCCACCCACCCCCATCCCCACCCTCATTTGATTTTTACCCGTGCACCTCGCCCCACCCTGTGAAACCAGGTGCAATGGAGTGGGAGGTTCTTAACTAGGGCTTATTTTGTGGATAGGGATTATTTATTTTATTTTTATTTATTTTATTTTATTTCGAATTTATATACCACACCTTCTCCCGAGGGACTCAGGGCGGTGTACAGCCAGATAAAAAATACAATACAAACATTAAAAACAATTAAAAGAATATATACTAATTTGGCCCCAGCTTAAAATGACAAACCGATTAAAAATATTTTAAAAATATGTTAAAAAATATGTTAAACCAGCCCGGCTTGCTGAAAAAAGAAAGTTTTAAGGGCACGGCGGAAGGCACCGAGGTTTTGGATTCTCCTTATCTCTGGGGGCAGCTGATTCCAGAGGGTAGGTGCCCCCACAGAGAAGGCCCTCCCCCTGGGGGTCACCAGCCTACATTGTTTGGCTGATGGCACCCCGAGAGGCCCTCTCTGTGGGAGCGCACAGGTCGGTGGGAGGTCATCGGTAGCAGCAGGCGGTCTCGAAGATAACTAGGTCCTATTATATTGGGTGCACATGTAAAAATCAAGCTAGGGCTTATTTTTGGGATAGGTCTTATTTTGGGGGAGAACATGGTACTTATAACCAGTACAACTTTTGCAGTGAAGTGGGAAAACCCACTTTCCCAAAGGCAGGAGAAAAGACCACAAAAGTTGGAGAACACAGGTTTATTTGCTAGCAAAGGTTCGGAGCATTCACATGTCAGATTCCGAGGTGTACCCGAGGTGTATGCCCAAGGTGTACCTTTTATACATTTTGCAATTCTAGCCACGCCAGAGGCGTTACACGTCTGACTCTATTTCCATATATGGATACTATCTTACACAGTCCGTTACTTTCCGTGAACTCTTCTGCTAATATGTTTCTTAATATAAGTTCGTTACATGGATGATATAGAACATAGGTCATTAAACTCATCAGTACATTTAACAAGTTCCTTATTTCTGTTCCTTGTACGTTTCTGAAGTTTGCAACATAACTCCGCCGTGCCCTTAAAACTTTCTTTTTTCAGCAAGCCGGGCTGGCTTAACATATTTTTAAATATTTTTAATTTTTAATTGGTTTGTCATTTTAAACTGGGGCCAAATTAGTATATATTCTTTTAATTGTTTTTAATGTTTGTATTGTATGTTTTTATCTGGCTGTACACCGCCCTGAGTCCCTCGGGAGAAGGTGCGGTATATAAATCCGAAATAAAATAAAATAAAATAAAATAAATAAACTTCTGCTCCAACGTCAGTACCTCAGAAAACAATATAATACTGTGCATGATACAATACTTAGATTAATATGATTTATAGTATAAGACCCTTCTGTTTCAGCAGCAGAGTATACCATGGTAGTATCTTGACTGACCGTTAAATATGCCTCCAGATGCATTTCTGGACTACTTGAAATGGTCTTCAAGCACAGATCCATATACAGCAAGTTACAATAATTTGTGCTAGAGATGATAGTAAGGGAGGTGGCCTTGATGGAAGCATTCAATACCTGTTACCAAAAGGAGGAGGAGGAATATCTCCATCAGACTTAACAAGATTCTGCTATTGAATTCTGTCTCAATCAAAGTATTGTTAGCTTTCCTGCAGAGTTCATTTTCTGACCTAGTCTATCTAGCGGGGTGGGCAGGTTAACAATGACATGGCTGACCATCTTCAACACATCTGATTTCAAAGAGAGTTGCAGATGGCACACTGGCTAAAGCCATGAAAAGTCTTCCCTGCCCATAGCCCATGGAGCAGGAACTGCTTCCAGGTGGACCCCTAGATTCTGATTGTGTTTTTTCTGGGGAAAGCAGACCCCAAGAGTCAAAGATGGTGCAGCCTTGGAATCAGACAACTTCCACATCAACCGCCTATCCATCTGTCTGTGGCTGTTTTTCATGAGACCCTCCAGATAGGTGTCAGGATTTTCGTCGTATCGCCCAATGAGCCTAGAATGCCTGTTTCAAAAAGAATAAATTGGTTTATCCTACCCACTCATCCAAGGCATTGGATCCAGGAGTGGTTGGATCTGCTATTGTTCTGACTTAGGCTTCCTTAGACAGTAAAAAGCACAGAATTATTCCCCAAATCCCTCTTTTTATTTCAACGGCTGTGAATTCTGTTCATTCACAGCCTGTGATGAGTCACAAATAGTTTGTAAAGAGTCCGACAGAAGTCTGCCACAGTCCTTCAGGATAAGGCTGATAAGCACCCACCTTTATCTCCCTTGACACGCTGCCAAAGATCTAATTGGCAATTTGCAAGGCCACACGAAGTGCAGAGTCAAAACGGAGCTTCAGAATTTAAACCGACTAGAATGAACAAAGTTGCTTGCTGCAAAGGCTCACGTGCCTTTGCTCCTCCTTTATGTCTTATGGGAGGGGCCAATCATCTCCAAGCCTTACTCCAGAGTCGCCCCTTTTGTCTTAACTGTTCTTGCCTTCTGGCAGTTCTGCGCATGCATGCACTGGGAACAGGCGCCTCCTGTTCCTCTGCCTCATTGACGTCAGACTCTGGAGGCAGCACATAACTTCCAGATAGCCCTGGCCCCATCTCTGCCTCCGACACAGAGCCCTTATCTGAGCCTTCCCCAGACTCCAGGACTGGCCCATGGTCCTCCCCAGCCTCCTCACTGTCCAACTCTGCTGCCAGCTCCGCAGGCTGCCGGCAGACCACAACAGCTATATGACTGTTTTCTCCAATACTTCTCTTCACAGGCTGCTTTGTAGATTGCATTTTTTATATTTTATTCTATTACCTGCTTTCATTTTTAGTTATTTTTTTTTTAGGGGTGCGGTGGCCTAGAGGTGGAGCTCTCACCTCACAATCAAGAGGCTGTGAGTTCGATCCTAGGTAGACGCAGATATTTCTCTCTCTGGGCACACTGACAATATATCTTCTGAATAAAACTCCACATTGATGACAGGAAGAGAATCCTGCCAGTAAACACTCAGCTCCATTCAGTTGCCCAGACTCCATCCCTCAAGGGATTATGGGATCATTAAAAGAGGATGGTGATTTTTAGTTGTTGTTTTTTTATGTTGGTCATCCTGAGTCACATGCTAAGTGGAATATCCATATTTGTTGTTGTGTGGAAAATAAGAAGAGGTAGGAGTATTATGTATGTTCATCACCTTGAGTTCTTATAGTAATAAAGGCAGGATAAAACTCAAATAAATAAACAAAATAAATTTGATTGGGTATCATCTGTGTATTGATGATGCCCCATTTAAAACGGACAGATAATCTCTCCCAAGTTTTGTAGATCTGAATAGGATACAGCAAGGATTGAAACCAGAATAATTCCATACCGAAGGTTTTTTAGCGTTATAGACACCATCAATATTTGTGTGCCTGTTTGTGTGTTTTAATGATGAAGCTTGTGGAAATTTGCAAAACTGACAGATTGGACTCACTGTGATCCATATTCCTTTACGATATCACTACAAGATACTCTTCAGCTATTATAATAATTGCATTTATTTATTTAAGAAAACAGTAACATAGCTTTTATTTCAGCTGTGCATAAAAGCCAGAGATTTGGAGGAAGTGGGGGTGTTTCACCCTCAAAGAGGGAGAGAAAGATTTCCAGATGCTACAGAAAGTATTATTTTATTGCATTTCAAATACAAATATTTCCCTGGGGCTTAGAAAATAGAGAGAAAGACAATAAACAGAAAGACAAAACAAAACTTAAAGCTCTTTTATTTTCGGGGGGGGAGTGTTTTGCAGTAATTATTCCACACTTCAGCTTCTCTCTGTCATGCTAGTCAATTTTAGTTACATAATAAAATTAAGAACAAATTCAGGGCCCATATGCTAATAAACTCAATTGTCACAGGGTAAAAAGTCTGTTGAATAAAATCTTAACGAATGCCTAATTATAGCCAAGCAACTCAGCATAGATTTTGTTTTGTTTTGTTTTTTTAAAAAAAACTTGTTTACCAAACATTGATAACTATGTTTTGTTTTTCCAAAAAGTTCTCAAATGGATTTTCTCCATACAAGAGTCGGAGTTTTAAATCCTGTGGAAGCTTCAAGCCTTCGGGTGCTGCTTTTAATGAGCCAGATTGTGAATTTTTTAAAAAAGCAATATTTGCAGCGAGGATGCAGAATTCTTTTCTCCTGCACTTCAGGGTGCAATTGCTCCAGGGTTACAGTTCCCCATCCTGGACTAAAAAAATATAAGTTTGTACTTTAGCAGCAATTCTAGAGTACAAATTATTTTTTTACAACTGGGGATGACAATTCATTTCCTCTTTTAAGACCATAAGTTTCTTTTTCAACTTCCCACTCTAAGCAAAATTATTTAATGAGTATTCCTCGTTTGCAAAAAATAATAATAATAATAATGCAGATGTTAGCAAAAAAAAAAAAAACTAATTTTGCCTCTATGTTTTTAAGCGATTCAGTGCTCATTACAATAAAGAGAACATTGCTATATTATCGTTCTATTGTGGTCCTTCTGAGCTTATATAACTAAGTTTTGTGTGAGTATGTAGAGTGAAATCCATGTTTGTGTGGGATCAAAATCTGCACTATGGCAGACCAAGCCCTGCCCCTTAACACGCCTTAATAAAACAATTTATTGCAATCCTAAACTCACCATTCTATAATGAAGTAATCAAACTACCCTGTTTATTTTATTTTTTATTTTATTTTATTATTCATCTTTCTATGCCGCCCACTCTCCGAGGACTCTGAGCGGCTTACACCAAAGACAGTATACTAAATAGCATATTGCCCCCAACAATCTGGGTCCTCATTTTACCCACCTCGGAAGGATGGAAGGCTGAGTCAACCTTGAGCCAGTGAGATTTGATCCACTGATCTGCTGAACTAGCAGTCAGCTGAAGTAGCTGCAGTACTGCACTCTAAGCTCTGTGCCACCTCGGCTCAAAATAAGACATCCCCTGATAATAAGCCCAATCAGGTTTTTGAGCGCATGGCAATAAGGCCAAGAGTTTACTTCAGCATTCAAAAAAATATAAGACAGGGTCTTATTTTCGGGGAAACACGGTATAATCGGTAGTCAAACTATATTTTCAATAGCGCTGGGAATTCTTCCCTTTTCAGTGCTATTAGAATCATATCTTCCTTCAGTATTACTGTGGGAAATTCTTTTCTTTGGCATAGAGCAGGGGTATCAAACTCAAGGCCCAGGGGCGAGACCCGGCCTGCAGGGCATTTAAATCTGGCCTGTGGGGCCACCCTGGAGACAGTGAAGGACCAGCCCACAGTGCTTCTGCCAGCGAAAATGGATTCCCGAGCTCCGTTTTTGACTGTCAGGGCCTCCTGCAACCCTCTGCCAGTGAAAACGGAGCTCGGGAGGGCCGCATGCGGGAGCCCATTTTCACTGGTAGAGCGCTCAGGCCGCCACAGGTGCCCCTGACAGGAGTGATGTCGAGCTGGCTATGCCCACCCTGGCCACACCCATCCCAGTCCTTGAGGTCAAACACAACCCTGATGTAGCCCTCAATGAAATCGAGATTGACTCCCCTGGTATAGAGGATAATACTAATAAGATATATTGAGGTTTGAATCGGGTGAAATACTCCCGGTTCAGACCGGATCGCCCAATCTGGTAACGATGGAGGCGGGTGGTTCGGAGAACTGGTAGCAAAAATCCCTGCCCCCCCTCAATGCCCAGCTGAGCCATGCGATCATCAGTGGCTTTTTTTTCTTTTAAAAGCCTCTGCCGATCAGGCAACTCAGCTTGGATCGTCAGAGGCATTTTTCTTTTAAATGCCTCTGCCGATCAGGCAACTCAGCTTGGATCATCAGAGGCATTTTTCACCGAAGAGGTTGTAAAAAAAATGGTTTTAAAAGTAAAAAAAATAAAAAATAAAATTGGCTACGCCCCACCCAGTCACATTACCCCTTCCCCACCAAGCCACGATCACAGAACCAGTAGTAACAAATTTTAGATTTCACCACTGGTTTGAATGCAGTATCATTGCAACCCCCCCAGATGTTTCCAGTTGTGGAACCGCTGCAAATGCCATTCCAAGACTAGATCAGTAAAGCCTTCCCGCACACAACTATTAACTCACCAAGAAGAAAAGCTGAGCTCTTTCTCCTCTGTTTTGTGTGATGACAGACAATATTCAGAATATTTATCGGGTCAGTCCAGACGGGTCCCTCCGAGTCACCTTTGCGAGCGGAATGGAGCTGACGCTGAATGCTGAGACCCACATCCTGGCTGGTGTGGTGAACCCCACCTTAGGAAAATGTAATATCTCCTTGCCTGGGGAGCACAACTCCAACCTTATCGAGTGGAGGCAAAGGAAGGAACAAACTAAAGGCAATATTTCCACTTTTGAAAGAAGGTTACGGGTAAGTTTTCCCACTGAACAGACCTGTATTTCTGGCTCATATTGCAAATCTTCCAGCACAGTTCTGTTTGCATTGTCAATTTTGTCTTTATGTCTCTTTCAAAATGAGAGCCAGTTTGATGGTATTGGTTACGGTACCAGGCTAAATAAAGTCCCGCCAGAGGCACAAAGTTAGCTAGGGCCAGTCATTCTCTCTCAGCCCTAGAATAATGTAATGGCAAGCCATTTTTTAAAAAATCTTGCTTACAAACCTGCAGGGCCTGATATAAGCAGTTTGCAGAAGTCAAAAACTGACTTGAAGGGACACACACATATTTCAAAACAACGGGTGACATTCTTCTAAAACTAAAAAAAAAAAAATTGGCTGGGGGATGGGGGTGGGAATGGACACATTAGAAATTTTGACAATGAATTATAAGCATTCTTTCAAAATGGTTGCCTTAGTGAACAGCTTAATATCAATACCCGGGAAGATACTGGAAAAGATAATTAAAAAATAGATCTTCCAACATCTAGAAACGAGTAAAATACCATATTTTTCAGAGTATAAGACACACCGGAGTATAAGACACACCTACCTTTTTTGGTGAGGAAAAGAAGAAAAAGAAATCTCCCTCTGCCTCTGAGCAATTTTGCCTCATTGCAGCAAACAGCAAACAGCCTGCTTTACTTTCATTTTCGTTTTCAGCATAGCTTGATTAGCACAAGGGGGAAAAAATCTGCTCCAGCAATTTACCTCTTTGCAGCAAGCAGCAGAGCCCTGCGCAAAACAGCTGAGAGCAAATCAGTTGAGAGTCGGGAGGCCGATCCAATCAATGTGTGCTAATTAGGCTGTGCTGAAGCTGAAAGGAGCTGTTTTTTCTTGCTGTTTGCTTGTAAGGAGGTAACTGCTACGAGGAAGAGGCCAAAGGGTGGGGGCCAGTGGGTGGACAGGGCTACATTCGGTGTATAAGACGCACCTAAATTTTCATCCCCTTTTAGGGGGGAAAAAGGTGTGTCTTATACTCCAAAAAATATGGTAATAAGCAGTCAGCATGGGTTTCTTAAAAACAGATCATGCCAAACAATTTTATTTCATTTATTTCATTCTTCAACATAGTGACTAAATTAGTAGACCAGTGAAATACTGTGGACATAATATACTTAGACTTCAGCAAGGCATTTGACAAAGTAGATCGCAACCTGCTTCTTTGTAAGCTAGAAAAAGTGGGATAGATAGCATCACCACCAGATGGATTCGCAACTGGCTGACAAACCATACTCAACGAGTAGTCCTTAATGGGTCTACGTCTACATGGAGGGAAGTAAACAGGGTACCACAAGGTTCCTTCAGTACTCTTCAATATCTTCATAAACTACTTAGATGAGGGAATAGAAGGGGAATTTACCAAATTTGCAGATGACACTAAGCTGGCAGAAATAGCTAACGCCCTGGATATTAGGCTCAAGATCCAGATGGAACTTGGCAGACTGGGCCTTACCTAACAAAATGAAACTCAATGTAGAGAAAAGTAACGTTTTACACTTAGGCAAGAAAAACCAAAGTATACATATAGACTGGGTGAAATCAGGCTTAATAGCAGTAACTGTGAGAGGGATCTTGGAGTCTTAGTGGACAACCAGTTAAAAATGAGCCAGCAGTGTGCAGCGGCAGCCAAAAAAGTCAGTGCAATCCTAAATTGCATGAACAGAGGGATGCAATCAAGATCAAGTGAGGTACTAATACCACACTATAAAGCCTTCTTAGTAAGGCCACACCTAGAATATTGCATCCAATTTTGGTCACCACACTATAAAAAAGATGTTGAGACTCTAGAAAAAGCGCAGAGAAGAGCAACCAGAATGATTAGGGGGCTGGAGAGGCTAAAACATATGAAGAACAGTTGCAGGAACTGGGCATGTCTAGTCTAGTGAAGGGAAGGACCAGGGGAGACATGGCAGCAGTCTTCCAATATTGGAGGAGCTGCCACAGAGAGGAAGGTGTCAAGCTATTTTCAACCTGGATAGATTCAATCTGGATATAAGGAGAAATTTTCTGACATTGAGATCAATTAACCAATGGAACAGAAGTTGCCTTCGGAAGTTGTGCGAGTTTCATCACTGGATGCTTTTAAGAAGAGATTGGACTGAAATGGTGTAGGGTCTCCTGCTTGGGTGAGGGGTTGGACTAGATGACCTGCAAAGTCCCTTCCAACTCTGTTTATCTGAAACTATTCTGTAACATTTGGCTTTTTACAAAATGGAGGAGGGAGTATCCAGCTAGAAACTTTTCAAAAATGGCTAACCTAATGAGAAATAAAGTCATTGCTGTGACCATGGATTGGAACAGCACGATGTAACATCAAAAGAAAAATAATAGCGAGGAAAAGAAATGCAGCCTGCATATCAGGAGGTGTGATATTCAAAAAAATTAAATTAAAACCTGTGCTATAATTTTGAACATAAAGAGGTTCTTTTTTAATTTAAAAGAGAGCATAGCAAAATAACAAACTGCCTGCTAATACAGATAGTCCTTGCTTAATAATTGATCACCATTCAAATTACAACTGTCCCCTTCCAATATTTTACCAATAGCACTTAGATTTATATACCGCTTCACAGTGCTTTTACAGCCCTCTCTAAGCGCTTTACAGAGTCAGCCTATTGCCCTCAACAATTGGGGTCCTCATTTTACCGACATTGAAAGTTTGGAAGGTTTGTTCAGCCGGTCAAGATCGAACTCCCGACAGAGTGCAGAATTAGCCTGCAATCCTGCATTCTAATCACTGCGCCACCATGACTCTTATGACTTACGACTCCTTGGAGTTACCACCACTGTACAAACACACACGCACACACACACATAGTCACTCCATCGTATTTCATGCACTTGGCAACCATCTTGCCTTTACGACTATTTGTTGAGATCTATGGTCACTTTATTGCGATTTGTGATTATTTTTGCCGATAGTGACCTACTGTGGGTGTTACAGATTCTTTTAATTATGAGCTATTTTAAGGCAGCAGATAGACCAAGTTTGTCTCTGAAGATGAGAGGTACACTGCTGTGTTTCACATCGCTCAAGGCTTTAATTACAAGCCTTTCAGTCTCCATATTTCCAATGGTATTTCCAATCTCCGTGTTTTACTTGGAAACAAATAAACAGAAGAGGAAGATGAACCAAGCTAGTTATGATAAGCACAGCTGGAAGGCTGCCTGAAGTTCAGTTTTCATCACCAGGATTCCTGAGAAGACCCAACCTTCTGTAATGAAGAAAAAGATGGATTTTCCTATGTTTTAACTTAGTTATGAAGATTTGGCTACGGTCATCTGTGCCGCAAAAGGTCAAACACTATCGCGTGTCTGGGTACTGTCCATATTGTTAACTTATCCTTTAGTTTATATTTATACTTTTTCCAGACACGCAGTAGAGCATTTCTTAATATGTGTCTTTTAAAAGTCTTATCTACTTTCTTGTCATACAATAGATAAGCATGCCAGCCGTAGACCAGACCATATCCTTCAATATTCAGTATCTCTTCCTCCGTTAAATTTATCCAATCTGTAATTGCTGAGAGGGTAGCGGCTTCATAATACAGTCTTGAATTGGGCATTTTAAGACCACCTCTTTCTCGGGTGTCTTGCATTATCTTTTGATTAACTCGTGGTTTCTTCCCTGGCCACACAAACTTGTTTATGCCCTTCTGCCATTCCTTCAGATTTTCATCTTTTTTGAGTATAGGTATCATTTGAAAAAGAAATAAAAATCTTGGTAAGATATTCATTTTTACAGCGGCTATCCTACCCAGCAAAGACAGTTGCAATTTTTTCCAATTTTCCATCTCTTTCTGTATTTTTTACCATAACGGTTCATAATTATGTTGATATAATTTCGTATTTGCAGTCATAATATAAACCCCTAAATATTTAACCTTCTTAACTATTTCAAATCCTGTTAACCTTTCTATCTCTTCTTTCTGGCTTCTGTCCATATTTTTAGCTATTATCTTTGTTTTAGCTGTATTTATTTTAAAACCAGAATAAGTTTACATATAAGGAAGATAAGTTTACATATAAGGAACTCCTTTATAAGGAAGGAGTTAGATTACAATTAAAATCAATTAAGAGAATTAATTAAGCAATTAAGAGAAGAAGGAATTATTAAGACTTGGTTTCAGTATGGTCAGCTGCAGGCCAGATGGAGAGAGGATCAAAAAACTGGTATTTTGCAGCAGGATGAGAATTTGATAAAGCAAATAAGAGATAAAGGTCAAATGCATATTAAAAGGCTGTATAATGTATTAGTGGAAATAGATTCGGAAACAGAGCTAGTCAAGGATTATATGATAAAATGGGCACAAAATATAGGTGAACCAATAATGTTGGATACATGGGAAAAGATATGGGTTAGAAATGTAAGATTCATACAAGCTCAAAACTTAAGAGAGAGCTTTTACAAAATGTTTTATAGATGGCATTTAGACCCAAAAAAACTAGCCTGTATGTATCCAAATTTACAACCTAAGTGTTGGCAATGTGAGTGTGAAGATGCTACATATTTTCATATATGGTGGACATGTAAAAAAATTAAGGCTTTTTGGATAAAAATATGGTGGATTATTCAAAATATTTTAAGGAAAAAAATTAAATTTACACCACAGTTTTTTTTGTTGGGAATAGTCACGGATTGTACTGTAATAGAGACAAAGTTGGTTTTGAATTTAATAACAGCTGCCAGGTTACTGGTGGCACAGCACTGGAAGAAGGAAGATCCACCCACCATTGAGGAATGGACATTAAAAGTTGTGCATTTGGCGGAGATGGCAAAAATTTCATCATACCTTAAAGATCATTCAAATGAAAGATACATATCGGAATGGAGAAGATCGATTGACTATATACAAAAAAAGTATCTGAACAAGAAGATTCATATAGCTTATGAATGAAATATTTTTAAGTAGTTTATGTTTATAGTTTTTGAGTTATAAGGAGTTAAAGATTTAGGGAGAATATGAACGCAATAATTTGTTAGCATATTTTAGCTTTATGTTTGTGAATGCTATACCCTGTGCCTGTTCTGGGAAGTCTAGGGAGGGGGGTGGGGGGGGAAGGAGGGGAAAGGGGGGTGGGAGGGAGGGGGGTTGAGGGGGAAAGGGTGGGCGGGGAGAAAATGTTTGTATTTCCTATAAAACTTTTCAATAAAATAAAATAAAAAAAAGGTCAAACATAGACTTAGGCAGGAAATCCATAGATAAAGCTCTGAAATTCTCATGCTGTCCACTGGTTGTTTGGATTTTATTTTATTTTTTTTATTTTTTTTTGCATTACAGAAAGGTTGTCCTGCCCTTTTCCATTAGGTAGAGTAGAGTAGAGTAGAGTAGAGTAGAGTAGAGTAGAGTAGAGTAGAGTAGAGTAGATGAGATGAGTGTAGAAGAGAGTGTAGAAGAGAAGAGAAGAGAAGAGAAGAGAAGAGAAGAGAAGAGAAGAGAAGAGAAGAGAAGAGAATTCTTTATTGGCCAAGTGTGATTGGATACACAAGTAATTTGTCTTTGTGCATACACTCTCAGTATACATAAAAAGACAAGATACATTTGTCAAGAATCATAAGGTACAACACTTAATGATAGCCATAGAGAACAAATAAGCAATCAAATCATATTAGGAAACATTCAATATAAATTGTAAGGATACCAGCAACAAGGTAACAGTCAAGGTCTTAAGTGGGAGGAGATGGGTGATAGGAACGATGAGAAGATTAATAGTAGTGCAGACTTAGTAAATGGTTAGACAGTGTTGAGGGAATTATTTGTTTAGCAGAGTGATGGCGTTCAGGAAAAAAATTCTTGTGTCTAGTTGTTCTGGTGTGCAGTGCTCTATAGGGTCGTTTTGAGGGTAGGAGTTGATACAGTTTATGTCCAGGATGTGAGGGGTGTGTAAATATTTTCACAGCCCTCTTTTTGACTTGTGCAGTATACAGGTTCTCCATGGAAGGCAGGTTGGTAGTCATTGTTTTTTCTGCAGTTCTAATGATCCTCTGAAGTCTGTGTCTGTCTTGTTGGGTTGCAGAACCAAACCAGACAGTTATGGAGGTGCAGATGACAGACTCAATAATTCCTCTGTAGAACTGTATCAGCAGCTCCTTGAGCAGTTTGAGCTTTCTGAGTTGGTGCAGAAAGAACATTCTTTGCTGTGCTTTTTTGATGACGTTTTTGATGTTAGGTGTCCATTTTAGGTCTTGAGATTTGTTGAAGGCAAGGAGCAAGGAGTGCATGGCAAAAGCATGCTGTTTCCTTGCAGATCTCCGAGAGTGTACTTCTCTCCAATTTATTTTTATTTATTTATTTATTTTTATGCTGCTCATCTTCCGTATGGATGGTGATGTGGTGGCTCAGTGGTTAAGATGTTGGGCTTCTCAGCTGGAAAACCAGCAGCCCAGGTTCAAGACCTGAGCACCACACAACAGGGTGAGCTGCCGTCCTCGCCTCAGCTCCTGCCCACCTAGAGTTTGAAAGCATGACAATGAGAGTAGATAAATAGGTACCACTTTGGTGGGAAGGTAACAGTGCTCTGTGACATCACACTGGCCACGTGACTGTGGAAATTCTCTGGACAGCGCTACCTCAATGGCCTTGAAATGGAGATGAGCGCTGCCTCCTATAGTTGGCAACGAATAGTGGAGTAAAATCTGCAAGGACTCCTTTACCTTTACTTTTACAGTTATTGTTGTTAGTTGCGAAGTTGTGTCTGACCCATCGCGACCCCATGGACAAGGTTTCTTCAGGCCTTTCTGTCCTCTACCATCTCTCGGAGTCCATTTAAGTTCACGCCAACTGCTTCAGTGACTCCATCCAGCCACTTCATTCTCTGCCGTCCCCTTCTTCTTTTGCCCTCAATCTTTCCCAGCATTAGGCTCTTCTCCAGTGAGTCCTTCCTTCTCATTAGGTGGCCAAAGTAGTTGAGTTTCACCTTCAGGATCTGGCCTTCTAAAGAGCAGTCAGGGTTGTTTTCCTCTAGGACTGACCAGTTGGATCGCCTTCCAGTCCAAGGGACTCAGAGCAGGAGTCTTCTCCAGCACCAGAGTTCAAAGGCCTCAATTCTTTGACGCTCAGCATTTCTTACAATACATCTTACATCTTACAGTACATTTACAGTACATCTCCCCTATAAGGTGGGAGCTTATAACTCTGGGCAGCTTAAAGGTTATAAAACAAATAGTATAATTAAACTATATTAAAAATATTAAAACTGCATAGATTAAAATTTTAAAAACTCCACAGAAACCAAAACTAAGAAATGGATGGCACAAAGATAAAGTCTCCTTACTCTGCAAACCACCTCCACCTCCCTCAGGGCTCCAAGCCAGCTGGCAAAGCCAAGTTTTAGTACCTTTCTGGAAGGCCAAAAGGGAGAGGACAGTTCTCAGCTCTTGTGATAAAGAGTGTTCCACAAGGATGGGACCACTGTGGAAAAGGCCCTTTTCTTTGACCCCACCTGCTGGAATTCCTTAGCAGATGGTATCCATAGCACGCCTCGTCCACTGGCATGAATAGAGAGCGGGCAAATCCATTGGGCAGAGATAACTCTCCAGATCGCCTACCCTTTTGCTAAAGAGAGATGGATAGGAACTCTCCCTGAACATCTGGGCAGAGAAACAAATGTCAGTTTGTTACTCTGATGGAGGCCATGCTGCCTGCTTTCTTTCACAAGCCACTAACCACTATCAAACCATGTTACACAATCCCTCTGGCTCTGGTGCAAGCTCACACTGGGTATCTCTTCTCTCTAGTCTGTCTAGTCTAGGGGTCAGCAACCTGCGGCTCCAGAGCCGCATGTGGCTCTTTGGGCCCTCTGCTGTGGCTCCCTGTCAGGTGATACCACCATTGGCTAGCCCCGTCTCTCACCCTCCCCTCCCAGTCTCTCCTCGCCTAGCCTGAGAAGGGCGACGGCAGGGGATGGAGAAGCAGTGAGGGCAGACAGAGAGATGCAGAGAGAGGGGGAGGGAGAGAGAGAGAGAGAGAGACATAGAGAGACAAAAGAGAGTGGGGAGAGGGAGGGGGAGGGGGGAGGGGAGAGAGAGATATGTCAAAAGGATTTTGTGGTTCCTGGTGTTTTTTAACAACTGGTTCTTTGCCCTAATGACCGGCTGAGTAGGTGTGGCTAAGGGGTCATGTGACTGCTAGAAGTGAGTGACATCAAGTTGGCGACGCCCACTCAGGTTTTGTGGCTCTCGGTGTTTTATTTTCTGTGGGAAATAGATCCAAATGGCTCTTTGAGTATTTAAGGTTGCAAACCCCTGGTCTACTCACTCTGGCCTTCTCTCTGGACTGGGCCCATAACCTGTCAGAATATTTACAGCGTGACTACTATTTTGAGACAACCCAGGAGCAAAATACAGGACACAGAGGTTTCTCTTACAAACAGTGGTTTATATACAAGACTTCTATATACAGACATACAAGTGATAGGCATATACCAGGCAATCAATCAATCTTCAACTCTACACGGAGAACTACAATGCAGATAGAACACCACAAGGAGAAAGATACATGAGGAGAGAACGAGATGCCCTCTAATGGCCTCCCTTATATAGACAGCTTCTTAAAGGGCATGACTGCTGACTCATCCTCAGTCTTAAAGGGTTGGTCAGCTTTAAATCATCATTACCCTGACAACAAAGTGTAAGAGTCTGCCTTTCCTCTTCATTTAAGAAAGTAAAACTTTTGAAACAATTAACATTTCAAAAGGAACCTTTTATTGAAAGAAAGGGATTGCAGGACAAAAGAAGCAGGATCTGAGGTTCCCCGCGCAATTCACTTAGGATAAAGCAGTTAGAGACCTCTCCCCTCAGTCCTGCGTTGAATAAGCCAATAAGCCAGGTGTGAAGTTGTTTTGAGAACCGCAGGCTGAAAAGGATATAAGAAGAAAAGAATATATTAACCTCCCAACTTGTCAGATTAGTTTGGAGACAACTGGCCTGATTTACAGGTAGTCCTCAACTTACAACCATTTGTTTAGTGACTGTACGAAGTCACAATGGCACGGGAAAAAAGTAATGTATAGCTGGTCCACACACTTACAACCTTACAACACAGTTTACACACTTATAACCTTACAACACACTTACAACCTTAACAACTGGAGGCTTTCAAGAAGAGGCTGGACTGCCATTTGTCAGAAATGGTATAGGGTCTCCTGCTTGGGCAGAGGTTGGACTAGATGACCTACAAGGTCTCTTCCAACTCTGTTAATCTGTATCTAAATTGTTCTGAGGCATCTCTTGCTGGAGGCTTTGGAACTGAGACAAAACAGATGGCCCTCCCCCCACTTACATTCCCAAGAAGGTAAATCAAAGTACAGGATACATAGGCATCAGGAAAAAGATTATGAACTAAGGAATGCACCCAGGCCAGGGGTGAAATCCAGCAAGTTCTGACAGGTTCTGGAGAACCGGTAGCGGAAATTTTGAGCAATTTGGAGAACCAGTAGTGGAAATTTTGAGCAATTTGGAGAACCGGTAGCAGAAATTTTGATTAGTTCAGAGAACCGGTAGTGGAAATTTTGAGCAGTTTGGAGAACCGGTAGTGGAAATTTTGAGCAGTTTGGAGAACCGGTAGCGGAAATTTTGAGCAATTTGGAGAACCGGTAGCGGAAATTTTGAGCAGTTTGGAGAACCGGTAGCAGAAATTTTGAGCAGTTCGGAGAACCGGTAGCGGAAATTTTGAGCAGTTCAGAGAACTGGCAAATACCACCTCTGGCTGGCCCCAGAGTGGGGTGGGAATGGAGATTTTGCAGTATCCTTCCCCCAGGAGTGGGGAGGAAATGGAGATTTTGCAGTATCCTTCCCCTGCCATGCCCACCAAGCCACGCCCATCAAGCCACACCACACCCACCAAGCCACGTCCACAGAACCAGTAGTAAAAAAATGTGGATTTCACCACTGACCCAGACCGTCTCCCCACCAGAATGGCAGCACCCCGATAGGGATCTATGGGGCCTGACCCAAAGAGAGCCATGAAATTTAAGGAGTGATTAAGGGGCTGAGAGAGTGTTTTGCATACTGTGAGGGCTGCCATACAGGCAAGAAGGAAATCCTTGCCCTTGGCTGTGGTTCAGACTTTATTTCAGGCCAATAAACAACTCATCTCTCCTTCAAGATGGGATTTTGCCTGTCTTAGGAGTTCATTTTCAAAGCCACTTTTGGTCTCTCCAGTCCTGCATTTACACAGAATGATCCGCTGTCATTGTATCAGGTTGGCCTTTATGGCTTTCATTCAACAGGAGTATTAACAGATCCCTCTGGCAGGTGAGTCAATACTTCTTTCCCCCTCAACTCTCCTTAATTAACAGACTTGGGGTTTAAAAGCGAAGACGTCAATAAACTTACAGGGTGAAGAAACTCTGTAGGAAATCTGTTTTCAATTTGACGGAACTGCTCCTCGGGGAGGTCTTGATTAACAGGGTGCATTGAAACTAATGATCTTTTTTTAAAAAAAATGGCCTACAAACAGGGTAATCATTATAGATCTGTCAAATTTGATGGAAAATGGGAGAACAGAATATTCCAAGACTTTCTTCAAGCTACCACAGCAGATGGACAGCAACCATGGCTTGAGAATCCTAAGAAGGGTCACACCCAGTGATGGGATTCAGCCGGTTCGGTCCAGTTCAGGAGAACCGGTTGTTAAATTGCTAGCTGGCCCGAGTCTCCCCGCCCGGCCCCTTCCAGGAGTCCCTACACGGCTCATTTTGGCTCCCAGGTAAGTGCAGGGAGGCCTACTAGGCCCAAAAGGAGCACGGGGGAGGGGGGCAGCATGTCCCCCCGTAACCTATTTTTGCTCCCAGGAGGCTGCAGGGAGGCCTACTAAGGCCAAAATGGGGCACAGGGGTTGCAGCACCCACCCCCACCCCCCAGGGCCCGTTTTTGCTCCTAGGGGGTACAGGAGTCTGAGTGCTGCCTGTCACACCCCATGACCACGCCCACCATGGCCACGCCCACCCAGCCAGTCATCAGGGGAGAGAACCAGTTGTTAAATTATTTGAATCCCACCACTGGTTAGACTTGATTAGTAGTTGGTTGGGAGGCATACGGAAACCTTGCAGTTTTAAGATAGATTGAGAAGCAAAAGCCAAAAAAAAAAAAAAAAAAAAAAAAACCCATCCTGTAAGAAGATAATAGCAAATCACTTCCATATAATTGTCAACAAAATTACAAAGACATCTCCATGAAGTCACTAGGAATCAAGCTTGATTTGTCGAATTCCATTCCACTCATTTCTTTTACTGAGATTGTCATATTGAGTCCGAGTGGAGACTTGGATTCATCCATCATTTGGAACCAAGTTTAATTTGACCAGTTTAGAATGGAATTGAATATGGAATATGGAATAATGAATGGAATATGGAATGCAGTGGTGGGATTCAGCCGGTTCGCACACTTCGGGAGAACCGGTTGTTAACTTTCTGAGCAGTTTGGCAAACTGGTTGTTAGAAGAAATCATTAGGGCAGAGAACCGGTTGTTAAATTACTTGAATCCCACCACTGATGGAATGGAATGGAATATGGAATGGAATGGAATATGGAATATGGAATATGGAATATGGAATGGAATGGAATATGGAATGGAATATGGGATGGAATTAGGAAGGGAATAAAATGGAATACTTTATTTGGCTAAATGTTATTAGAGACAGGAGGAATTAGTTTCCAGTGCAGAAGCTCTCAGTGTACATGCAAAGCAACAGAGTAATAATAATAATAATACCAATAAGAGGGAGTAGTAAAGAAGGTAAGAAGCATAATAATATTACAGTGATACAATGTGGGTAAATATACTTAGACATAAGACAGTATAGAGAATTAGGTGTTCAGCAGAATGATGGCATGAGGGAAAAAACTGTCCCTGTGTCTAGTTATTTTGGCATGCAATGCCTTACAAAGGCATCCCAAGGGGTGAAGTTGAAGTTGAAACCTCTATAATTCTGTAACCAATTTTTTTTCTTGTGGTCATTGCAGCAGCACAGAATTTTGCCACTGCACACGTGTTAAACGGGTTTGAGTCCCGGAACTTATGTGCCATGCCTTTCTTCTTATGTTCTTTAGGCTCACAACAGGAACTTGTTGTCCATTGATTTTGACCACTTAACAAGAACAGGGAAGATCTACGATGACCATCGCAAGTTCACCCTTCGGATCCTCTATGACCAGGCAGGCCGTCCAATTCTTTGGTCGCCCATCAATAAATACAATGAAGTGAACATCACTTACTCCCATTCCGGATTAGTAACATACATCCAGAGAGGAACCTGGACTGAAAAAATGGAGTATGATCCAAATGGGAAGATTATCTCCAGAACGTGGGCGGATGGCAAAATATGGAGCTACACCTATCTAGAAAAGGTTATTAATTGTTGTAACTGGGGAGGAGTAGAGAAAGGAACGATAGCATTTTTGTGTGTTGATTAAGTCAAATGGTGGGGTTGTTCCAGAGGTGAAATTCAGCAGGTTCTGACAGGTTCTGTAGAACCGGTAGCGGAAATTTTGAGCAGTGTGGAGAACTGGCAAAATACCACCTCTGGCTGGCTCCAGAGTGGGGTGGGAACGGAGATTTTGCAATATCCTTCCCCCAGGAGTGAGGAGGAAATGGGGATTTTGCAGTATCCTTCCCCTGGAGTGGGGTGGGAATGGAGATTTTGCAGTATCCTTCCCCTGCCATGCCCAGCAAGCCACACCAGGCCCACCAAGCCATGCCCAGAGAACCGGTAGTAAAAAAAATTGAATTCCACCGCTGAGTTGTTCTCTCCTTTTAGAAATACTAATGAAATGGTTATTGAAAGGCAGAGAGTAGAGAAGGTTTAATTGTCGACATCTTGGTTTAAAATGATCAGGCGGTGGGAAAAGACCATTCTTTAAGATCACAGAGACCTTTTCCCAGTTAGGATTTCCATTAGCCTACAAAACAAGTATATTTAAATGTTTATGGAAATTCTCAGTCATCCAGGTCATAGTTTTCCCAAAGGTGCTTTTTCAAAACGCAACTGTTGTGGTCCGCTAGCAGTCTGCGGAGCTGGCAGCAGAGTCGGACAGTGAGGAGGCTGGGGAGGAACATGGGCCAGTCCTGGAATCTGGGGAAGACTTGGACGAGGGCTCTGTATCGGAGGCAGAGAAAGGGCCATCTGGGAGGTACATACTGCCTCTGGAGCCCAGAGTCAGACCTCAGTAAGGCAGAGCAACAGGGGGAGCCTATTCCCAGTGCACGCATGCGCAAAGCTGCCAGAAGGCAAGAACAGTTAAAACAAAAGGGACGACTCAGGAGTAGGGCTTGGAGATGAGTGGACCCTCCCATAAGACTTAAAAGAGGAGCAAAGGTACGTGGGCCTTTGCAGGAAGCAACATTGTTAATTCTGTGCAGTTTAAGGAATGAAGCTCTGTTTGATTCTGGACTCCGTGTGGCTTTGTCAATTAGGTCTTTGGCAGCGTGTCAAGGGAGATAATGGTGGGTGATTATCAGCCTTATCCTGAAGGACTCTTTACAACTATTTGGGATTCATCTGTGAATGAATAGAATTCACAGCTGTTAAAATAAAACAGATTTTTGGGACTACTCATGTGTTTTACTGACTCAGGAAGCCTAGCTCAGAACAGCAACTGGACTTTCTTTGTCTTTGAAGACATTTCACGTCTCATCCAAGAAGCTTATTCATTTCTGACTGAAGAATCTTCTTGGATGAGAAGCGAAACATCGTCAAGAAAAAACGAAGTCCAGTTGCCTTTTTGAAAAAGCATCTTTGGGACAGGAATGTTTAAAGCTACAGTTCCACCATATTTGGAAGATCCAGACTGGGATAGGTGGACACATTATTTACAATTGAAGCAATTCTTAGAAAAAAAGATACTCTCAACTGCATGCAATCTATAAATAAGCCATCAATATCCTGTAAACTCCAATATGATGTTTTGGTTATCACCTTTAGAGCGCTTCATGGCTTAGGACCTGGATACTTACGGGACCGCCTGCTACCATTAATAGCCTCCCACCGGCCGGTACACTCTCATAGAGAGGGGCTTCTTCAAGTGCCGTCAGCCAAACAATGTCGACTGGCGGCCCCCAGGGGGAGAGCCTTCTCTGTGGGGACACCTACTATCTGGAATGAGCTCCCCCCGGAGATACGGAGGATCTGCGCATCTTCCGTCGTGCTCTCAAGACTTTTTTATTCCATCAAGCCGGCCTGGCCTAAATCTTTCCTCTTTAAAATGTAAATTTTAATTTGTTTTTAAAATTATTGGGTGTTTTAAATTTGTCTTGGCCAAATTGTTTAATTCGGTTTTATTTTGTTTTTAAATTTTGTATTTATGTGTGGCTGTTCATCGCCCTGAGTCCTTCAGGAGTAGGGCGGTATACAAATCCAATAAATGAAATGAAAAAATGAAAATGAAATGTTCTCCCATATTCTCCTGGGAATATGATCACCCTGAGATCTCTTGATATATTCGATGAAATGTCTTACTTCAGTCTAGTTCCTTATCCTCTCTACACTATCTAAAAAAATGCATTTGTGTGCCCTCTTGAAGCAAATCCCCTGGTTGAAATGGCGTTTGCAGTGTAGGTATCCTGATTTATGCATCCCACCAAGGTCCCTGGAAAGGCTTATTTCCTAACGTTTTTGATTTTTTTTCCCTTTCAGTCTGTGATGCTTCTTCTGCATAGTCAGCGCCGCTACATCTTTGAACATGACCAGTCGGATTACCTGCTGTCTGTCACCATGCCAAGCATGGTCCGACACAGTTTTCAAACCATGCTCTCTGTTGGCTACTATCGAAATCTTTACTCTCCGCCAGACAGCAGTGCCTCCTTCGTCCAGGACTTTTCCAAAGATGGTCGGCTCTTGCAATCTTTCTATCCAGGAACAGGCCGCCGAGTTCTTTACCAATATACACCCCAGTCCAAGCTCTCCGAGATCCTTTACGATACCACACAGGTCTCCTTTACTTATGAAGAATCATCTGGCGTTATTAAAACCATACACTTGATGCATGATGGATTTATTTGCACCATCAGATACAGGCAAACAGGTGGGTTAAGATTAGGTTCCTACTAGGTTTCACTTGTTCTTGGCAACTATTCACCATTCTCATGAAGACCTGCTACCGTGAGGTTCAACTTTTCTTTTATACAAAGACGCTATTTTTAAAGCTTTTGGATAAATCTGTTCTGGATTCCATTTAGTTATCCATTAAACCTTTTTATTTGTTAGAGTGACTAAGTAAACAAATAACATAACGATAGTCTCCGGTGCCTATAGTCCCTGATGCAGTGTTGGAATTCAGCCAGTTTGGGCTGATTCGGGCCAGTTAACCGGTTGTTAAATTGCTGGCTGGCCATGCCCAGCCCCTTCCAGGAGCCCCCACGAACCCCATTTTGGCTCCTACTAGTCCCAAAACAGGGCACAGGGGGTGCGGTATGGCACATCCGTGCCCCATTTTTGCTCCCAGGAGGCTGCAGAGAGGCCTACTAGGCCCAAAATGGTGCACGGGGTGTGTGGTGCGGGCCCCTGCAACCCGTTTTTGCTCCCAGAAGGCTACAGAGATGCCTACTGGGCCCAAAACGGGGCACGGGGGTGGGAGGCGTGCCCCCGCTCCACAGGCCATTTTGGGCCTAGTAGGCCTCTCTGCAGCCTCCTGGGAGCAAAAACAGGCCGCGGGGGGGCACATCCCCCGCCACTCGTTTTTGCTCTCACGGGGGTGCAGGAGGCCGAGTGCTGCCTGACACACCCCATGGCCATGCCCACCATGGCCACACCCACCCAGCCAGTTATTAGGGCAGAGAACTGGTTGTTAAATTATTTGAATCCCACCACTGCCCTGATGTCTTCTGATTTGCCAGATCTTTGGACAACTACCTAAAGTATTTAATTTTGTAATGGGATAGGATTGGAAAATTATAGTGAAGCAATATTAGATGTATGTAAGTAGCTTAAAAAGATGTGTGTTTTTAATTTTTATTATAGCAGTGTCCTAGTATTTCAGAATTAAAACTCCAGAATTAAGAATGGTGACTGGAATTCTGTATGGCTAGAAGATGGTTTAAGATATCTGTTGCAATGTATATCCTGCTGTTTCACAAACCTATAAGTTATGCAATAATGGCATCCATCAAATTTAGTATAGGTTTGTTTGGGTAAGATACGGTTTAAACTGTATAATTTTAAAGCTAAAATACCTTTAAAAAGGTATTTTAATCTTCATCTGAGAAGATGAAGATTATGATAGTGTGTTGGATAGAATATGGTAGTACTGCCTCTTGTGTGGCACAATCATTTCATATAGTATCACTAAGAAATGCTTCCAAGAATATATGTAATATATATTAACTCTAACATAGTTAATAATTAAATTCTAAGTAATAATTCCAAAATCTATAGTGTCTTAACAAAGTTGTCCACTCCCCACAAAATGAACAACTTTTAAATGGTCTGAAGAACTTGAAAGTTTCCTGACAATTGTGCGGGTTTTTAATTAGGCATAATAAAGATACATCTTTATGATAATTTTTGAGATCTTTTTTCTCCTAGTGGATTCCCCCGGTTGCTAACTTGTTGGTTACCTAAATGTATGTGTCTCCCCCAGTATCCTTGGGCAGCTTTCTCTTCTTAACTACCCATTTTACTTTTTATCTATAGGACCACTAATTGGCCGACAGATATTCAGATTTAGTGAAGAAGGGCTCGTGAATGCCAGATTTGATTACAGCTACAACAACTTTCGGGTAACCAGCATGCAAGCAATGATCAATGAAACTCCACTCCCTATCGATCTGTACCGTTACGTGGACGTGTCTGGGAAAACAGAACAATTTGGGAAATTCAGCGTAATCAATTATGACTTAAATCAAGTGATTACCACCACCATGATGAAGCATACCAAAATTTTCAGTGCCAACGGCCAAGTGATAGAAGTGCAATATGAAATTCTGAAATTCATTGCCTACTGGATGACCATTCAGTATGACAACATGGGACGTATGGTGATATGTGACATCCGAGTAGGAGTAAACGCCAACATCACAAGGTACTTTTATGAATACGATGCTGATGGACAACTTCAGACTGTCTCTGTGAACGACAAAACTCAATGGCGCTACAGCTATGACCTCAATGGAAATATCAACTTACTCAGCCATGGGAACAGTGCACGGCTCACTCCTTTGAGGTACGACCTTCGGGACCGCATCACAAGGCTAGGAGATCTTCAGTACAAGGTGGATGAAGATGGCTTCCTTAAACAAAGAGGGAATGACATTTTTGAGTACAACTCCAATGGTTTCCTGAGCAGAGCTTACAACAGGGTTTCTGGTTGGACAGTCCAGTTTTGCTATGATGGTTTGGGACGACGAGTGGCCAGCAAGTCAAATCTAGGTCAACACTTGCAGTTCTTCTACGCAGATCTCTCCAATCCAGTAAGAATTACTCACTTGTACAACCACAGTAGTTCAGAAATCACATCCCTTTATTACGATCTCCAAGGTCACTTGATAGCTATGGAGTTAAGCAGTGGCGAAGAGTACTATGTAGCTTGTGACAACACAGGGACACCCTTAGCTGTCTTCAGCAGCCGAGGGCAAGTGATCAAAGAAATCCTTTACACGCCTTACGGTGAGATCTATCAGGATACCAACCCAGATTTTGAAGTTGTTATCGGTTTTCATGGTGGGCTGTATAATTCTTTGACTAAGTTGGTGCACTTGGGACAAAGAGATTATGATGTCATTGCTGGACGTTGGACAAGCCCAAACCATCGCATCTGGGAAGAACTGAAGAATGTCCCCAAACCATTTAATCTGTATGCATTTGAAAATAATTATCCAGCTGGCCAAATACAAGATGTGGCGAAATATACTACAGGTAAGACATGACTTAATTTTCTGGCTATTCATTTGGTTAAACTGAGGTTAGTGAGCTTCATTGTAGATTTCTGTAGACTGGCTATAGAGAGTCCCAATTGTCCATGAAGCTTGTTGGATGAGAAGTAAAACGTCTTCAAAGAAAAATCAGAAAGCCGGGTTGCCTCTTGAAAAAAGCACCTTTGGGATTTCTGTACACTGATCGAAGTGGATCTTCTCTGAATCTTTTGTTTCATACTTATATAGGTCACCGTTTCCCCTAAGGAGAACAAATCAGTTATCCATGCTGTTCTCATATGATAGTCATATGCACTGGGTTAGACTGGAAGAATGTTGCGTGCTCAATTGTATTCAGTTCCATTACCCAACTAGATGGCATCATCGGTGCTAACATCTGCTTGAAAATCATCAAACTCGGAGAGCCCACAGTTCGATCCTGAGCTACAAATGTTCAACCCTGAGCTACGCTGCACCAGAAAGAATGCAAAGAGCAACTAAGATGATTAGGGGACTGGAGGCTAAAACATATGATGAATGGTTGCAGGAACTGGGCATGGCTAGGGAAGAGAAGGACCAGGGGAGACAGGATAGCAGTCTTCCAATATTTGAGGGGCTGCTACAGAGAGGAAGGGGTCAAGCTATCTTCCAAAGCATGGAAGGCCAGAAAACGAATAATGGATGGAAACTGATCAAGGAAAGATTCAACCTGGAAATAAGGAGAAATTTTCTGACAGTGAGATCAATCAACCCATGGAACAGAAGCTGCCTTCAGAAGTTGTGGGATCTTCATCACTGGAAGCTTTCAAGAAGAGACTGGACTGCCATCTGTCAGAAATGGTGTAGGGTCTCCTGCTTTGGCGGGGAGTTGGACTAGATGACCTACAAGGTCCCTTCCAACTCTGTTAATTTGTATCTGTAAATATTCATTGGTTCTTAAAACATATCAGCAAACACATAAGTCTATAAAATATACTTTAAAACCCTGAAATCTCATGAGTTTTCTGGGATATTTGGCATTCTCACCTGAAGCCTGGTGAGATATATCCATGTTAAAAAAATTAATATAATTTGGAAAGGGTCAATTTATTGAGTAATGGTTATCTGGAGCCTAAAGAGGCTCTTTCCAGGGTCTCAACATCTTGATCTTGGTGACCAAAACTGGAGCAGGTATTCCCAGTGTGGTCTCACCAGCATGATATAAAGTGGTACGATCACTTCTTGTCCTTTCTTGGCACTGTCCTTCCATTGAAGACTATGATTGCAGTGGTTTTTTTGGCAGTTACAGCACACTGCTGGCTCATATTTAAGCGGTGATCCGCTAGGACAGTGATGGTGAACCTTTTCAGCACCGAGTGCCCATACTAGAACACACGTATGCCAGAGCGCTGGAAATCCAAAGATCAGCTGGCCGGTGCACATGCACCTAGTTTTTGGGCACACGCCGGCCAGTTGGTCTTTCCATGCGCCGGAGCGCCAGAAACCAGAAGACAGCTGGCCGGTGCACATGCACCTGGTCTTTGGGCGTGCGCCAGCCAGCTGGTCTTCATGTACGCTGGAGCACAGGAAGCCCGAAGATCAGCTGGCTGGTGCCGCATGCACACTGGCCAGATGGTCTTCGGGTTTCTGGCGCACACGAAGACCAGCTGACCAGTGTACATGAGTGCGCAGGAAATCAGAAGACCAGCCGGCGATGGCACGCATACCATAGGTTCACCATCACGGCACTAGGACATATAAATTCCTTTTGCAGTTACTTCTGTTGAGCCAAGTACCACCTATTTTATTCCTATGTGTTTGATTTTTCCTGCCTAAGTGAAGAATGTAAAATGAGGTGAAAAAGAAGACATTTGCTTATAGTTTCATCCTTTGCATATTATCTGGCTGTAGATCAGAGGAGTCCAATCTTGGCACCTTTAAGGCTTGTGGACTTCAACTCCCAGAATTCCCCAGCCCCCACGGAATTCTGGGAGTTGAAGTCCACAAATCTTAAAATGGCCAAGGTTGGAGACCCTACCTGTAGATCTTATTCAATTCAGTTAGTGCTGATCAAGACAGGTAGAGCGTGGGGGTATTTCAGCAGGGACGGGAGTGGCTGTTGAAGATTTTTAGGATCGTTGAGAAATTCCACTACTTCCTTTCCTCTTACGAAGGAGCTGAAATGGAAAGTAGGTAGCCCTGCCGTTTTCCAACTGAGAAGCAATCTTCTCCCTTTCTTTTCTAATAAAAGCCTCCTGCAGAATTAATAAAAGCACAGCACAAGAGTTGGAGCCGCCAGACTAATTATTTAGAAGTCATGATCCCAAAGGAAGAAGAGGTGAAGAAGGAAGATGAAAACAAATGTACCTGCACTTTTCTTAAAAAGTTTAAATAGTCGTGATGTCCTGCTGTACTTTTTAAATATTTTATCAACGTTACATAATTTAAAGAGGCAAGCAAAGGAAGAAATTGTACAGCGCAGGACGTATTCCATCCTTAGTACAGGTCAGGACAATTATTACAGGGGAGAGCTGCAGTTACGATGTGGGGGAACAGCCCTGGGAGACAATGAGGAAAGCAGCAGGCAGGGGAACAGGTAAGAGGCAGATGTGCCCACAGCAGGAATAGGACGTGGCAAACATCTCAAAAGGGACCTTCCCTAGTTTTTTTACTGTAAAGGTGAGGGGAAAGAAACATTCTTTCAGACCTGAAAGGTTCTGTTAAGGTAACTTTACGTTAAAGTAGAATTAGTTCATCTGTTAACAATCAACCCATGGAACAGAAGTTGCCTTCGGAAGTTGTGGGAGCTTCATCACTGGAAGCTTTCAAGAAGAGACTGGACTGCCATCTGTCAGAAGTGGTGTAGGGCAATGTTGGTGAACCTTTTTGGCACTGAGTGCCGAAATGGGAGTTTGTGCACGTATGGGAGAGACCGAAAGACCAGCTCCCTGGCGCGCGCACACGGGAGCACCGAAAATCAGAAGAGGAGCTTCCTGGCGCGCATGCGCGGGAACACCGGAAGAGGAGCTGACCCTCTGGTTTCCAGCATGTACATGTGCACCGGTCACCTGGTTTTCTGGTTTCTGGCACACATGTGCACACGAAGACCAGCTAGCCAGCATGCATGTGCACTGGAACCCGGAACAGCAACGAGCAACGTCTGGCGTGCCTGGAGAGATGGCCCTGTGTGCCACTTCTGGCACGTGTGCCATAGGTTCGCCATCACAGGTGTAGGGTCTCCTGCTTGGGTGGGGGGTTGGACTAGATGACCTACAAGGTCCCTTCCAACTCTGTTAATCTGGGCATGCTTCCTAATTGGACTACCTCACAAGGCTGATACTGCTGCCCACTCTTCCAAACATTTCTAGTCGGATTTTTCTCACTCCCCTCACTTCCCAAACAGAAATATTTAAGAGACTTTTAATATTTGGGAAAATTTGTTTCACCACAGTGTTTCCAGTATACGGGTTTCATAGAGATCTTAATCAAAGAAGATGCTTTTTTAATGTTCAGAAATTCTTTGCTGTTATACAGGTGTTTGTCCTCTTCTTGGTTTCCTTGATAGATATCGGAAGTTGGCTTGAACTGTTTGGGTTTCAGCTTCACAATGTGCTTCCTGGGTTCCCAAAGCCAGAGATGGATGCTGTGGACACAACCTATGAGCTTCTGCAGCTTCAAACCAAGACCCAAGAGTGGGATCCTGGAAAGGTAGGCCAAAGACTTCTGAAGAAATTAAGTTGGAGAAAGCTGATGACACCCAATGATAGGAGTAATAATATCACAAGCGGGAGAGGGAATTCACAGGGCAAATACAAATCTGTGCACAAATCACGTAGAGCTCTTTGTAGTCTTATGAAGCCAGAGTATTTCAGTAAAGATGGAGAAGATCGTTTTTTTTTGTTGTTCTTTCTCTGATGGAGAAAGGGTCTTGGCTGATGTCCCCTTCTTTGAGTGGGTTATTGATAGCAATAGCAACAGCACTTAGATTTATCTACCGCTTCACAGTGCTTTACAGCCCTCTCTAAGCAGTTTGCTCCCAACAATCTGGGTCCTCATTTTACCCACCTCGGAAGGATGGAAGGCTGAGTCAATCTTGAGCTGGTCAGGATTGAACTGCTGACAGTGGGCAGAATTAGCTTGCGATACTGCATTTTAACTAGAGGGAGGGAGGGAGGGAGGGAAGGAAGGGCAATACCAATAGCAGGTAGATTTATATACCACTTCACAGTGCTTTACAGCCCTCTCTAAGCAGTTTACAGAGTCAGCATATTGGGTTCCTCACGATGAGGATCCTCATTTTACTGACCTTGGATGGATTGAACCTTGAGCTGGTCAGGATTGAACTGCCGAACTGCTGGCACTCGGTAGAATTAGCCTGCAATACTGCATTCTAACCACTGTGCCACCACGGCTCTAGGTGTAGGAGATGAACAGGCTGAGCTCAAGAGAGGAGTCAAATGTGTCATCAGTCCCCTCGCACCCACAAGAGATCTAAGTTCAGTCTGTCGAAGCGTGAATCAGCCTCATTCCCCCCCTGGGGAAACTGTAATTAATTAGAGGTGAATGGATTTTGTTTTCCATGCTGTATACTTTTAAAGAAAGAAAACCCAAATGTATTCTAAGAAACGTTTTATTATAAAAGTAAAAAAACTAGCTAACTACATTTTTACCGGCAGTTATCTCAGAGATGAACAAAAAAAGTAGAAATCAGGAAGTTAGAAAAGAAAGAATGTAGACATGTGCAGTAGCTCAGAAATCACAAGACAGTCTTATCTCAGTTGCTACAGATAAATTCTCTGGCAGACTACCCTACTGCTCAGAATGGAAGCTCAGCTGGCAAACACTTAACGCAGTGACACAGCCCACCTTGAATTCCTTCTATCCTTAACTATCACCAATTTCCTTTGTCTGTTAGTAGTTCAGATTCTTGTCGAGAGCGTAATCTTGCAATAAATCTTTATGCCCACTTGAACTGCCTGGGTCTCCTGATTTCCCTGGTGCTTGACAATTGATTAAGGTTGGAAGTATGCAAAGATTCTGTGAATATAGTGTGTGGAATCTAGCAGGGCACTGCTTATCTTCCTTCCTTCCTTCCTTCCTTCCTTCCTTCCTTCCTTCCTTCCTTCCTTCCTTCCTTCTTTCCTTCCCTCCCTCCCTCCCTCCCTCCCTCCCTCCCTTTAAAACTTAATAGCACAACCAACCTAAACATAGTCCAAGTGCTCAGAGACACAATCTGTGCCTTCCAACCTGTAAGAAATGTAATACATTACATTGCCTTTTGGTTATGAAGAATTATTAATAGTAATAATTAATAATTGTAACCCCGTTTCTTCCAACCTGAAATATAGGAGGCAGAAGATTGCATTGAGCGACAGTGGGGCATTTTAAAATGTTTTAATCACATTCATACCAAACAAACCTTAAGTCAGGAATGGCCATCATCGGTAATTGGAAAGGGACACTCATTCTCAAGCACAGCTTCACTAAAATCTACAATTTCTGCATTATTTGTAGGAAATAATTCTCCTCCACTGTACAAAATGTTAAGTACCGGTAGGTGCAGACCAAGAAGTTCCATATCCAGTCAATAAAGTGACGGAAGGACAGATTTTAAGATCAGTTGTTCAGTTCTGGAAACTCACAAATATATCTCAAAGAGCAGGCATCTGGAAATGAGACTTCCAGTGCAATTTTGTTTTCTCATTTCATCAGTCTTGCAGAATATGCATCCACATCCACGCTCTCAAACTGTTACTCATGACAACTTTCCTGCACCAATGTTTGGAAATTCCCAGGCAGGGAATTCAATGAAAAGTTTGTATTGTGTTGTGTTGCTCTAATAAACTATTTTCACTTTTGATACTGTCTTCTTCCTTTCTTCTCCTTCCTTCCTTTCTTCTTTCCCTCCCTCTTTCCTTCCTTCCCCTGTTTTCCTTTCCTTTCCTTTCCTTTACGTTCCTTTCCTTTCCTTCCTTCCATCCTTCCTTCCCTCCCTGCCCTTCCTTCCTTCCTTCCTTCCTTTCCTTTCCTTTCCTTTCTTTCTTCCTTCCTTCCTTCCTTCCTTCCTTCCTTCCTTCCTTCCTTCCTTCCTTCCTTCCTTCCTTCCTTCCCTCCCTCCCTCCCTCCCTCCCTCCCTCCCTCTCTGCCCTTCCTTGCTTGCTTCCCTGCTTCCTTCCTTCCCAGACTATTCTTGGCATTCAGTGTGAACTACAGAAACAACTCCGGAACTTCATTTCCTTGGACCAGCTTCCCATGACCCCCAAATACAGTGACGGTCGATGTACAGAGCGGGCAAAACAACCCCAATTTGCTGCAGTTCCTTCAGTCTTTGGGAAGGGCATCAAATTCGCGATTAAAGATGGGCAGGTAACAGCAGACATTATCGGCGTAGCCATTGAGGACAGCCGACGCATCGCTGCCATCCTCAATGGCGCCCATTACCTGGAGAACCTCCATTTCACCATCGATGGACGAGACACGCACTACTTCATCAAACTCGGGTCTTTGGAAGAAGACCTCTCTCTCATAGGCAACACCGGGGGGGCGGCGGATCTTGGAGAACGGGGTCAACGTCACGGTGTCACAAATGACTTCGGTCATCAACGGGAGGACAAGACGATTTGCGGACATTCAACTCCAGCATGGTTTTTTGTGCTTTAACGTTCGATACGGAACGACCATTGAAGAAGAGAAAAACCACGTTTTGGAGATCGCCCGGCAAAGAGCTGTGCTACAAGCTTGGACTAAGGAACAAAAGCGACTGCAAGACGGTGAAGAAGGTACAAGGGCTTGGACAGAGGGGGAGAAGCAACAGCTTTTGAGCACTGGGAAAGTGCAGGGTTATGACGGATATTTTGTCTTATCTGTGGAGCAGTATCTAGAACTTGCAGACAGTGCCAACAATATTCACTTTATGAGACAGAGTGAAATAGGCAGAAGGTAACAGACCTACAAGCGACATGTTTCCTGCCTTCACATCACCAAAGACTGCCTGTTTTTAAATGAAGATGTTAAGTAACAGTTTATTGTATTGGTTTTTCTAGAGCAGAACTCTGTGTATATATAAATATAGAGGGGGAAAGAAAACATATCCTACTGCCTTTAAATGTGACAGAAGATGGTATTTTAATATAGTTTGTTTAAATGCTTTGGGAGATGGCAATGGTTCTTCGTTCTAAGGCGGTTATATTCAGTGTTTGGGTGCAGCACTTTCAGTGTTGAACGTCAATCAGAGAGAATCCAGATGAGCAAAATATTTAATATACTGTCTCCTTTCCTTTCTTCAGAATCAGCTTTTTGGTTTCTTAGCTTGCCCACAACATGTTAAAAAAAAACAACAACGATGGAGCCAAGCATGAATTGCTTGGTTTTGCTCATGACCCCTCTCAAAACCATCTTTGCAGACTACACTTTGGGTATCTCATTATATATATAACAAACTATTCTAAAAATACGAGTTCCAGGTATCTTAGTAAAGAAAGAAGCAGACATTCTGTGAGCTCCGGAACATAAAATTTTAAAATAATTTTGAAAAATTATTCTACTATGCCATTAATCAATTTGGCCATTGCGTGTGTAAAAGGCCCTTCCATCCATCTCCCACTTGTAATTAGCTGTGTTGTTTTTGCTGTCGTCATGCTGGATGATGGAGGCTTAATTCCTACTGTTTCCTGTTTAATGGCATATAAAGGCAGAGATCTCTGTAATGGTAGTTTAATACTCTGGTGATGTCAGCAGATGGCTGACGAAAGCTTAGTAGAATAAAATGTTTTAATTATTTTAAAATTTTAAGTTCTGGAGCTCGCAGAATGTCTGCTTCTTTCTTTATATATATGTAAAACTGTTTTGCCACAAGCCATTTAGTCCATTGAAAATAAACCAAATTTTAGTTGTTGCCTTATAAGAAAAGATTAAAACGAATTCCGCTTAGAATTCCGAGGTTAAAAAAAAGAAGAAGAAGTCATGTGTTGGTTCTAAGTTTGTGAACAGAATGGACACTAGTTAGGGATGAATGCCAATTACTGGGAATTTCCCTTTCCCCCCCCCCCATTTTTTTGTCAGGAATTAATTAAATAAATAAATAATAAAAAGAGCACTTGGATAGAAAAGCCGGTTGCGTTTACTTTAGTAACTTTGTGTTGCAGCCAATATACCATCTGTGTCAGGGGTCTCCAACCTTGGCAACTTTAAGACTTGTGGAATTCAACTCTCAGAGTTCCTCAGCCAGCTTTGCTGGCTGAGGAACTCTGTGAGTTGAAGTCCACAAGACTTAAAGTTGCCAAGGTTGGAGACCTCTGATCTATGTTATTCAATAATTTAAAATTTTAGGAAGTTTATAACAGTGCTAGTAGAGGTTTCTATTCTAGTACTTCCTGGAATGATCAGGCAACCACACTTATTTTGTGGTTGCGTGGCTAATTTTAAGGCTGCACAGAAAGCAGATATGAGTGTCAATGTTCTAAAAGAAAAATGTTGCAGACAAGATTGACAGGATCTCTTACCCATCTCACAAAGCTTCGAAAGGAAAATGCCGGCTCCCTCCATTTACAAGTTCGGTCCACGTAATTCTGTGGATCTTTAATTAGAAAATAAAATCAGACCAGAAATTTGCTAATCTATCCCTAAAATGGAGCAAATTTCCTTTGGACCATTAACCCTTTTTTTAAAAAAAAATAGATCTAGGTTTCCTTATAGGGGCAGTTAAAATATGAAGTCAAGATTGTAGAAATTGAAGAATTTCTAATGATCGGGCTGTCAGATATAATACTTTGAATACATTAAATGGAAAAGCATAAGGAGGGAATGTTCATCTAACATTCTTATTGCAATCTTGCAAGAAATTGAATAGCAGTTACCGTCTCTTTATTGCCTGGGTGGTTAGTACCGCTTGCAGTACTTCTGTCGAATGCAGCCTTCAAAATGTTTGCAGTTATAGCTCATTTTGAGCTCTCCAAAATGAGATTTCCCCGATCGTCAAATGCATGTCACAAGTTCTTGTTCATTGGACAAATATTGGTTCATGAAGAATTTGGGATCATGCGAACAAGACACCAATTGCTAATTGAAAGCTTCCTTTCGGTAAATTGCATAAACGCTAAGGAATTTGTTGTGTTGTAATCTGTGATTATCTAATGGGCTATATTGATGAACATTCTGGCCAGAGACAGCTGTTCCCTAGATCTTAAAAAACATTATGTCATGACCTGTTTCTTGAATCCATGACGGTTAGATTCTCAGTTTGATGGAGAAGCACCATTAGAGAAATAATGTTACGTTGAATGTTTCATTCTGTACCCACTGTTTCCTCCTGTCCATGTATAGGTAACCCTTTACTTAACAACCACAAATTTCAGTTTGCTAAGCAAAACTGTTGTTATGTGAATTTTGCCCAATTTTTCACCTTCCTTGCCACCGTTGTTAAGTGAATCACTGCAGTTGTTAAGCTAGTAACATGGTTGTTAAGCGAAGCTGTCTTCTCCATTGACTTTATCAGAAGGTCCCAAAAGGTGATTGCATGACCGTGGGACCCAGCAAGCGTCATAAATGGGAGCCAGTTGCCAAGCTTCTGAATTTTGATCACATGACTTTGGAGTTGCTGCATCGGTCGTAAGTGTGAAAAAGGGCCATGAGTTACTCTTTTCAGTGCCATTGTACCTTTGAACGGTCACTAAACGAATGGTTGTAAGTTGAGGACTACCTGTAGGCTGGAGCAAAATACTAGACGCACATGAGACAGAACGAGGGGGAAATTCTTCAGAAATCTACAACGTAGAGAAGTTCTAGTTGACTCATGGTAGACATGAGGTACCCAAACAGTCTGCCTATCACTTTCTCTCTACCATGCCACCCAGAAAAAAAAAAAGCTTCTTGCGTACTCACAATGGAGAAAAAAGAATTATTGTCATCTCAGGCAAAGATGTATCAATTTTAGGGTCTCAACTGGACCAAGAAATTATTCAGAGAAATAGGCAGTGGATGAAAATGTCCTTTTTCTTCTTCTGGATATTTTAAAAGGGGTACAAAGAAATGGGGGGGCTGGCTCTCAGGAATCAAAGATTTTTCAAACATCAGGGGCAGGATTTGGCAAAGTCTTTTAATAAATCCTCCACGAGGTTATGTCATCCCGATATAAATGATTGGCATGAATATTATGGACCATTTACAGGACAAATTGAAATGTTGAGCGTAGAATGGGTGGATGTTCGGAGGGAGCCTCTGTCATTTCTGTTCCTTCAAATATGTTGTTTGTAGCTTAATTAGTATTTATGTCAACAATTTGGGGGCAAATTGCTGGAAGATTTTTTCCCCCCCACTAATAATTTTATCTTGTGGGTTTACAGTGGGATTTATAAACAGCCTTTTATCACCAAGCATGTTGTGCCCAACCTGATTAATATCAGTAATAAATATGTTGAAGACTATACACATCAATAAAGAAAATCAGAAATCTAACAAAATAGCAGTAATAAAAGTGTTAGAGATTAAAGGCAGCTGAAGTCTGGCTTTGCCATGGCACAAGTGAATTGCAGATTCATGTCTCAGTGCCTTAGTAAGACATTTCAAAGTCCTATCTTTAAATATTAGGATGATTTCGTTTTAAAAGTAAAATCTACTTTGAGACAGATTCACCTGGTGATTTCATGGATATACTGTATCTGTATTTCCTTGGCAAAAGTGGTTTGCTGTTAATTCCTGACAAGATCTATCTATTATCTATCTATCTATCTATCTATCTATCTATCTATCTATCTATCTATCTATCTATTCCAAATCTAGCCTATAGCCATGGGATTTTCTAGTGATTAATCAGATAAAAAATCTACTCAGTAAAGTAGATTTAATCTACTCAATTAAGATGTTCTGGATCAGTGATCCCCAAACTCATGAACTCATTCATCTCTTCATGAAGTTTCAGATTGTTCATTGACACACACACCCAAACATTCATTATATGAACATAATGCAACAATTACTACTTTAATTAATGGTACTATTATTAGTAATAATTATAACACCTAACAATGACTAAGAGCAGGAAAACTGAAGAAAGAGATAGAGGGGCTAATTCTGGCTATACAAGATCAAGCCTTAAGAATAAATGCATACAAAGCCAGAATAGAGAAACAGCAACCATCTGCAAAGAAGCTGGAGAAAAAACCCCACAGTGGATCACACAGACTGACTGCAATCTATGGCATGACAAAGTAGCAACAATGATGCATTGGAAGATCGGCAAGAAATACCATTTGCCTATAGGCAAAAACTAGTGAGACCATAAAATAGGCAAAATAATAGAAAATGAAAAGAGACATGGTGGCTCAGTGGCTAAGATGCTGAACTTGTCGATCAAAAGGTCGGCAGTTCAGCAGTTCGAATCCCTAGTGCCGTGTAACGGGGTGAGCTCCCGTTACTTGTCCCAGCTTCCGCCAACCTAGCAGTTCGAAAGCACGTAAAAAATGCAAGTAGAAAAATAGGGACCACCTTTGGTGGGAAGGTAACAGCTTTCCGTGAGCCTTTAACATTGAGTCATGCCGGCCACATGACCACCGAGATGTCTTCGGACAGCGCTGGCTCTTCGGCTTTGAAACAGAGATGAGCACCGCCCCCTAGAGTCGGGAATGACTAGCATATATATGCAAGGGGAACTTTTACCTTTACCTAATAGAAAATGAAGACACTAAAGCACCCTGGGACTTTAGAATTCAAATAGATAAGCACCTGGCAAATAAGACCCCAGAGTAAACAATTGTTGATAACAAAGACAAAAAAAGTCTGGATAGTGGATGTGGCAGTACCTGGAGATAGCAGAAGAGAAGAGAAAGAACTGGAGAAGATAACAAAATACAAAGACCTGCAAATAGAAGTAGAAAGACTGCTGCAAAAGAAAGCAAAGGTAGTACCAGTATTAATAAAGCCCTTTGGATGAATCCCAAAACAACTGGAGAAGCACTTGAATACCATCAGCATTAACAAAACTATCAACAGTCAATTGCAGAAGGCAGCTTTACTTGGAACAGCTTATATACTGAGACAATACCTTTAACTCATCAGAGAAGAACATCTGTCTATCCCAGGTCTTTGGGAAGGACTCAATAGGTGTATAAAACACCAAGTTCCAGCTAAAGATCTGTGATGAACCATAATAGAGACAACTTAAGCCACTCTTGTTGGTGACTAACTATCCAACTCTGAGTAACACTGTCTTGGCACTAGCCACCTCACCTTCAGAACTTAGCAACTGTCATGGAGCTCTGTAGATACCCTCAATTGATCCCAATCAATCTTCCATCATTTATTGATCAGATATCGACTCCCAGACATATTCTGACCTCTTTTGACCCCCAGACATTTATCAAAATCTTGCATAGTCTCATCAACCCTTGAGGGTCAATATTGACCACTTCAGGGTCTTTTCATTTAGATGTTTCTACCTTCTGCGACTGACTCAACAACATGCAGCCAAGTATTTGGGCTGGTGTTCTTTTAATCTGTAAATGATAAAGGCAACAACAGAATGTTAAATGGCAGGAAATATTAGGATTTGGTGGAGAGAAAAAGAAGGAAATCACTCTAAGCTTAGTTAACAATGATTTTTAACTGAGTTTGCAAGCTACAATCACAGCATGTTAAGCCCAGTGCATTTTGGTTTAGCATGATGCACTATATGACTTCAACTACTGTGACCTTTGAATCATGATTTGTGGCTTATTATGTATGTACCAGATTGTTCTGGCTTGTTCAACAGACTATGGAAAATACACTGTGACATAGTATGTTGTGTGAGTCCAGATACTATCAACATGTTAGTTTGTCGGATGAAATGGTTCCATGTTATTTTGTGTACTATATAGCTATATCTTAATAGCCAAAACAGAAGAGGACGTTGAATAAATTGTTCACATTCAGAAAGCATAACGCTTGCTCGTTAAAATTGGCTAAAGCTCGAATGTGCGGCATGCTTTCAAAAGAAGATTGCTTATTTGGCTATATGGAACATATGATTCTTACCAATGACCTTGACTAATATCAACAGTTCTAAACTTATCAAGATTATCTCAGGTTGACTGAGATACCTGCATTTTATTGGCCTCTGACTGTTAAGAGATACAGTCACAAAGCAAAATGTTGAGAATTCACAGTGCCTCTGTTTGGATTCTCTTGTGAGCGAACACTGAACGGAAGATTTGAAAACATGTAGAGTGTATTCAACTGTATTCTTCTGATCAGTGGTCATTTCCCATGGACCAGGGTGAATCTCAAAAGCATCGTCAGATCTGTAGAGCCTGCACTTTTGAATTCACAGAAAATCATTTCTGGGCTTCATTTATGTAGAATGTTTATTGGTGAGGATGCTATTTAACAGTGATTTCAGATATCAATACGAGCCACTTTGCTTACCGTTTTTAAGCAAGTCTACTATTTGAAACTCGTGTGTCAAGGGATTTTCTCCCCCGCCCCCAAAGTTTTAAAATAACCAGAATTAAGAAATGTTTTGAATTAAATAGTGATTAGCTTGAACTGTGCATTTCTAGTATGTAATACATATTTTGTTAGCTTGTGCCTTGAGTTCTTTACAGTTATATTATTATATTATATTATATGCAGGAAATGCACTTTATATTAATGAACGTGGAGGGTTTTTTAATGCTGCCTTGAATGTCGTAGTCTTCATTTTTATGCCAAAAGTCCATGAAGTGAAATGGATTACATTAATTCCCCCTGCCTCTGTTGGGATTAACCAATGAATAAATAGAATTACCCAGGTGGTATATATTGTGTTATAAAATATGGACTAGAAAAAAAAATATTAAATAGATTCTGGTAGTGTAAGAAAAATGCTTTTTAAAATCCTGTCTGCTTCTGAAATTCAGGAAAAAAATAAAATATATATTATAATTTACAAGCCAGGGACCTCACCCTCCAAGCGTTGCTATAGGGTAGCCCTGGGTATGGAAGTGATGGATAGTTGTGCAGAATATCTGAATGTGTTTCACTTTAAATTCAGTGGTGAAATCCAAATTTTTTTACTACCGGTTCTGTGGGCGTGGCTTGGTGGGCGTGGCTTGGTGGGCATGGCAGGGGAAGGATACTGCAAAATCCCCATTCCCACCCCACTCCAGAGGAAGGATATTGCGAAATCTCCATTCACACCCCACTCTGGGGCCAGCCAGAGGTAGCATTTGCCAGTTCTCCGAACTACTCAAAATGTCCGCTACCGGTCCTCCAGAACCTGGATTTCACCCCTGTTTAAAATCACTTGTTTAAAACACTTATTAACTGTGCCTCTTTTGGACATTGTATTGTGCAGTCCAAATCAGCTTTGGGTCACTGTGGAAGTTATGGAGGTTGAAATCCAACATGTTTGAAATGATCTTGTTTTGGGAAAGTTTGGGCTAAATAATCATTCCAACATTTTGGTGCTCTGCTGTTCTGTACTGTGGATTCTAAAATTGCAAGGGATCACAAACTTCTGTTCTTTTTCATGCCGATGAAGAACTATAGCTATAGCACTGCTAAAATCTTGGCCATTCCAGCCAGGATCTAAACCACTCTAAAGAGAAACACGTCCAGCAGCTTTCAAAATAGTTTGTTCTATTCTTATTTGCCAAAAAGTAAACTCTAAAGAGTGACTGTCCCATCTAGGCAGTGTAGTGATTTGTTCATAGAGGTTTGTCTGCATTTAAGCTGGAACGCCAGAGATTCCCTTCCCTACAAATAAATGTTGTTTTTCATGTGGGGCGTCTTTGATTTCTGATTATTGTTATTGGAAGCATTCCAGTGGTATCTGGATTACCTGCCAAGCTGAGCAGATTCTGAACAGGAGGCTGAGCAGCTCCAGATGCTGAGCAGATGCTATAGAATCAACTTCTTCCAAACATTTTAGAAAGTGATTAAGAGAAGATATCCAGAAAACACAGGTATTGTCCCATGTTTAGTCTGTATCAGTCTGCAGGGTACGAGAGGTGCCACAGCTGGGACAATTAACAAAAGTATTCCAATTAATGAAAATGAATTTCTTCGAAACACAGATGCGGTCATTATGCCAGTATAAATAAGATTAGTGGAGCCTTTTGGAATGCATTTGAGAATGGGACTTGTGCAAAATAAACCAAAAATACCTTCGTTAAATTATACATTTGTTTCTTCAAAATCGAGACCATTTTATGTTATGTATCTAATAAGTTAATTTAAAATTACCATGTCTTAAAAAAAATTTTTTAAAGAATAAAAATGCGGATAAAAAAAAATAAGGGTAGTATTTATAAAGGAAAACGATGAGTGAAAAAGTGCAAAGAAAGAAATGAAGAAGAAAAGGAAAAGTAATAAGGAAGCTGCTTCCATTCGTTATAGTAGCTACAAGTATATTTTATTTTACACCCCCTCTCTCTTTCTGGGGTTACCACATAATTTCCTTCTTTCCATAGCCTTTCCCATCATCAGGTCTATCAATTGCTCTCTTTTTTTTTCCTTGTTTGGAGAAAAACTAAATGATTTCCAATCACTAAAAAAGGGGTCATTGTCCTTTCTCTAATCAATTTTGCCATCTCTGCTATTTCTGTCAGACCATTTTATGTTCTAAATAAAAAATAGCATGCTGTTAGTCGCTATGTGCTTTAAAATGCCTTTTTTGTTTTGTTTTAACCATCTCCAGCCATTTGAGAGAAGGAAGAAATTGTTTTCAAATGAGTGGGATGTTTACCTGCCATTGCCATCCTTGTGGCTTATTCCATGTATCATTGTGAAATCATGACTTGGGTTGAGGTAGAAATTTAATCACTCTGTGTCTCCCTCATTTATAAATCCTCATATGGATTTATAGAGGGGAGGAGTAGTTCACAAAGCTATCTAGATCTTTGAAAAAAAGGGGCAAAACCAACCAACACAGAATAGAAACCCCACAGGTAAGTTTCTAATAGCGGGCACAACGGTATCTTACACTAGAGAGAAATAAAAAAGCTGGACTGTATTTTACCATAAATTGGTAGAGGTCTACAATATTGGTTTAGGTAGTGTTCAATATTCTGCACTTCTATCACTGCCTTCTGAATTCGTGTTGGTTTCTGTGGACCTTAACTATGAGGTATTTTTTGTTTGTTTTGTTTTCAACATTTTGGGTCATTGGCCCAAGCAAATGTGTTTACCAATCTTTTCCTTAAGATTTTTGTGGTGAACGTTAGCCTCTTGATCAATGTTATTATCTGTCAAAGTGTATATTTTTAACATCATTTCACACACGGAACAAACCTCCATGACCGGATTCTAATTGACAAAGTGTTGATGATAAAAATCAGAGAAGCCAAACATACCTTGCTCCTTTTTGGAAAGTGATTTCTTTGGTTGCTCAGAAAAAAAAGTAATGATGTTTACAATGTATGCCAAGGGTTTCCATGCCTATCAAACGATAGCAGTTCTAATTTTACTCAAAATTGTAGTATAATGGCCTGAACCTTGTTGCTAGGACACAATAGACTTTGGTTTTATATTCCTGCCTTCACACTGGCTAGATACTGTACAGGTTTAGGTGAAATAACTGCGTTGAAATTGGTTGTCGCATTTTGCTCTGGGTTTCATACCAGAAGCATGTATTTTCTACCAGACCGTTACAACAACTTGCTGTAAATAGTCAAAGTTAATATATGATGTGTTGACATTTGAAAGACAAAGTACTTTGAATATTTCATTTTTAAAAAATAAAGTTGCAAACAATTAGTCAGCCTTGGGTTTTTTTTCTGTAGATTTTTCCCACGTTTGGGAAAAAGTGGGAGAATAACACAATTTGAAAAACTGTGATGTTGTGTGGGGGGTGGGGGGTGCACACTCATGCCATTTTGTGGAATCAGTGTTCACAACTTTATATATTCATTTCTTGTATAGTTCCTTGTGCCTTAATGATGGTCAAATGTAGTTCTAGGTTCGTGCCTCGGTATGCTGGACTCCCAATTTAAAATACCAGGAAAAGGAAGACCATTTAATTTATGATTTATTTAGAACATTCCAAGATAAAGAGAATTCCCGTTTACAAGGGAGAGAACCTGGAACATAGACTTGCTTTCATTTTATAGTTTGCACAATAAAGATACTTCAAAGTAAACATTGATTGAATTATAAAATCCAGTATTAAATAATAAACACTCCTGTGAGCCAGATTCAACTCCTGGCTGCTAAATAGGCAGATCTTTGGATATCTTGTAACAAAAAACAGTTTAACAGAGTTGGAAGGGGCCTTTTAGATCATCTAGTCAAACCCCCCGCCCAGGCAGGAGACCCTACACCATTTCTGACAGATGGCAGTCCAGTCTCTTCTTGAAAGCCTCCAGTGATGAAGCTCCTAAAACTTCTGAAGGCAACTTCTGTTCCATTGGTTGATTGTTCTCACTGTCAGAAAATTCCTCCTTATGATAGGGAAATGGTTGACATTTCCTCTACCTATCTACCTATCATCTATCTACCTATCATCTATCCATCCACCTATCTACCTATCATCTATCTTATCTACCTACCATCCATCCATCCATCCATCCATCCATCTATCTAATCTATCTACCTATCATCTATCTATCTATCTATCTATCTATCTATCTATCTATCTATCTATCTATCATCTATCTATCTATCTATCTATCTATCTATCTATCTATCTATCTACCTACCATCTACTTACCATCTATCTATCTATCTATCTATCTATCTATCTATCTATCTATTTATCTATCTATCTATCATCTACCTACCTACCTACCTACCTACCTATCATCTGCCTACTATCATCTGTCTGTCTGTCTGTCTATCTATCTTGGCTTCCCAATCTAACTTTCAGTCCAGAGATTCAGACCCAACCTTGCTTAGCCTTTTCAAGCATCTACAGCCTGCTTCTTAGCTAGACAAGATGAGTATTGTTCAACAGAGATTGATTTTTAGATAGGGAAAAGAACATTATGTAAGTTAATATAGGATTATATTGTCCACCAACCCTATTTGCTGAAGTGGGAATTCAGAATGGATCTATTCAATGGCATGAAGCCAGATTCAAACCAAGATTTCTGGTTTTTATCAAAGGTTTGAGTAGGAGAGTTACATCAGAAATAGCAAATCAAATCAAGTGGTCTCTTACATCATAAAATAGAATCTTGTAGATTATATTTTTCACCAATAATTTCCTTTTTAAACCACTACTACAAAATCCTCCTTACATTCCTAGGAGGAAAAAGAATGAAGTTACACAATCCACAAAAGAGAAGAAGAGGAAGAAAAGTAAACATCGCCAAAAATGGGGAAAGATAACAATAAAATTATATCATTTATTCCAAAAAAGCAATATTATACTTTCATATAGTGCTATTTTAACACAATAGCAATCGTGTACTTTATATACAATTAATAAATTAAAAACAAATTCTAGAATTTAGGATTGACCTAGGAAAGGTTATGAAGGCATCCACTAACAAGACAGCAGGCCCCCAGGGAGCAAGAATTCTCTGCCAGCTGAAAAGTAGCCATGAACTTCTGTGATCCCATGAAGTAAATTAGCTAATTTCTAAATCAGTGCTGTCTGCTTAAAAAAAAATGAAATGCCGAGACTCTGTAAATGGCATATTTGCAAGCACAACTGTTTCACCTGCTTGTTATCTGTAAAACAACAACAGTGTGCTGTTTATCAAAATAACATTTGATCCAGAAAGGTAGATTAATATCTCTTTTTTTATTTACACATAAGTAAAAAGACTCCACACACATACAGACAGGTATAGGGTGAAGAGCTCTTAAAAGGAAAGAAATCACTTTATATTATGTTTCTTAATAGTTTTTAACTTCTATATGTATTTGTATTTATTATGGCTGTTCACCGCCCTGAGTCCTTCGGGAGTAGGGCGGTATACAAATATGAAAAAAAATAAATAATAAAAAAATAAATAAAATAAATATACAAGTTCATATGCTGTATGTTGAGTTTGGAATGTATTGTTCAATTGGCCAACATCATTTGAGTTATGGAGCATTTAGTGAGCATGCTCCACAACTATATATGTACCATGTAACATATGTGGAGGATGGGGGGGCTAGCGTGCTATGGTCCATGGGTCACTAAGAGTCAGACACGACTTAGTGGCTGAACAACAACAAATAACCATGTAACAGTTCATAGAATCCTTATAATATTCTTAGCATTATCTTGTCCATACCTAATTGTATATTCAAGAGGTGTGTTTCCCACATTACAATGAGTTTTCAGATTATTAAAGTTCATTTCTTTGGGCAACTCTTGTCTCTGGCCAGTCTGAGCCGGTTCTTATCAGAATCCACATTCTTGCTTGTTAACTTCAAAGAAATAGAAACATTAATCAAAGGCCCTCCTTGTTACAGGAAACAATTACTCAATGGAGACCCTTTCCTGCTCCCACCATGCTTATCATCTTGCCTATGCAGGTTTTCGAGACTGGCAAACAAATGGGTAGGGGAAACAGGTGGGAAAATGAAAATCTCTTTCTGAAGGTCTCAGGAACCTGAAATGAGCATCATCCCTGTGGAAATTAAATGGAAAAATTCAGCAAAGTCTTTTGCAGAGAAAATGTTGCTCTGAAAAATCCAATTTTCTCAGCTTGGGAGTGTTGTCATTGCTATCTTCTAATTGCAGACTCCCAAATCTGTTATTTTACTGAAAGTGATAGGATTTATACAGCAGCCATATATTTATTATAAAACATTCCCTAGGGGAAAACAATAGGTTGCACGTTCTTGCTAGGTTCGTGTGAATTGTAGAAAGTGGATATTTTGATAAATCAATCATTGATAAAGTAAAATTTCGATTTCTTCCCCTGAGTCCTACGAGAGAATCCCCGCAGGAAAAGAAGAAGGATAGGAAGAAATTTCATTCATTCACAGTAATGCATTTCCAAACTGCATTTTTATCTCTTGGTCCGCCCATGGGATTTCAAGAGCCATTCTCTAGGGGGCGCTCTACCCCTCGCAGTCTATCTAGTTTCGTCTCAACCGGAAACAGGAAATAATGGTTTCTATGGCGCCTCACCCTGGCCACTTCCGTTTCAATGCCACTCAAGTGGCCGGTATCATAGAGATACAAATTATAGAGTGAAAGTAAAGTATGATTTTTTTTTGGTTAGAAAGTGGAATGTGGCCATTTTAGCAATATTATTCATAATGATGATCACATCGGTCATAATAATAAAGTATTTTTTTATATCGCTGGGCTCTTAGGGACTTTGGAGGGTTCTGAATTAACTCAAAGGTCTCCTTTGCCTCATTAACAGATTAATTGAGTTGGAAGGGACCTTGTAGGTCATCTAGTCCAACCCCCCGCCCAAGCAGGAGACCCTACACCATTTCTGACAGATGGCACGCCAGTCTCTTCTTGAAAGCCTCCAGTGACGAAGCTCCCACAACTTCTGTTCCATTGGTTGATTGTATAAAAAGTCCTTGCAATCAAACTGAATGAGAGAACGTCCCCTGGTCCAATCACAATCTCGGCCATTGAGTCCAATTTTATTATTTAAAAAAAACCGCCCCACAAAGTATTTTCCCTCTCTCACAACTCTATCCATTCATAGATCTACAAACATGCAGCGCCGCCTCTTCCCCCTCCTCCTCTTCCCCCGCCCCTTTCCCCGTGACGTCACGGCGCTCCCGCCTCGCCTCGCGTCGGGTGGGATGAGCTCATCTCCTTTTCCTCGGGAGGAAGGAGGGAGGGAGGGAGGAGCCGCCAGGCGGAAGTGACGCACGCAGGGGAGCCGGACCGGAAGCGACGCGAGGCGGCTGCCAGGCGGTGGAGCGCACCCGCTGAGGCGTCTCTCCTCTCTCTCTCTTTTTCTCCCTCTCTCTCTTTTCTCGGCCAGGCTTTGCTCCGCCGCCGTCCCCGCGCCAGAGCCATGTCGGCGCCCGGAGGAGCCGGCGGAGAATTCGGCAACCCGCTGCGCAAGTTCAAGCTGGTTTTCCTCGGCGAGCAAAGCGGTGAGGGAACCATCCTCCCCCCCCGCGCGCGCGTGGTGTGGGGGAGGAGCTGCCCCGCCACACACACACACACACACACACAAAAGGCCCCTTATTGGGGGGAAAGGGGCGAGGGGGGCGAAAATAGGGTATGAAATGCAGCGGGAAGGGGGAGGGGCGGCGACGCCCTCCCTTCTTTCCCCTCCCCCCTCAGCGTCGGGCTAGGATGTGGGGGGGGGGCTTGGAGGAGGTTTTGGTTTTATTTTATATTTTCTTTTTATGTCTTTTTTTTTTAATCTCCCTTTTTGAGGGATTGTTGTGAGGGGTGGGGGAAGGAGGAGGGCATTATGAATCCTAACAAATAGAGACATTAACGTTTAGGATAAAGAATAGAATAGAATAGAATTCTTTATTGGCCAAGTGTGATTGGACACACAAGGAATTTGTCTTTGGTGCATATGCTCTCAGTGTACATAAAAAGACAAGACACTGGTCAAGAATCACAAGGCACAACACCGGTGAAAGTCATACAGTAAAAATTATAAATCGTAAGGATACAAGCAACAAAGTTAAAGTCATGCAGTCATAAGTGGGAGGAGATGGGTGATAGGAATGATGAGAACAGAATAGAATTAGAATAGAAAGAATAGAATAGAATAGAATAGAATAGATTTTTTTATTGGCCAAGTGTGATTGGACACACAAGGAATTTGTCTTGGTGCATACGCTCTCAGTGTACATAAAAAGAAAAGATACATTCATCAAGAATCATAACACTTATTGATAGTCATAGAGTACCAAATAATCAGGAAACAATATCAGTATAAATCCTAAGGATACAAGCAACAAAGTTACATTCATACAGTCATAAGTGGAAGGAGATGGGTGGTGGGAACGATGAGAAGATCAACAGTAGTGCAGACTTAGTAAATAGTTTGACAGTGTTGAGAGAATTATTTGTTTAGCAGGGTGATGGCAAAGGACCCCTTGGGATCCTCCATATCAAGACAACTTACTTTTATGTGTGGCCAGAACCTGAAAACAGCATTGAACACAAAATGGTACTTAAGCAAATTGGTTTGGTTGAGATTTGCATACGTGGGACTGATTGAGTGTAGATATTTTGATGCCGAAATATAATTTTAGGCCATTTTGTTCTGTTATATATATATATATTTATGTATCAAATGATATTACATCTAATCCTGTGACTATTGTATTTTGCCCGACTTTTATTTTAAATTGATTGTAGGAGATTTTGATGGTGATACGTGTTTGGACCTTGTGCTTTTGATATGGCCTATAGCAGAGGTCCCCAATCTTGGCAGCTTTAAGACTTGTGGACTTCAACTCCCAGAATTCCCCAGCCAGAGGAATTCTGGGAATTGAAGTCCACAAGTCTTAAAGACTTAAGGTTGCCAAATTTGGAGACCCTTGCTATAGCTGGCTGGAGAATTTGGGAGTTGAAGTCCACAAGTCTTAAAGCTGCCAAGTTTGAAGACCTCTGACCTATAGGCTAATCAATAAAACTAACTTGAAGATGAGGAGAAGTTGCTGGGTGGCTGCACTTGCATCCTCCTGCCGGATCTTCTCCCCTCCCTCCCCCCCATCCATTTACTTTGCTTCGTTTTCAGATCATCCCTTTTTCATCCTGTCTTTTTATGCTTGTATTTTAAAAAAATGTTTATCATTTGTATTTGGTATATATGCCTTGGTATATATATATATATATATTGGGAGGAGGGAGGGAGGGCCGGTTTGGTTGTAGGGATTGAAAGGCACCTGGTTAGAAACTGGGAGAATGTGAATCAGAATAATAATAGAGCTTGGAAGGGACCTTGGAGGCCTTCTAGTCCAGCCCCTTGCTCAAGCAGGAGATACCTTTTCAGACAAGGCTCCTCTTCTTCTGAGTTCTAGTCCTGCCTTAGGTATGAAGCCACCTGAGTGATCTTGGGCCACTCACATAGCACTGGTGAGGTTACCTGGGTTTGGATAATGAAACCTCTGCAAAGTAAACAAGCTCAGAGAGCATTAAGGATCCCACAGTCCTCCTCCTCCTCCTCCCCCCTGCAAATCCCACACCCTTTGAGCACTGATGATGTTACCCCGGGTAGTAATGAAACATCTGCAAGAAAACAACCCAGCTCAGAGAGCACCAAGGACCCCACAGTTCAACCCTGAGCTACAAAGATTTGTCTTTATTGACACATTTCTCAATCTTGGGAAGGAAGCAGCAGCAAATCAATTTTTTAAAAAAACCTTTCCAAGAGAACTGCAGGGAGTTGCCCAGACAATTAGCCAAGAATCAAGAGTGACTTGAAGACACACACACACACACACACACCACACACACACCAAAAATTCCCACCAGCCAAGAAACTGTCAGCCAGTAATGCAGGTAGTTGCTAGGGGTCAAAACCTGATTTGAAGGTACCTAAATATGTATATATGTGTGTCAGCTCAGGGCAGCAAAAAAGGCCTAATACTGCTGCCTCTTATTTTTTCCATCACAACCACCCTGTCAGGTGGATTGGCCTGAAAGAGAGGGATTTATAGTTACCTAGTTGTGAAGTATGCTCTGTCCCATAATAGGGTAGATCAGGTTGCCCTGACAAAAAAACACTTAATTTTTCCCCTGGTATAGTCGACAAAGGGAAGAGAGGCTGTGGCTTAGAGGTTAATACATCTACCTAATATGCAAGTAGCCTGGGTTCGAATCCTAGAAGGGTTATAGCTAGCTGATGAGAGCTAAATAGCTTGAAATAGATCTATGCTAGTCTCCCTTTATTTCTTTGTCAATAAAACATAAATTCAACTCGCCTAGTCATGCTTAAGGCAAGACTAGAACTCAACATCTCCTGGTTGATTGGCCCAAAGTCACCCAGTTGGCTTTCATGTTTAAGGTGAGGCTGGAACTCACCATCTCCTGGTTTCTGGGCCAGCCCCTTCACCCTCACATCAAACTGGCTCTTAAATAAGTAGAGTTGCTGTGGTTAAGGTCCCCATGATCTTGAGCGTTGGCTTATTTTGAGAAGTTTATCTTCATTGATAGACTGGCTGGGGTTTGGGGCTTCAGGAGGGCCCACACAAGCCATGTTAAGGGCAGGCAGGGATGGGAGATCACCATTTATCATTTTTAATTTAGATGTCTAAGGCTGAGGACTCGGCACTGTAAAAACAAAAATGTTTTCAACAGGATTTTTAAAAAAGGAACAATACATTAAAGAACAGATTTGACAATGGTTTTTATTTGCCAGGATGTATTATGAAAAATAAGAGTAAAACATCTGAGAATTTCATATTCCCTACCTATTACATTATAGTTACTGCTGCAGTGTATCATTCTTAATTACCATATTTTTCGGAGTATAAGATGCACCGGACTATAAGATGCACCTACCTTTTTTGGTGAGGAAAACAAGAAAAAGAAATCTGCCTCTGCTCTCAGCAATTTTGTCTCATTACAGCAAACAGCCTGCTTTACTTTCGTTTTCATTTTCAGCATAGCTTGATTAGCACAAGGAAAAAGAAAAAAATCTGCTCCGGCAATTTACCTCCTTGCAGCAAGCAGCAGAGGCCTGCGCAAAACAGCTGAGAATGGGGAGGCCGATCCAATCAACTTGTGCTAATTAGGCTATGCTGAAGCTGAAAGGAGCTGTTTCTTCTTGCTGTTTGCTGCAAGGAGGTAACTGCTGGGAGGCAGAGGCCAAAGGGTGGGGGCCAGTGGGTGGGCAGGGCTACATTTGGTGTATAAGACGCACCTAAATTTTCACCCCCTTTTAGGGGGGAAAAAGGTGGATCATACTCTGAAAAATACAGTAGTTAATTATAATTACATCATGTTACATGTTGCAATTTTTTTTTTTTAATTTGATTTATATGCTGCCCTTCTCCGGAGACTCAGGGCGGCTTACAGTGCGTTAAGCAATAGCCTTCATACTTTTGTATATTTATACAAAGTCAGCTTATTGCCCCCACAAACTGGGTCCTCATTTAACCTACCTTAGAAAGGATGGAAGGCTGAGTCAACCTTGAGCCTTGGAGAGATTCGAACCAGCAGTAAATTGCAGGCAGCTGTGTTAATAACAGGGTGCTTTAGTACACTGTAGTACCAAGGCTCTTTTTTTTTTTTTTTTTAGGTAAGCAAAGGCAATTAATGGATATACAAGTTATGAAGCATTAATAGTATTATTTCATGATATTTTGCTTCCTCAGACTGATTTGAAAGTGGCGCTATTCTGATTTATACCAGACTGCTAATTTGTATTAAGGTGTGTGAAATTAGTCTTGCAGATAAGTTGGTTCAGTTGGCATAATTTTGGCACATGAACCCATTTATGCTTATGGAACCCCTCCTACCACAACTGATCACATGAAGGAATCCTTAACATCCCAGAGAGCCACTCCTAGATATGTATGCTAACAATAGCTATGTATAGTAGCATTTATACAATATGCTAACTATAACTATGCCTTTATTTGTACATGATTCTCATGTCCATTTTAAAAGGGGAGCAGACTGAGAGATAATTTTTTTGGCTTATGTTAGTAGATTCAATAATTTTATTAACTATAGAATAATTTTAAAAAAGAGAGATTTAGCTTTATTTTGAGATTAACAAATTCAAATAAATAAACTTTTGATTTACAAATGTACATGTGTGTAGCCAAGCTTCCAGGTTGTACCAATATTTTAAATAGAGCATAATAACTTTTTAGTGTGGTACCACTAAATTATGTCACACCATTGGTTCTGATGATCTTCAGTTAAGCTCTAGCAATGGCAGTTTAAAATTCACATTTTAACAGAGATCCTTGTTTACCTTTTTATATACTTATCAAACAGAACTCAGTCCACATGCGTCAGACACTTCTGGTTGTCAGAAAATATAAAATAATCTCTGTAACAACTTCTGAAAGTAACAGCAGATCCAAAAGTCCATGCAGATTTTACTAACGTATCTTATTTTTAAAGAATGGGATTACATTGTATGATGAACAAATCAAAGTTTCCTGATGGCTTGGTATTATTTGTTTCTTTAACAACATGCCTACTGTTTTATGTATTTTATTTTATTTGTATTCCACCTTTATTTTTACAAACAACTCAAATTAACTTATACGTATTAAATTAAACTTATGCATAAATAGTTGTGCTTCTTTTTTTTGTAGTTGGAAAAACCTCCTTAATCACTAGATTTATGTATGACAGTTTTGACAACACTTATCAGGTAAGAGTCAAAAAGATGATCCCTTGTACCATTTCAGATTGATTATCAGACTACTTTAATCATGAGAGACTATACATCTAGAAAGATAAGAGTTCACTGCACTCATATTTTTCCATTTGAGGAAAAGCATACTAAAGCATAACTAATTTCCAATCATTAAAATCATACAAAAGCTGTGAAAGTCACATTTTGTTCAGATTAAAATTGTAGATGAAACACAGCAAAGAGCGTAGTCACATGGCACTCAGTAAAGATTTGATTAAATCGAAGTTTTCCTGTTCCTGCTGCCTGACATGCGAAGGTAGTATCTGATCATTTATATCATCTGAAAAACTGCTTTCAAGTTTGCAAGTTTAACTTGCAAAACATAACTTTTATTCCGCTAACTACAGCTAACCTTCACTTTAACTATGGTAATTGGGACCAGGAAGTCTGCTGCTAAGCCACACAGTCACAGCTTGTGATGTCACATGACTGTGCCGACTTAATGATGGAACTTCCAGTTGTGATTAGGCAACTTCTGTGCGTCATTAGTTGCCATGCTGTACGATCATCATTTGCAACCTCCTGCCAGTTTCTCCATTGACTTTTCTTGTCAGAAGCCAGCAATGAAGGTCGCAAATGGTGATCCCATGGCTATGGCGCACTGGGATGGCCATAATTGCAAGACGGTTTCCAAATGTCCAAATTGTGACTCTGTGATCAAGTGAATGCTGCATCTGCAACTTCAAAGACGGTACAATAATTCTCCTTGTTCCTCTTATAAAGAAAATTTATACAAAACGTTTTATAGATGGCATTTACCACCTGCTAGGTTAGCTAAAATGTTTAAAAATATGTCTAGCAAATGTTGGAAATGTAATCAAAAAACGGGCACATTTTATCACGTGCTGGACTTGTGTCAAAGCAAAAAAAAATTTGGGTAAAGATACACAGGTGGCTAGAAAAGATGATAGGTAAACATGTAGATTTTAAACCTGAACTGTTTTTATTAGGTATAATAACAGAAAAGAATTGATAAGAAAAGTATGTATTTAATATTACATGTCTTAACAGCAGTGAGGATTATATTTGCACAATACTGGAAAAATGAAGAGATAGTCAGGAAGATACTAGATTGTGCAGAAATAGATTGATTGACATTGAAAATTAGAAAGAAGATATAGAATATTATCAAACATGGAATTTATTTTACCAATGGTTGGAAAAAAGTGGTAGAGATTAAGAATGTAAATTTGTATTGTTAAGAAAATTAAATATCCAGACAACACAATGTTTATTAAGCACTAAGAAATGTATTTAATGGAAAATAAATTAATTTTTTTAAAAAAAATAATAATTTCCTTGTTCAGCTCTATCATAACATGGAATAGTTGCTGAACATTAAAATAACCCCAAATTCTAAGTCAGAACCTAGCTAACTTTGTTTGAGCATCCTGTTTGATATAAATAGCACATGTACAGTTTCTTAGACTGTTTAAGATAAGTGCTTTTATGAGAGAGTCTACCCAACACCAAAGTGTATTTGCCATGCTTCCTTGGGGACAGTATAGAAGTAGTTTGTAGTTGCCTTTTTCAGAGAGATTTTTAGTCTCTGCATAAGAACAGAAATTAATGCAATTAATAAGAATTTAATCTCACACAAATCCATAACACTCTTAGTCTAAAACCTTCAGTGTAGTTTCAAAAATTGCTGATTCTCATCTATGAAATATCAGGGAAAGATATTTAATATTCTGTTACGGTTTGTGAACTATGAGTTGGATTTAAAATAATACTACATATGCCTATTATTATTTTGTGTTCAGTATTCTCTGATTTCCAACCTAATGTTCCCTGACGTGCTCTTTTTAAATAAAGAATGTTTTTTATGGTTCAAAAATGAATCTTTTCTCATTTTTCCAGGCCACCATCGGAATTGATTTCCTTTCAAAGACTATGTATTTAGAAGACCGCACGGTAAGTGGATTTATCTGTCTGATAAGGTTTGACTGATTCATCTCTCTCGCAATCCCATGTTACTTTCCCCATCAACATGATCTGTGGCTTGAATCTCCAGGTGGGAACCTAGGGGTACCAGTGTGCCCATAGATATTCTTGAATTCTCCTATGTTTTCTCCCCTGATTGCCTTTTACATTAAAAAAGTTAAAGTTTTCAAAAATGGAAGATGGCACATTTCATTCCATAAATACATTTACCCTTAGATTTCCAACTTTTGCCTGGATATCCTTCAACTTGCCCCAAGAAAAAACTAAGCATAGCATGGGAGGTAAATGAGTTATTTTGTAAATCGTTGTATCCTCTGGAAGCTGTGATTGAAGCCCACCTTCAATTCAGTAATCATTTTATGAAGGTTTCCTTAAACATGGTTTCAAAATAAACCTTCGCCCCAGTCTATAGGAAGAAAAAATTGGCAGATTGAGTATATTTCATTGACGCCCATTTTACAATCTGTGATTGGATACTGGCAGCTTGGTGTGGCAATTTCATTGCTTTATCATTGGTCCAGATTGCAGGTTTGATCTGAATCTCCTTTAAGGGTTCGAATCCCTAGTGCCGTGTAACGGGGTGAGCTCCCATTACTTGTCCCAGCTTCTGCCAACCTAGCAGTTCAAAAGCACATGAAAAATGCAAGTAGAAAAATAGGGACCACCTTTGGTGGGAAGGTATCAGTGTTCCGTGCACCTTTGGCATTTAGTCATGCTGGCCACATGACCATGGAGACGTCTTTGGACAGCGCTGGCTCTTCGGCTTTGAAACAGAGATGAGCACCGCTCCCTAGAGTCGGGAACGACTAGCACATATCTGCAAGGGGAACCTTTACCTTTACGATACTCTTTTGAGGAGGAGGAGAGAAAGGGCATGTAAGGTATCCATGCCTTAGATCAGATTCTATTAAGCTTGCAAATCAGACTAGCTACAATAGGGTCATTTTTCTCTCCAGCCTCATGGCACTGCCTTTTATTCTGTCTGGTGCATGGGCCAGTCTGCTGATTTTGGCAGCTTGAGGGAGACCAGTCTACCATCCTGTTGTTACAACAATACAAAAAGATTTTGAGGACCAACTATCCCTACAGATGAAGCCTAGATTGAGAATGCCTTTGTCATGCAGCAAATATGATGCCTGACAAGGGTACATCTCTTTGTCCAAATACTTATCCATGAGGTCAGAGTGCCCTTGTTTTATTCAGCCGACCTCTTACACAGTCTGAAGAAGCTGTACCTTGAATATTACTTCGTTGTTGTTGTTTTTAATTTTAAGGGATACCAGGAACATTGTAATTTGGGATGAGTTTTCATCTTAGCCAGAACACAGATTTTATACAGTTATATATGGAGGAAGTCAACTTTACAGGGCAAGATAATTCTTGTCTTAAGTTGTCGTCTGGACCAAACAATAGATTTTTTTACAATTGTGGATATTTTGAATGGTCAACAGTAGCCTCCATCCACCAACTCAGTAACTGCAGATATGTTGAAGTATCTTGAGCCACTTCCTGATTTACCGTAGGGTGAACAGCAGTTTTTCCTCAAGGAGTGCCTCTTGTCCGTGAGTGATGAGTTTTGTCTTCATGATTGACTTGCTTAGCACAGTAGAACCAGGACAGAAGTTATGCAACAGAAGCAATTCCATGATGGCCTGGATGGACTTGCAGTTCCTGAACCCAGAATAAAGCATAAGGAAAGATAATAATAGAAGGTTCAAGCCAAATGATTCATGGGATTGTTGGGGGTGGGAAAATAACGGCTACCAGGTCTTTCATAAAGAGTTCCATCTGGAGGAATAGATGACAAAAGCTTTTTTTTGTTTGCTTATTTAGGAAAAAAACATGACTTTTCATTTTTAGTTTTACGCTGCATTTTAGTTTCATTTTAACTTCCCTCTTATTTATTTGCATTGTTTCTTTTGAGTGTTGTCACTTTTTTTAATTTCACATGCGTTTTGCTTTATGTTTTTTTATTTTTGTCCATATTCCTGCTCTTCTCTTTCCTCCTCTCCACCCTTCCCTCCCCCCTCCCCTACATTTTCTCTTTTCCCAGATCAGGCTGCCGCTGTGGGCCAGGGGAGATTCCGCAGCCTCATTCCCAGCTACCTCCGGGACTCTGCTGAGGCTGCCATTGTCTTTGACCTGACAAGTAGGTATTGGGGTTGAAGCTCAGCAGGCCCCTTGCTCCGATTGAGGGGAGAACTGAGTTCTAGTTCTCAGAAAGCAGCCAGGACTCCGTTCACCCCTCCCAAAGAGAGGCAGTGTTCCATGACATTCAAGCCATGACAAGCAGTTGAATAGAATCTGTGGCCACGAATAAATGGGCAGGCCTGGCTTTTATTTTATTTATTTATTTTTTAATTTGGAAGGGACAATAAGATGAGCATATCTCTTCTGGACATACGGATTTTGTATCCCTCCCAAAAGTAATAGATCTTATTGGAATTTTGTGGTATATACCAGTTTCGATCAGAGCACATGAAGTCTCCTGCTTCCTAAGGAAGAGCTGAGATGAAGGCTAACTCTTCTCATTGAGTTCCTCTCCTACTTTTGAATATACCCCTGTATAACTCATAACGCTTTATAGCTCCATAAATTACAGGTAGTCCTTGACTTACGACCACAAATGAGCCCAAAATTTTTCTGGCTAAGCGAAATAATTGTTTTAAGTGAGTTTTGCCCCATTTTACGACCTTTCTTGCCACAGTTGTTAAGTGAATCACTACAGTTGTAAAGTTAGTAAGACAATTGTTAAGTGAAACAGGTTTCCCCGTTGACTTTGCTTGGCAAAAGGTCACAAGAAGTAATCACATGACCCTGGGACCCTGCAGCTGTCATGAGTCGGTTGGCAAGCATCCAAATTTTGGTCACGTGACCACAGGGATGCTGCAACAGTTGTAAGTGTGAAAAACGGTCATAAGTCAATTTTTTTCGCTGGGACTTTTTGTAACTTTTAATGGTCAGTCAAGGACTACCGGTACAGAAAAAATTCTCCCAAGGATTGTGTGGGAACAGTTAGCTTTGACATTTTAGTTGACTTTATTTGAAAGCTGAATTGTTTTCTCTTATTCTTCTGCTGTTGACAATTCTGTATACATCTTAATTTTTTTTCTGTATATTCCCACCTTTATTTGCTTATATATTTTGAGTCGCTCTTCATCAAAAGCTGTTTTAGTGCCGTTCATGCTAACTTGAGAATTGCAAAAAGAAAACTTACAAGTTTGTTGTAGGCAGAAAAAACATTGGTTAACTGAAAGTGATGAGCTCAGACCACTCCATTCCAACCTCAGATCCTTCTGTATATTCCAGAAGTCATCCAAATTGGCTTATTCTAAGTGATCTAGAACCAGGAATATTTTGATACTTCTACTAATAATAATAGCAATAGCACCTGGATTTATATACCTCTTCATAGTGTTTTACAGCCCTCTCTTAAGAGGTTTAAGTCAGCATATCGCCCCCAACAATCAGGCCCTCATTTTACCGACCTTGGAAGGATGGAAAGCTGAGTCAACTTTGAGCCGGTCAAAGGCTGTGGACAGAGTTAGCCTGCAATACCCCACATTCTAACCACTCTGCCACAGGAGCTCTCATAAGCCTATAAAATTCAAATGAAAGCCATACTTGTAAACTATTTAGACAGGCAAGAGTCAACTTAATATCATAGTTAAGGCAGAGGGAAGAAATTGGAAGACAGTGAATTCTAACTCCTGAATCACCAAACCAGTTGGGTGACTTTAGCCAGTCACTCTCTTTCAAGCTAGAATGACAATGGAAAGTCACTTCAAAAATCTTGCCAAAAAACACTACTTTAAAACTGCTCCACCCCCTCCAAAACTCTTACTATAATTAATAGGTTCATCTTGAGGATGTAAAAAGCTGATGCAAACAATGGTTCGTATAAAATGGTTCATGTTTCAGGAAGCAGACGACTGCTGTATCTGGAAGGTCTTTCGAGGCAAACCTTTTGTTTTTTTCCTCCCCTAATTATAAAGTCAGAGCAGTCTTAACAAGATAACTTCACCGTGTGTAGCTGCGTTTTAATTTTTATTGTTCCTGTAAATATTCAAAAATAAAACTTGTTGGTTACCATTGTAGAATATGCTTAAGGAGACATACTTTATTTTCTTATCTACCTGGAGAAATTGTTGACAAAGAAGCTTGGGTGTTGAAAATATTCCTGTGTTATATTTAAGGCTCCCTGGAAAATGGGCATTACTGGAAGACTTGGTGGGATATACCTTTTTATAGAGCCGTGATGGCAAACCTATGGCACATTCCAGAGGTGGCATGTAGAGCCCTCTCTGTGGGCGGGCACGCCGTCACCAGCTGCTCTTCTGGTTTCAGAAAATAGCCTGAAGACAGCCTGAAAAATGGCCAAAACGGCCAAAAAATAGTCATACAGCGCTGACCAGCTGGTCATCGGGTCTCCAGCACTCTGGCGCGCACACATGCTTACACGTGAATGTGCGTTCTGGTTTGGGCACTTGGTGCTGAAAAGGTTCGCCATCACTGCTCTAGAGCATTGATCATATTGGCATAAAATCTCCCACTAGAAATATCTCCCCCCAGTACATTTTTTTTGCAGTGATCCCACATAGTAGGGTCCCTGATAGATTAGCGTAATGCAGCTAATTTTCTTTTTCTCCATTCACCACCTATTTATACCGGAAACAAAAGATTATGGTAACAAATAAGTGTTGTTATTCTTATCTTAGGGTGATGTGCAAGCAAGCATCTCCTCCCTTTCTGGCTGTAGTTCATCTCTTAATTCTCCTTGTAGCATCTGTGCTGAGTTGCTTCCGCTACTAAATATTTCCCTTTATTTTTCTTCATTATCCCCATTCCCATTATTATATTTAATAATTATACAACTAGATGGGAGTCTTGTGATTTTGGCAATATACAAACTTAATAAATCAACAGCATTTTCTGCAAGCAGGTACTGAAGTTCGGGCCTGTTTTTAAAGTCATTCACTTTGTACCAGTAATTCATATTAAAATGATACGTTATTATGCCAGCCATTCTTGATTTGGGGCTTGCCTTGATGAATGTGTACTGGCTTTTAAAAAGAGACTGGACAGCCACCTGGCTGAAATGGTATAGGGTCTCCTGCTTGAGCAGGGGGTTGGACTAGAAGACCTCCAAGGTCCCTTCCAACTCTGTTATTCTGAGTAGAGCAGGTGACCATCTGACAGGCGTATTTTTTTCTCACCTTCATTTGTAGTTCAGTCCTTATTGACCGTGGGAGACTGCAGTGTTGTAATTGGGAGGCAGATGCTGAACACCCAGATTGTGATCATATGACATAAGGGACACACTGCGGTTGATGTAAGCTTAGGATCAGTCATAAGTACCGTTGTTCAGTGCTGTAAGAAGTTTAGTCACTAAATGGGTGGTTGTTAAGAGAGGACCATATGTATATGCTTATCTAGTGGTCCCACATAACCCCATAATATTATTTCCCATGCTTCATTAATCATATTGGTTGTGTTTTGGAAATAGCAGTAATATCTTCAGCCAGTGATAGTACTTGGCTCTCAAGCAAAACCATCAGCTTGAGTAATTAACTGGGATGATCTTCATTTGTAGGTTCAGCTAAGTGCTTTTTTTCCCCCACTCTAGTAGTTGTCAAGTATATCATGCCAACAACACAGGCCCAAACTGAAAGAGAAAATACAATTTTATTCATGGTGTCTCCTAAGTTGAAATGAATTTGTTTGTACTAAGTCAAATTACAGACAGTTATCACGCAAGCATTCTGACTTCTGAGGCTCATGGCTCTTGGGGCTGTCAGCTGAGGTTTTAAATTCTTATTGAGTGTGCATCCTCCAACAAGCTCAGTATGAGTAATGTTATCTCATACTTTTTTCATTTGGAAATCTTTATGGCTAAGCAGGGATTTTCTTTGTCTGGTTCTCTTATCATTATGCCCCTTCCATTATTACAGAAGTATACAGTATTGTGTGTTTTACAGGAAGAAACGTTTTCTGTATTGCATGCTCAAAAATAAGAAATTTGGTTACATTTTATATGGAAGGTTAACTTCTATGAATCTGTCAGATTTCTAGTGATTGTATGGAAAATCGAACATGCGATTCTGCAGTGTTACTTTCAACCCAAATGAAATAGATTTTCTAGGAAATAATGACTTTTTGAAGGAAGTTTTTCTCATATAACCCCCATTGTTTTATAGCATGCAAAGATCAAGTAGTCCATGACTCTGTAATTAATCTGTACCACTGGCATTCTCATTTGTCTTGATGGAGAGTTTTTGGAGTGAATTTATTAGATAGCAGAGAGCAGTAACCTGTGATGTGAAAATTTTCTGTATTTTTGATGCCCATGATACATTTTCTGATGAGATATTTGTATGCAATCCTATAGAATTCCTTCTAATGCATTGCCTTTTCTCTAAAGGACATTTTCTTTTCTTCTCCTCCTTCTTTTTCTTCTTCTTCTTCTGCCTTGTGTCTTTTTGTTTCTTCCCTGGGCTGGTACCAGCAGGTCCGACTTCAGCTTTGGGACACAGCAGGCCAGGAACGGTTCCGTAGCCTCATTCCCAGCTACATACGTGACTCAACAATTGCAGTGGTAGTCTATGACATTACAAGTGAGTGAGAGATTTGTGTCATGGGGTACCAAAACACTTTGCTCTAGGAGAAATCTGAGCCCAGAAGCCCTGAGTCATCCATGAAGGCTCAGTGGGCACAGCTCAGGTGAGGCCATGCTGACAAGCAGAAGGCCCTTAGGGCCTAGGCAAAGAACCAAGCTTTGTTTGTTTATCTGTTTGTTTGTTTATATGTCATATTTCTAACCCACCCATCTCCCTCAAAGAGGGCCTCTGGGCAGTGTACAATATTATATAACCAGTAAATAAAACAATGCATGAAAATTAACATCAGAAATTAGAGTTAAGCTTTTCAAAATTATAGAATAATGACGATTAAACATCAAAAGGGGGAAATCTTACAATGGCCATTTAACATTGGATTATTACCAGTGCGGGGAGGGGGGTGCTCTCAAGGGACTAGACAGCCCCAGTCTTGTAAGGTTCTCCGTGTTGCCACTCAAATCTGCAGAGCGAAGTGTTGACCGCTTTATGAAAAGCCAAGAGATTGGGGACTTTCCTTACCTCTGGGGAATGAGATGTTGCACAAAGTGGGGGCAGCGGCAGAGAAGGCTCTCTTCCTAGGCCCTGCCCGTCGAAATTCTTTGACTGGAGGGGTCTGTAGCATACCTTCCTTGCCTGGTCAAGTGAGACGGGCTGGTGAGGTAGGAGGAAGCCGCTTCTGTGGGTCTTAATATTCCATAGGTGTTAATTCTATTCTTTGACCCGACTGTAGTGCATTGAGCTACCTTCTCCTTGCAGATCTGAATTCCTTCCAGCAAACCTCCAAATGGATCGACGATGTGCGAACAGAAAGGGGAAGTGATGTCATCATCATGCTGGTGGGCAATAAAACTGACCTTGCAGATAAAAGGTAATTGTAGGGTTTGAAAAGAGAATGTTTGGGGCGGGGAAAGGGGACGATGTACTAGAAAATGTGTGGCTAATACTTGGAAGAGCCAAAGAAACTGCATTCCATCCAGAAGTTGCCCTTGGGTATTCTTTGCCCTTGGGTATCAGTTTGGGATTGTTGGGAGTATTGCAACAGCACATACATACTGCCTCACAGTGCTTTACAGTCCTCTCTAAGCAGTTTACAGAGTCAGCATATTGCCCCCAACCATCTGGGTTCTCGTTTTACCAATCTCAGAAGGATGGAAGGCTGAATTAATCAGGTCAGGATTGAACTCCTGGCAATGAGCAGAGTTACCCTGCACTCCTGCATTCTAACCACTGTGCCACCACATCTCAGCAATGCCTGGAAGACCACAGATTCTCTACTATTTGGCATGCAGAAAATGTCTTTTTCTTTCCCTTTTCATCAAAAGAGCAGAATTAAATATTGGAAAGGACTTGGCAATATCAGAGTCGATGCTGTAGTGAAATGGACACACTAATTTATTTCTTTTATCTCCAAGGTAGATTAAAAAAAAATTCTTGCAGTTTACTCTACTAGCACAAAAATATTATTCATGGACCTTAGTATCATACCTATTATTTTTCACATCTAACTTGAGTGTGTTTGCCTTATTCTTCCGCCAGTAAAACTCCTGGGGAGGCTTACATAGATCAGTGATAAATTCCCTCCAGCTTGTAATGCAAAATTCATGACACATTAGAAAAGCAGTAGGAAGAGGAGAAGAGGATGAGGTTGAGACACCATTGATGGAATGTAGCTGCCGCTGAGAGCTACAGTAGGGCAAAAGGCCTTACTTCTTTCCCCTAAGCTATGCTATTTTTTGGAAAAGCAGGATCAATTGTTCCTTGCTGTGCATCTTTTCATCTTTCTTATGTTGGCGTTTATATTGGAGATGATCTAATAGGGTCTGTCCCAACATGTTCTCAAGCTGTTTTTTGAATGGAGGAGGTGAAATTTCTGATCACGGCGCAGTAAAATCCTCACTAGGTCATTGTGTGTGTGTGTGTGTGTTTAGTGTCTTGTTAATTGGTATTCAGCAGAGGTACCTCTCTGTTGATCTTGCACGAATTCTTATTCACTGGAAGCTGCTTAAATAATAAGCTTGTTTTTGCACCCCAGAATTGAGCTCATGGAATAAGGGAGTTGGCTGGAATTCTTCCAGAGTAATACATTCCTTTTTTTTTTTTTTGACTCTGCTGATTATCTTTAAAGAGTGCAAAGTGTTGGGTTTTATTTTCTTTGTTTTTAAATAACTACCAGCCAACTGGGAAACAGGCCAGTCAAAGGACTTACTGCTAGAAAGATTCTGTTTGATGGATGCATTAAAAGACTTACAGAAATGTTTTGAGCTTCTGAGGTTGCTTCTACTTTCATGGCACATTATTTCACAATATAGGTACCACCTCAAAGCAACTTAAATGAATTTCTGATAGTCAAGAAATCAGACAAGAAGAGTGGTGCAGTGGCCTAGAGGTGCCTCACAATCAGGAGGCTGTGAGTTCGATCTAGGTAGAGGTAGATATTTCTCTCTGAGCACAATGAGAACATATCTGCTGAAGAAAGCTCTGTGTTGGTGACAGGAAAGGCATCCAGCCAGTAAACATCCTGCTAGCTCTATTCAGTTGCTCATACTCCATCCCGCAAGGGATTCTGGGGTCGTTAAAAGATGATGATGATGATGAAATCAGACAAGACCCATTAAGGATGTGCCTTTGGTAGACATCTGTACAGCATGGGTCAAATTGTATAGGAATGCAATAGGAAATCAAGTAATTGGGCCTGAACTGTTTTAAGACAGAATCCCATCCATTAGTTAATGTTCCTTTTCATTTCTGCAGAAGAGGGCTTGCAAAGAACATAAAAATTCAATAAAATAAACCAACAATAAAAGTTGGATTTACTATAGAAGTGGGTATGTATAGCTTGTTAGATTGCTGACAGATAGTTAATTCCTACAGAGCTGCGAGACAACCTTTTAGGCAATATGGAACTCAGTCCAGCAAAAGCTATTAAATCATGCAAAGCTGCCCTTTCTGATGTTTTTTTTTTTTTTTTTGCAGTCCCTTCCAGGAAACAAAAATAGGTTTAGCCAGTGCCATTGGCTAGCATTCATTCCTTAGAGCTTTGATTTAGTGGGACATAGAAATGCATAAAAATATGTTTTCATTACTGTAGGTCTGATGAATTTAGTTTGCCCACAGCCTTCAGCCAAACATCACATGCCCCCTTGAGCTAATTTTGAAAGCCTTCTTGGGAAACTGTTAGTTTATGCCTTTGGCAGGCTGGTTGCAAAGGCCTCAGAAGTCTCGCTTCTTACTTTCCAGGCAGATTACTACAGAAGAAGGTGAACAGAGAGCCAAAGAACTAAGCGTGATGTTCATTGAGACTAGCGCGAAGACGGGCTACAACGTGAAGCAGGTAATTTTAACTGCAAGTTTCCATAGAAATTGTTCCATCTGGTTTGAGATCCCCCTCCCCCTCCTTAGCACATGTGGGCTTCCTTTGCTTAACACCGACATCTTCTACAAGATGAGCTTTTCCAGCTTTAATTAATGTTTCGTTTTTAGTATCTTTAAAAAAGAGCTGCAACGTCACTTTATTTATTTATTTATTTATTAATTATTAATTCAATTTGTATGCTGCCCCTTTCCGAAGACTCAGGGTGGCTCACAATGCATTTAAAATCATTATAAAAAACATTTAAGAATTAAAAACATTAAAATTCATTCACACCATTCATGGCCGGATCTCGCCATTAAACCACTTCTGGTTTAAGGGCCTTTCATGCTAACTGCTGAAGGGCTTTTAGCTCTGTACATTGGATATGGAGATGTTTTAGCTCTTCCACGTCTATTCTCATGAGGGTAGACTTCATATTCCACTACATGCACTATGTTCACAAAGTTTGGGGTGTTATCTTTCAGCTTTTCCGCCGTGTTGCTGCTGCCTTACCTGGGATGGACAGCGCTCCCGAGAAGAGCAAAGATGACAGTATCCTTACCCTGCTGATCAGGAGCTTTGTACTGTATTTACAGACTTTTTCTGTCTACCGTGTCATTTTTAGAGAATTATTATTATTATTATTATTATTATTATTATTATTATTATTATTATTATTATTGAGATTTATATGCCGCCCTTTGGCAATTTACCTGTAAGATCACCGATGGAGGGGGGGGGGGGAAAGAACCAGCTAGATATGCCGTCGGCCAGACAGTGTCGACTGGCGGCTCCCAGGGGGAGAGCCTTCTCTGTGGGGGCACCTACCATCTGGAACGAGCTCCCCCCAGAGATACGGAGGATCCCGGACCTGCGCACGTTTCGCCGTGCTCTCAAAACTTTTCTATTTCAGCAGGCTGGCCTGGCCTAACTCTCCTCTTTTAAATTTTTTAATTCGTGATTTTATAAATTGGGTGTTTTAATCTGTGTTTCTGCCAAAATATTTAATAATTTTAAGGGATTTTTAATATTTGTATTATCTGTATTTTATCTTGGCTGTTCACCGCCCTGAGTCCTTCGGGAGTAGGGCAGTATAAAAATTTGATAAATCAATCAATCAATCAATCAATCAATCTCCAGCCAGACTCAGGGCGGCTCACAACAGTAAAAAAACATCTGATGAAAAAGTTAAAAAAAAATTAAATCCAAATCTCATAATTTAACAGTTAAAAGTGCAATTAAGACTAACAAGTTAAAAATTAAAACCCCATCAGTCCAGGCCAGCCAAACGAAACAGCCATGTTTTCAGGTCGCGACGGAAAGAGCGGAGGTCAGGGGCCACCAGGAGCTCCAGGGGCAGTTGATTCCAAAGGGTAGGTGCGCCCACAGAGAAAGCTCTCCCCCTGGGGGTCGCCAGCCGACACTGTCTGGCCGACGGCATATCTAGCTGGTTCTTTCCCCCCCCCCCCTCCATCGGTGATCTTACAGGCAAATTGCCAAAGTCAAGCAATTGGCCATCTCAACCTTCAGACCTGTCAATTTTCCAGAGTGCTGCTCCCACTGTCCATGGCTGGGATGTTCACTTCAGATCTTGACAATAACTGAGTGAGAGCTGTTAGACTCTCCCTGTTAGGGCACGCCTCCAGTCCCATGATCCTCCAGTCTATCACTCAGTTACTGGCAAGAACTGAAGTGAATTTCTGAGCTGTGCTATTTTAGGCCTGAATCTTTCAGATTTTGCTCTCTCCCTGTTTTTCTCCTCTCGTTAGGTTTTTATTTCTTTATTTTGATTATTTCCCTTTTTCGTGACTCCTGTTTCTTCTGGCTGCTGTTGCGTGTGGTGAGTCCGTTTCGGGCCGCCCACGCCTGGAGCGTCGCAGCCGCCGGATTCCGACTCTTCGGGGCGGATCCGGCAAGCCTCTGTGGCCGCGAGCGAGGGGCTGAGCGTGCAGGCTTGTCGCTCTCCCCACTGCCTCAGGACATCGGCGGCGGCTTCGGGGAAGCGTCACGCTGAGAGTGCGCTCCCCGTTACTTTGATTCCTGGCGGCGGCGTGAAGAGAGGCTTCGGCGCGCAGGCTTGCCGCCATTCCCGACTCGCCGCTTAGCTCTGCATTCGGAGGAGCGTCATCCTGAGGTGCGCCCTCCGCTCGACTGTGTCTCCATCGGCCAGGTCAGGAACGTTCCGGTGGGCTTCTTGGAGGCGAGTGGGCTACCTGGCTTTGGCCTGAAGACAGCAGCGGGCGCCATTTTGAAGGTCCAGTTGGGCGCCCGCCATTTTCCCTGAGTCTTCGAGCCCGCCATCCTGCTGTGGTTAGGAGGGCGGAGTTTGGCCTTTTCAGAGGTTTGAGGCCTTGCAGCAGGCAGTTTATGCCACCAACCTGGGACTGCAGTTTACTTTAGGCCTGCTCTTAGCCATCACTGGACTCCCTCATCCCTTCTGTATATAGTTATATTCCAAAAAAAAAAAAAAAAAAAAAAAAAGACAGTTTGAAATTAATTTGTTGCTGGCCTGCTTCTTGCATCGTTTGGCATAATCTTACATATTGACATTTCAAAAAAAAAAAAAAAAAAAAAAAAAAAAAAAAATCTGTATCAATAAATATATTTAAATAAACTTCAAGAAGGAGTCAGTTGGCATCTGAGCCTACCCTTGGGTCCCAGGCCTCTTCTACTTACCTGCCAGTTCCGTGCCTCCTTGGTCGGTCTGCGCAAATTGTCGACATGGCTGACAATGCATTATCCTCTGACTCTGAACCAGCCCACAGTCCGCCTCACAGTCCAGCTAAGCGGGCCAAAAAGGCGTCCAAGAAACGTTCCTTGCCTTCCAGCCACTCTTCTCGGAAGTCAAAAACTTCCAGGGGCTTGGACAGAGATGCCCAACGCCGCCACAATGCACTTGAGAAACAATGGGACAAAGCAAGGTTGGCGGCTGTGGCAGAAGTGGGCCTGGGCACAAGCGCATCTTCTCATGGCCCAGTCGTCCGGGACTATTTGTCTTCGGGTTCACCAACCTCATCTCCAGAGAGAAATGTCATCTCGACTGCGCATCAAGCCCAGCAGTTACACCTTGTCAAGGGTGTCTCTCAATCACTGCCAGATGTTTCTAGGGCAGGGATCACTCCCTCCCAGAGACCAGTCTGTCACCCGCCTGAGGCCACGTTTACCCCTACTGCAGCTGGGCTTCGGGGTCCCGATGGAGCGCTTGCCCCGTCACCTATGGACATGCAAGCCTTTTTCGCCTCTGCGTTCTCATCGTTCTTGGCTGCCGGAATGCAACAAGCGTCCATGCCTCCACCAGCCTCTTCCTCGGCTCAGCCCGCTCAACTGGGTCATCAGGTTGCCTCGACCCAAGCTAATAGAAAACAGTCTGCCTCCTCATCCAGGGCTGACTCTGACCAGGGTGAGGAATGCCCAGAGGATATCGAATTTTCGGACGATGAGGACTTGCCACCAGATTCCCCGGCTTTCACGGGGTTGTTCCGTCCTTCAATGTTTAAATCGCTACTGCACAAGGCTCGCCTTACCACCAATTTGAACACCCCTGGCGTGGATCCATCTGGTGCTACTGCGTCAGCGGGACCCCACGACGCCTTGTTTATGTCCGCTAAACAGGACAAGGAGGTGATTCCGTGTCCCCGCCTCTTTCTGGACGTTCTCCAGTCACCTTGGGGGCAACCTGGATCTCTGACTTCGCCCAGCACCCTGGACAGGAAGTTGTACTGTTCTGCACCCGAATTAGAGGATCTCCTGACCCTTCCCGCTGTAGATCCACCTGTGGCGTCTTTGGCCTCTAACTCCTTAGTATCTACTGACTCGCTAGATGGCCTTAAGTCTGAGGACCGCAGAGCTGAGCTGGCCTTCCGGAGGTCTCACCAAGCGGTCGCCTGGGCGATCAGGACGGCGACCGCTACTTCCTTCTTCAATAGGGCCACACTAATTTGGTTGAAACAACTCCAACAGAGGCTGCCTCCGGAAGAGACAAGGATACACCAGGACATTAATAAGATCGTGGCTGCAACCGAGTATTCAGCGGATGCCTCGCTTAACTCGGTGAAGTTCGCGTCCCGGGCCTTGGCTTCATCTATCTCTTCCAGACGTTTATTCTGGCTCCGACATTGGAGGGCGGACCTCAAGGCCAAATGGAGGCTGGCATCGGCTTCATATAAGGCACCAAATTTGTTTGGACCTGCTCTGGACCCGCTTCTGGTAGAGGATCGTGACAAGCGTAAGATCCTCCCGACGGCATACCGACGCACGGAGAGGAGGTACACTCCCTACAGCCAGCGCCCATCCTTTCGCTCCTTTCAAGGTTCGGGGGGCTCATTCTCACGCAGGCCCTCTTTCACCGGCCCTGACAGGGCACAGGGGAGGGACTCCTTTCGTGACCGGAGCAAGTTCCAGCCACAATCAAAACGCCCCTTTCGTGGATCCAACTTTAGGCAGTCTCGCAGGGGCAAATGACTCGCCCCTCACAGGGCCCATAGGAGGGAGACTTCAATTGTTCCATCACCAGTGGGCCCTTTCGACCAAGGACTCTTGGGTACTCCGTACCATCTCTTCTGGTCTCTCTATCGACTTTATCGGAGCTCCGCCGAGTCGCTTCGTCCCCTGCCCAGTTCCAGCGTCTGTGGAGCGGCACCAACTGATGCTGCAGGAGATAGCCCATCTGTTGAGCATCGATGCAATAGAACCGGTTCCCCATTCGGAACGAGGATCGGGTTTCTATTCGACTTTCTTTCTTGTCCCAAAGAACTCAGGGGGCTGGCGCGGTATCCTGAACTTAAAGCTCCTGAACCTGTCGGTGGAGTACCGCAGGTTCAAGATGCATTCACTTCGGTCGATACTAGCGGGGGTTCGATCTGGAGACTTGCTCCAATCGGTGGACCTGAAAGAAGCCTACCTACATGTTCCAGTTCACCCTCTCCAGAGACGCTTCCTGAGGTTCGAGTACGGCGGGAGGCACTTCCAATACCGGGCGATGCCGTTCGGCCTCTCCTCCGCCCCTCGCACCTTCACCAAACTCGTGGCTGTGGTGGCTGCCTCACTCCGTCTTCAATCGGTGCGAGTGATGTGCTATCTCGACGATGTCTTGATACTATCTTCATCTCCAGATCAAGCATCGCGCGACCGGGCCCTCGTCCTGGACACGTTCCAACGCCACGGGTTCTCGATAAATCTGGAGAAGAGCCACCTCGTGCCAGTTACCAGTCTGCTGCACCTCGGAGCCCTGATCGATTCGGTCAAAGGACAGGTTTTTCTTTCGCCAGACAGGGTTCAAAGCATCTCCGACCTGATCCGACAAATTCTACCACTGGAGAAGGTACCGCTCTCGCTCCTATCACAACTGCTGGGGAAAATGGTGTCCTGCTACAACGTCGTTCCGTGGGCACGCAGACACTCCCGGGCGTTACAGTGGTTTCTCCTGCCCTTCCAACGATCGGGCTCTGCCAACTCGAGTCTCCGGGTGTCCTTGCCTCCCCAGACACGCCTGTCGATGTCCTGGTGGATCTCACCTGCCATTCTACAGGGCTGCGACTTCACAGAGCCGGACAGGCTGACCTTAACGTCGGACGCCAGCCTACGAGGTTGGGGAGCACATCTGGGCAACCTTGTGACTCAGGGTCAGTGGTCCGCGATGGAGAGCCGCTGCAGCATAAATCTGCTCGAGCTAAGGGCAGTGAGGTTGGCGCTTTGTCACTTCCAGAAGTCGGTGGAGGGTCGACACATTTTGATCCTTACCGACAACACCGCGGCAAAGGCGCATATAAACAAGGAGGGAGGCACAAGGTCAAAGTCACTAATGTTCGAGGCGGAACATCTGTTCCACTGGGCGGAACGTCATCTACGGTCGATAAAGGCGGAACACATCTCGGGTGTGGACAATGTCCAAGCCGACTGGCTAAGCAGGGAACGGATAGACCCAGCGGAGTGGCAACTCCAACCCCGCCTGTTTCAAGAGATCTGCCAGAGGTTCGGCACTCCGATGATCGACTTGTTTGCCTCACGACTGAACGCTCAACTGCCACGCTTCATATCCCGCTACCCAGACCCGTCGGCGGAGGACCGCGACGCCCTGAGGTGCAAGTGGCCGGTAGGCCTCCTATACGCATTTCCCCCCATCCCTCTACTGTCACGAGTCGTGAGGAAATTGCTGAAGGAACAGGCGGACCTGATCCTGGTGGCTCCCAATTGGCCACGCAGGGCCTGGTACGCAGACCTTCTCTCTCTCTCCGTGTCTCCGCCCTGGGTGATTCCGCCCGCCCAAGTAGTCCTGCTCCAAGGGGCCGTCTGTCATCCGGAGCCCCAATGGCTCCACTTGGCCGTTTGGCGTTTGAGCGCGTGCTCCTAAAAAAGTCACATCTGTCAGACGGAGTCGTCAAGATTATTCAGGCTGCTAGACGACCGTCCACTTGCCGTATCTACGAGGCTTCCTGGAGATCCTTCTGCGCTTGGGGGGCTTCGAGGCATGTGGATCCCACCTCAGCGTCGGTGGAGGAGGTTTTAGAATTCCTGCATTCCGGCCTTCAGAAAGGTCTGGCCCCGGCGACTCTGAGGCGACAAACTGCGGCCTTGTCTACCGTCTTAAAGTGTCCTCCCTACGACTCTCTTTCACGACACCCGCTCATCAGGGGTTTCCTTCACGGCGCGACCAATCTCTGCCCGCCACAGGTCCACAGATACCCTTCCTGGGATCTCACTCTGGTGCTTCGGGCCCTGACAGTTCCTCCATTTGAACCTATTAGGACAGCTACGCTAAAACATCTGTCATTTAAGATAACATTCCTGTTGGCTATCACTTCCGCCCGTCGGGTGTCGGAGATCTCAGCGCTCTCTATTCGGGAGGACCTTTGTCTTTTCCGCGACAGTGTGGTGGTTCTCAGGCTTGACCCTACGTTCCTTCCGAAAGTAAATACTCCCTTTCACCGGGCCCAGGAATTATCCTTGCCTGACTTCTGTCCAGCTCCGAAGAACTCTGTGGAACGACGCTGGCATAAACTCGACGTTAAGCGGGCTCTGCGTATCTATCTACGTCGGACCTCATCATTTCGTAAAACGGAGGCCCTGCTGGTCTCCTTCCATCCTGCCTCGATGGGACAAAAGATCTCTGCGGCTACAGTCGGCAGGTGGCTCAAAGCGTGTATCTCATTGGCGTATGAGTTGTCGGGACGGCCTGTTCCAGGTAGGATCCTACCACACTCCACCCGCAGCGCGGCTACCTCCGCTGCGTGGGCGACACAAGCCTCGGTGGAAGAGATTTGCCGGGCTGCGACGTGGTCCTCTGTGTCACAGTTTATTCGTCACTATCGGATTGACTCATATGCTTCTTCGGACGCTGCCTTCGGGCGCCGAGTTCTACAGAGGGTAGCCTTGGACACGGGTTCGGGGCATCCAGTCTCCCACCCTGGTACTTGAGCTTGGGTATGTCCCAGCCATGGACAGTGGGAGCAGCACTCTGGAAAACGGACGTTGTCTTACCTGAACGTCCCTTTTAGGAGTGCTGCGACCACTGTCCATTCCCTCCCTTGTTTGTGTGTTAGTCTGCTGTTGCAGTTTCTTTCAGACTGTCTGCCGTGTTTCCAGTTCCCGTGTTTGGATTGACTGTTGGACCTTTCTCCTGGAGTCTTGCTGTGTCTTCGTGATAGACTGGAGGATCATGGGACTGGAGGCGTGCCCTAACAGGGAGAGTCTAACAGCTCTCACTCAGTTATTGTCAAGATCTGAAGTGAACATCCCAGCCATGGACAGTGGTCGCAGCACTCCTAAAAGGGACGTTCAGGTAAGACAACGTCCGTTTTGCATGTATCCAAAAGGACATTGAAAGGTTGTTAAGGTCCAACCTATTACTTCTGGAAGTAGAGTTGAGCCAGTTCACTTGTTTAGAAGAGGGGTCCCCAATCCCCGGGCCATGGGCCACTATCAAGCCACGGCCCCATTGGGAACCGGGCTGCCAAAACAGCAGGCAAGCGTGTGAAGTTTCATTTGTGCATGTGCGGGATTTAGGTTGCATGTGCAAAACTATCCCCCCCACACACACATCGTTGCTGTTGAAACCACTGAAGCCATTGCCGCTACTGCCAGTCCTCAGAATGAAAAAGGATAGGGGCCCCCACTTTAGAAGCTATTTCTGCTCTCTGAGCTTGTCTCCAACAACCTTTTACTTGGAGTTGGGTTTTTTTCTGGAATGCTGACAGTTTGATTGCTTTCTTGCAGATGTTTCAGAACCCAAACTAGGTTTGGATAATGAAACATCTGTAAGAAAACAAACAAGCTCAGAGAGCACCAAGGACCCCACGGTCATCGTCCTCTCTGCAAACCACCACCCCCCCCTACTAAGTAAGGACTCCTTACTAGCACTGATGATGTTACCTAGTTTGGATAATGAAACATCTGCAAGAAAACAACCAGGCTCAGAAAACACCAAGGACCTCTCAGAATTTAGTATTTCCAAAGGATAATTTAATCAAGATGGTCCAGTTTTCATCTGCATCCATCCCGTTAATGTTTTGGATAATACTTCCCAAATGCCAGTGGGAAGGACAAGGGCTGATTCCCTCAGTAGCAATAGCAATAGCGCTTAGACTTATATACCGCTTCACAGTGCTTTACAGCCCTCTCTAAGCGCTTTACAGAGTCAGCCTCTTGCCTCCAACAATCTGGGTCCTCATTTTACCCACCTCAGAAGGATAGAAGGCTGAGTCAACCTTGATCCCGGTGAGATTCAAACTGCCAAATTGCAAGCAGCCGGCAGGCAGCAGAAGTAGCCTGCAGTACTGCACTCTAACCACTGCGCCACCACAGCTCAAGCTCATTTGATGGGCTTTGTTGGATCAAAGAGATCTATTTGGGTTTTTGTGTGTGTGTGTTTTTCAGCTTGTTCTCCCACCATAGAGACGTGTTTTCCTTAACCTCTTCTCTCCAGTGATTGACATCAAACTAGAGAAACCTCCTGAGCAGCCTGTGACGGAGAACGGCTGTTCTTGTTAAATGTTCTCCAGCGTGGCAGCCCCCCCTTCCCAGTTAGCCAGTTCAGTCTCTCACCGAAGAGCTCCACTTCTTACTGACTACCAAAACACGACTTTTCCAAGGGCCGAAAAGGCCACTTTAATAGGCGATTGGAGTCATCCCGTCTCCTCCCCCCCCTCTCCCCGCGTCGTGTGGACCAGCCCCAGTTGCTCCCGTTTACTGCATGGTGTGAACCCTCCAATGCCTCTTGCCCTTCGTTGGTTGTTGCACTTTGGTGCTGCTGCGGCACTCTTCTTTGCTAGGTTTTCCTTGCTGGGTTGTCCTATGAATGTGCAAGGGAGGAATTTTGTCCATCTTTAAAAAAATAATAATAATACTGGTAAACTTACCGTAAAGGAGCTCATGCATTCTTCCCTTCTCCACCTCCCCCCACTTTTTCTTTTTTTTAAAAAAAAAACACCTTTCTACCGCTGCTTTTTTATTCATTTGCAAATCCTCTTGATTTAGCTAAGTCTTCGTTGATAGCAAGAAGAAACGCCTACTTAACGTTTCTGTTGTTCTTTCCTCACGGATGGTGCTAAGGAAGAGGGGAACCCCTCAGAGAGCATTGACGCACATTCTTCTCTCTCTTTCCAGATTACTTTAAGTATCTTTTTATCCCAAATGGACTGATTTATCCCTCCCCCCCCCCCTTGTCCATTGCTGGATATGTACAGAGATGGTAGGCAGAAATGGACCGGTGGGGGGAAGGGTCCTGAGCCTTTATGTGGGAAACCTGGTTCCTGCATAGTGCTGAGTTGGGGACTTTCCAAAATGGAGGATGCGTATTCTCCAGCAGTTTATTCCACCTTGCTCTCTTCCCTTCTCTTAATACTCTCAGGAAAAAAAAAAATCTTCTTCTTCGTGAGTTTCTGAAGTAGAGGGTAGCTGGATTAAACAGAGACTTCCCTAGGCTCAGACCAATGCCAGGAGCTGCTATTTTTACATAATTTATCACTCATGACTCATTTGAAATATGCAAAGTGCTTTACAATGGCCTCCACTTTTTGCTTCGTTCCTTGGTTTGTCATTTTGAATTATGTGTCTCTACATCAGTCTGCTCCAACTGCAGATGCGCCGAACTACTCTTTTCTATATTCCCTAGGCACTAAGGCCCAGGATTTGCAAATTTGGAAAGTGTTAGGTTGGGGAAAAGTTCCCATAGACGGCTATAAGAGTCCTGCTGAGTCCTTGTCTCACTGTTGGAAGGTCCTCATTTTGAATTCTAGGTCTTTAGTCCACTCCTTTACCCTGGCCTTCAAAACCTAGATATCTAGTTAAACATGGAGTTGTTTTTATTTCATGTACAGTGGAAGAAATGCTAATCCTTGTCAGATGTCTGCTGGTTCTACAAAGAATATTGTACGTATTTAAAAGAAAAAAAAAACTAGAGTTTTGCATAGATTTCTTAAGCTTCTGATTTAGCACAGAATTTATTTTCAGGTATTTGCTCTTTGACTGAATGCAAGTTGCACTAGCATGCAAACTAACATGGGAAGACAGGTAGAAGATGGCATGAACTGGATAATATTTTCTGATGATATTTGAATAACATGTTTTGTTTGTCTCCGTGTGATTGTTCTCCCGTAGATCAGCCTTCCTGAATTACAGCTCTTGAGTTCCTAATCTATGTGGCTACTGGCAGTAGGCCAGTATAGGCCAGTATTTCCTAACCTTGAGAAGTTTAAGATGTTTGGACTTCAACTCCCAGAATTCTGGGTGCTGAAGTCCACACATCTTAAATTTGCTGAGCTTGAGAATAGGCTGAAGATTGCTGGGATTTGTCATTTGAAACAAAAGATTACGGGAGTTGTGATCTGACTCATTTAAACAGTGCTCTGGAGAATGGGTCCTGTTGTGTTGGTCTTGCTTTTGAGTATAGTTTATAAGGATCTCTGCGCCTGTAATTTTACGACCAGGCGACGAGCTGATGCAAAATATATAACTCATCGAGGTTGGCGATGATAAGGTGATATTAACCATTTTCTTTTAACGTGATTTGTGGTGGAAGGATAGTAACACAAGATGTGGTCTTCTGTGATTTTTCTCACTTTTTCTGCTGAACGTGGCCTGAGCTCACCTGAAGCCAAAGTCACTTTTATCCTCTTCTGAAAGAATTTGGGAATTAGAACCAGAAACGTTATCCAAAATGCGTTCTGCCTATCCGACCCAGCATAAGCATTTCCTTTTTCCCATCTGAGGATTTCTTTGGTCTACCTTGCTTCTTTCACAGGGACTGAGCTGCAAACGATTGATTTTCTGCTTTGTCTATAATGGCCTCCTTCTCCCCGGCCTCACCCATTTGCCAACTCTTCTCTCAGAGTCCTGGGCAGCACAGTTGAGTCCTTCCCTTAAATTCACAGGAAACCATCAAACGGGAAACGCTTTACATCAAAGGATGCTAATCTTTACCCAAGCAGTACTGCTACAGCCACAGTTATCTGCAAGATACATCATGAAGTACCCAAAGAAGGCTCAAACTCAACTTTCTTGCTTGAGAAACCATCGAGATGAGCCAATCTTGTTTCAGTTTATCGATGCTGCAGGAAGTTCTTCTTAGCCCTTTGGTGTTTTGCTGGTACCCCCCTCGTCCCCAATCTAGAAGCCTCATGCATAAAGGAGGACAACAGTTATGCAGATGCATAGAATATTTGTATTAGGCCTCTGCACATCCACTCTCTTCCAGCACTCTTTCCTCTTGTCTCAAAGGTGCTTTTTCAAGAGGTCACCGGACTTGCATTTCGCTCCTCATCCAAGAAAGCGTCATCAGTTCTGACTCAGAACTGATGATGCTTTTTTGGATGAGAAGCAAAACGTTTTCTTCCTCAAAGGAAAAAAAAAACGTAGTCCGGTTGCCTCTTGAAAAAAGCACCGTTGAGACAACCTGGATGACAGGATCGCCATAGACCAGAGTTTTCAAACTTGGCAACTTTAAGACTTGTGGACTTCAACTCCCAGAATTCTCCAGCCAGCTGGCTGGAGAATTCTGGAAGTTAAAAGTCCACAAGTCTTAAAGCTGCCAAGTTTGAAGACCTCTGCCATAGACACTCCATCCTCCTGTTTTTGGAATTGAGAAAAAAATCAGACATAGGTCTACCTGCATTTAGAAATCGGTGCTTGTAAGGGCCAGCCTCTTAGCCCTGGCACCGAGACTTCCCATTGCTCAAAATTCCCGCTTTTTTGCTGCCTTTGAAGGCACCTGCAGCCTTGAAATCTTTGAAGAAGTAAGTGCGTTGAATTATTTCCAATTCTTAAAAGCACCACTGACCTCTTCCAGAACGTTGGCCACACCATATCAGGCTGCAGAGAGAATCAGTTCCCTTCTTCGATGTGCAAAGCTGCTCTGGCATCTTCCCACATGCCTTTTACCTGAACCCGGGTAGCCTGCGTTTATCCCTTTCCCTCTCCATCAGAATCAGCCAGCCTTGCAGAGCTTGGATCCCTGGATTTCAAAAGCAACCCCCCCCCCCTCCACACTCCCCTTTGCAAAAGGCCTGTTCCCAACCTGTATAGATAACTATATATAGATCTAGAGAAAGATATATACTCCCTATTGTGTGGGAATTGGCAATGTCCTGTCACGTGTCTGTTCCTTTCTCCGCAGTTAACTGGGGCTGCTGCTCTCTCTCTCTCTCCCTTTCTCCTCCGGCCACTGCTGTCGTGGTGTTCTTTGAAGATGCACTGGAAAACTACTCTCTCTGGAGATTAGGGATTTAAAAAAATAAAATAAGAAAAAAAATAGGGGAAAAAAAGCATCAATGTTTGTGGGTCGAGATGGTGGTTTTGGGGGAAAATAACCTTGTGAACGACACTGTTCGCTTTCCCCTGCCTTCTTCTCTGTGATTGTGTATAATACTTGAGTGTGTGTCTCGGGGTCTGCTGTCTCCTAGCTGTTAGCCAACTAAGTGACTCTTGATATATGAATATTGACTGTCAGACTGCAACTGTGTATCACACTAAATAAATTCAGTTCACCACAGTTTTCGGTGTCGTTGTGATGGGTTTTTAAGGAAACTCTTGCATCCGGTAATGCTCGCTTTCCAACTTTCGACGAGAGGCTGTTGAGCACATATTAAAAGAGCAAGAAATCCAGGAATCTAGCAGCAATTTTGTTTTTATTCAGGTCACAAAATTTATTCAAAGGCCAACGGACAGTTTTCATTCCCACTTTTTAATGGAAGCTAAATGGAGAAATGAAAGAAAGCACTGAACCTCTTAACTCGGCAGCCTTTTTTGCAAAGCTCTTCCGTAGCCACAAGGACCGAAAATTATTTTTCAAGTGAAGAGAGTCGCTTTAGCTCTGGGATTCTTCCATGAACTCTGCCTCCATTCATCATTTAAAGCAATTTGTCTGTTTTAAAAGGCAACACACGGGGGTCCTTGACACGCGCTGATCTTGATTTCTTGCAGATCTAGTGATATTGGGTAGAGAAAGCAAGTAAGCCACCAAGCTCAGAGAGCACCAAGGACCCCACTGCTCACTCCCGAGCTACAAATATTCTCTTCCATAAGCTTATAAGCTTCTTTTATTACTTCATCCTCTTGCAGATTTTGAGGCTAGGTAGTTCCCTGTAGCTTCAGAGCTGTAAACTGATACTGGAAAATTAACACTACCATCTGATAATAGATTGAATAAACAGTGCAAGATAAAATCCAACATTAACCCTTTTTTTTTTCCTGGAATAACCGTTTTTCTTCATGCACCGTGCTACCAGTAGTAGTCTCAGTTCCCTTGTCTCCTTTGTGGTTAATGTGAAAGTTGATTTCCCACAGCAGTGCAAGTGAACAAAAATACGATTGTATCTCCTTTTTTTAATCTGGAAGCCCTGTAATCGCGAACTACAAATCCATAATCCACTGTAGCTGCAGTTTTACGTGGGTGAGGCTTAGAATAAACATGCAGATGTGGGCTTTTGCTTGTCAAAAGAAGATATTTTATAGCTTTACAGTTATAATTTATACTCACCTGCCGTGGGTGCCTTCTTTTGCTTTTTGGGTTCGACACAAGAGTTTGGATAAATGTTGTGTAACGAATTCGCATCTCAATAGGCAGAAAAATTGGTTTGAACAACTTCGTAACCTTGTGTTATTCCCCCAGTTTGTCGCTATTAAAAGGTTTGGATGCTGACTGGCCTATCAGATGTGTGCAATTAAAGCATTAATGTGAATTATCTCAACAGGGCAGGCAAGTATAGTAAAATAAGTTTAGCCAAATGTATAACATCTGTAATTGGGCAATTAGGTTTATTGGACCAGGCAAAAATTGAAGAAAAGATAAATGAAAACGTGCACAGCCATGGTATTTTGTGTATGTGTGTTCTAAAAAACCCAGTGATGGTGTGAATTCCTGGCAGGCTTACCTTATTGTCCTTTTATTATTCAGGAGGGGTTTATATTATCCCTTTTTCAAGGTTGTACAAACAGCTCATGATCTCAGTATCAAGGGTGTTTTCAAGCAAATGAACTGCAATACTAGAAATGTGTCTTTGAAGCTTAAAAATTGGGGGCGGGCATGACAAACCTTGGGGTTAATTTAAATTATACAGCAATGTCATATTTGACAATCCCCATCAACCATCTCTCGGACAAATATGCCTAAGGAGAGGTCCAGAGCTGAGAGACCCATCGACGGAGCATCTTCTAATATAATATGTCATTGTATTTATTGATCAGCCCATCACCAGCAGATAAAGCTACCTAATTTTTAAGGGATTAATCCTTTCATTTAGAGCAGAGGTCTTCAAACATGGCAGCTTTAAGACTTGTAGGACTTCAATTCCTGTCTGGGGAATTCTGGAAGTTGAAGTCCACAAGTCTTAAAGCTGCCAAGTTTGGAGACCCCTGATTTAGAGACATCCAGAATTTGGTCCATGCATGGCATGCGGTTAAAGCTCCGATTCCTGGCTCAGTACTGACCCAAGACTTTTAAAAGCTTTTTTATACAATTTCATAGTTTGGATCTTGGTCTACCATATGGCAGTTTCTCAAATCTGAACCACTTTAAACCTTGTGGACTTCAACTCCCAGAATTCCTGGCTGGGGATTTCTGGGAGTTGAAGTCCACCCAGCTTAAGGTAGGAAATTGGCCTGGCCTGCACAAGGAAATCTGTGTCTGCGCTCATCATGCGGAAGGGTTAAATTCCCCCAAGCAAACACCCCCCCCCCCCCCACAGGCACTTCTTTGCATTTCACATGTTCTCTGTGTGGCCTTTTCCACCAGAAAAGCCTTCCTGGCTCAAACAAAAAGTTGTTCAAAAAAGAGCTTTTAAACAAGACAACCTTAAAGGTCCACCTCGTTTACACACAGCCCTCCTCCCAGGAGCAACTCCAAGAGGAATTAATCTTGGAATAATTTCTAGCAAAAACTCCTCATCTCCCAACGGCAGGTGGAACTATTTTCGCTTTTTTGCAAAACGTCTTTAAGTGCCTAGTTTGGTGGTGATTGGTTTTTCTCACGCCCACGTTCTCCGTCTCTGGAGTTGTGGGTAGATTTTTATGGTTTTTAAATCACAACTTGCATTTGCTTTTACGGCACAGGGACGAGTGCAGATGGCGAAACCAGACGGTGCATAAGCAGGGTGCATTTAAAAGAAGCCAATGTGCTTCGTAGCCCCAATTGAGAGTTGCAAGGGGGGGGAAATCTGGAGTTTTTCACCTCCTCCCTCTTTTGCTTTCAAAAAACCCCAAGAAATATTTTTACAGGCAGGCAAGAAGTTGCAGGTGAATATGGATGCTTTTTTTTCTCTTTTTTTTTTGAAACTATTTATTTTCTCTTATTTTTTCCAATGCTTTTGTACTGGAGACAAATTCCTTGTGTGTCTAACCACACCTATCCAAATAAAGATTCGCTTGTCACTAACTTAACAATTGCAATGATTCACTTAACAACAGTGGCAAAAGAAGTCAAAGTGGGGGTAAAACTCACTTAACAAATGTTGCACTTGGCAACAAAAATGTTGGGCTCAATTGTGGTTGTAAGTCAAGGACTACCTGTAATATTTCAGGCTTTTTTTTTTTTTTACTTTTTAATTGTCCTCCCACTCTCACTCATTTTTTCTTAAAAAAATATTTCTGGTCAGTTTTCCAAACTCTTTCTTTCTCTTTCTTTCTTTCTTTCTTTCTTTCTTTCTTTCTTTCTTTCTTTCTTTCTTTCTTTCTTTCTTTCTTTCTTTCTTTCTCTCCCTTCCTCCCTCTTTCTCTTCCTCCTTTCTTCCAACCCCTCTTCCCACCTCTTTCTCCCTTCCCCCCTTTCTCTCCCCCTTCTCCCTGTTTCTCTTCCTCCCTCTCACTCCCTCCCTTCCTCCCCCTCTTTCTCCCTCTTTCTCTCCCCCCCTTCTTCCCCCCTTCTCCCTCTTTCTCTTCCCCCCTTTCTCTCCCTTCCTCCCCCTCTCTCCCTCTTTCTCTCCCCTTCTTCCCCCCTTTCTCCCTCTTTCTCTTCCCCCTTTCTCTCCCTTCCTCTCTTTCTCTGCCCCCCGTCTCCCTCTTTCTCTTCCCCCCTTTCTCTCCCTTCCTCCTCCTCTCTCCCTCTTTCTCTCCCCCCCTTCTTCCCCCCTTTCTCCCTCTTTCTCTGCCCCCTTTCTCTCCCTCTCTTTCTCTGCCCCTTCTCCCCCTTTCTCTCCCTTCCTCTCTTTCTCTGCCCCCCGTCTCCCTCTTTCTCTTCCCCCCTTTCTCTCCCTTCCTCCTCCTCTCTCCCTCTTTCTCTCCCCCCCTTCTTCCCCCCTTTCTCCCTCTTTCTCTGCCCCCTTTCTCTCCCTCTCTTTCTCTGCCCCTTCTCCCCCTTTCTCTCCCTTCCTCTCTTTCTCTGCCCCCCGTCTCCCTCTTTCTCTTCCCCCCTTTCTCTCCCTTCCTCCTCCTCTCTCCCTCTTTCTCTCCCCCCCTTCTTCCCCCCTTTCTCCCTCTTTCTCTTCCCCCTTTCTCTCCCTCTCTTTCTCTGCCCCCCCTTCTCCCCCTTTCTCTCCCTTCCTCTCTTTCTCTGCCCCCCGTCTCCCTCTTTCTCTTCCCCCCTTTCTCTCCCTTCCTCCTCCTCTCTCCCTCTTTCTCTCCCCCCCTTCTTCCCCCCTTTCTCCCTCTTTCTCTTCCCCCTTTCTCTCCCTCTCTTTCTCTGCCCCCCCTTCTCCCCCTTTCTCTCCCTTCCTCCCCCCCTTCTGCCTCCCTTACTTTCTCTCTCTCTCTCTCTCTCTCTCCCTCTCCCTCCTTCCCTTCCTTCCTTCCTTCCTCCCTCGCGCGCGAGGCGGTTGCAGCGGGTCCTCCCGCCCGGCCGGGGCTTCCATCCCGGAACGCGCCCGACGGAGCGCCCGGCGTCTCAACAGTCCTCGGCGGAGCCCTTTCCCCGGCCGCCCTTTGAAACCTCGCCCGGCGCGGGGGCGGAGAGCCGCGGAGCCCCGGCGGGAGGCGGGAGGCGGGAGGCGGAGGCGGAGGCGGAGGCGGGCGGCCGGGCAAGCGGGCGCTCCCGGGCGCGGCCAATCAGCGCCTCACCTGCCCGCCGTGCGCTCCTTTGGCCCCGGCCGGGCTGGGAGCTGGCAGTCGTCCTGGGCGGCCGGGGAAGCCTCGGGCGGCGCCGCTGCTGCTGCTGCTGCTGCTTTGGCCACCTGCCCCGCCCGCCCGCCTGGGCTCACCTGGGCTCGCCTGGGCTGCTTCTCCGGCCGCGGCGGCTGAGACGGGGCGCCCCGCATGGAGCCCGTCCGGCTCCCCGACGAAGCCGCCTTCCGCGCCTTCCAGGCGGAGTGCGAGACGGAGCTGGGCTGGCTCAGCCGCTACAACCGGGATGGCATCGCCGTCTGGGGGCAGCTGCCTCCCCAGGGGGACGTCGCCGTGCACCGCGTCAAGGTGAGCCGGCAAGGGAAGCCGCCGTGGGAATGGGCCGACACGTGTTAGCGGGGAGGGAGAGCAACAAAACTCCCCCCCCAAAAAAAGACACCCCTCCCCACTTCTCTGCCAGCAGCGAAGCCTCTTAGCCTTCTTCCAAAACTTGCGGGTCGGTGGCTTGTGTGTATGTGTGTGTGTGTGTCTTGCGTGTCAGCTCTCGCCTGTCCCGAAGGGCGCATTCTTCCCATGTTTTCCCGAGTTGCGGGTTAGCCAAGCGGGTGTCCATGCGTTCACACGTGCCTCGGGGCTGCGTTCTGCGGAGTCCGCCATCCAGGAGGGACTCAGACTTTGCCTGCGTGATGCTCTCTTGGCCCAAACCTGGGTTAATCGAGGAAGCCATAGTTCAATGAACTATGAAGGGGAGAAAGTTGTAAACGCAGCCTTTCCCTTCCTGCACGTGTGAATCAAGGAAATCGGGGTCCCCCTCCTGTTTCTCAGCAGCGGCTGCCACATCCCTTCCGGGAGCTGAGGTTAATGACAAGCCAGGTGTGGCAGGAATGTAACAGAAACCTGACATTAAAAGCCAAATTAGCTGTAGGAACAGAATTTTCCCTGCGTTTTGTTATTCTTTTCTTCTTCTTCTTTTGATTCCTATTTATACTTCATTCCTGTTTATGCGAATTTGTCTCCCTTTAATTCTTTGTGTTTGGGATAGCTCTGAACTAATGCAGCCCAGGTCCTGGTTGGGATGTCGGTGAGGTAGAAAAGATTGGGGGAGATTCATAGACATTTTTTTTTTCAAATGTTTATTTCTTTTATTATATAAAATGCAAAGAAATAAACTAGGATATTAAGGGAAAGAAAAAGAGGGGGGGAAGGGGGTGTGAGATACAAGGGAGGAGAAAGGAGGGAAGGAGGAAAGAAGAAAGGAAGAGAGAGAAAGAAAGGGAAGGAAGGAAGGAAGGAAGGAAGGAAGAAAGAAAGAAAGAAAGAAAGAAAGAAAGAAAGAAAGAAAGAAGAAAGAAGAAGAAAGAAAGAAAGAAAGAAAGAAAGAAAGAAAGAAAGAAAGAAAGAAAGAAAGAAAGAAAGAAAGAAAGAAAGAAAGAAGAAAGAAAGAAAAAGAAAGAAAGAAGAGGCATTGACTTCCAACTCTTCTTAGCACAGTACAAGATAAAAACATTCCATCCTTAACTTTTTGCTTTTACACATTATATTAATGTGTAAAAAAAACTAATAGATAACTAGCCATTTCTATAATGACAAATCTTTCTGATCAACAAAACCAAAGTCAAAGTTTCATTTTTTTTTCATCACAAGCACAAAATCCAGAAGTGATATGCAAATGAGAATATAGTTTCCTCTTTGAATAAAATAATCGATTTAACCATTCCTGCTTTCTCTTCCTTGCTATGGAAATAGTATGTATGTCTATTTGCATCTTTGTGAACTGTCACCGTTTTTTATTAACAAGGTTCATTGTACTCTTTCAAATTCTTTGACCTTACTGAAAGAAAGATTCATTGACGTTTTAAAAGCTGTAATTCTTATCAGTTACTGGATTGTGAATCTCAATCCAACAGGGCAAGCTGGGAGGTATCTTAGGTTTGTTGTTGGGGGGGGGCTGTCCATCTCTAAGAATGCCCTGAGCCAAAGCCCCATGGTCCACAGCCAGCTGAGTGTCTGTGGATCACTTCAAATAAGGGGGGGAAATGCTGCAGTAGTTGGGTTGTTGAACAATTAGCTAAGAAGTTCTGAATGCTGGAGGCTTTTAAGAGGAGATTATTATTATTATTATTATTTATTGAATTTATATACCGCCCTTCTCCCCGAAGGGACTCAGGGCAGTGAACAGCCGAAAATTAAAATAACATACAATATAAAAGTTAAGATAACTAAAAATAAATTAAATTAATCGGCCTCCCAATTTAAAACCCCAAGCTATACAATTAAAAAACTAACCCATAAAACCTATTCAGGCCAGGCCGGCTTGCTGAAATAAAAACGTCTTCAGGGCCTTACGGAAAGTGCGGAGATCCGGGATCAGCCGTATTCCGGGAGGTAGCTCGTTCCAGAGGGCGGGTGCCCCCACAGAGAAGGCTCTCCCCCTGGGGGCCGCCAGCCAACATTGCTTGACCGACGGCACCCTGAGGAGGCCCTCTCTGTGAGAGCGTATTGGCCGGTGGGAGGTTATCGGTAGCAGCAGGCGGTCTTGTAAATACCCTGGCCCTAAGCCATGGAGCGCTTTAAAGGTGAGAACCAACACCTTGAAGCGCACCCGGAAGACCACCGGGAGCCAGTGCAGATTGGACAATCGTCCATCTGAAATGGTATAGGTCTCCTGCTTGACTAGAAGACCTTCAAACTCCCAACTCTTGTTATTCTGTTAAATTCAGTTCCTCAATTTCACCATCAGGGGTGTGACCTGGCCTACAATAATTGTTCTCTCTCAGAGATACTCTATTAGCTTCATGGAGTTGTGACCATGAAAAAGGAAGGAGAGCCCAGAATATAATCCTCTTGGCTTGAGCCCTGACTGGCAAAACTGTGACCGATAAAATATTTTCCTTTCTACCGATCACGGTCTTCGGTAATAGTTTCTCCTTTAATATCTGCTAGAAGCAGACGCTTCTTCTTGAGCAAGAAACTCAAAAGTTATTCATGTTAATCTAATGGGAGCCTCTGATTGGAAGTATGCCTTAATTAGAAGTTGGGCAGTAATGATGCTGAAATTACTAGGTACCGAGACATACCAAAACGTAATTTAAATTTTATTTGGGCAGACAGTCTTATCTTGTAGACTTAACAACTGCCTACCTGGCCTGAGCCACCAAGAAACCAAGATGCTGGTTTTGATTAGACTTCAAAGAGCTCTATCATATTTAGGACAATTTTATCTAACAGTTGTTTAGCTGTTTGGGTGGGGGATTTTTTTTGGGGGGGGAGTGGGTGTCTTCTGAAGGCCTAACCATTTTCACAAAGGATGCTTAAATAGACATTAATTAGTAGTCCCTTGATTTTTAGTTATTTCAATACTTGTGTTTCAAAAATAACTTATAGCACTTTAAATGAGAAAAAATAGTTTCTTTAGGCTTATAAGGCTGCCAAATTGGAGGTTGTGGCTTATAATTAAAAATAATAAGAGCAACAATCCAATACAGAATATAGACAAATCGTTTGGAAAAGTTCATAATATGATTTTTGAACCATCATTTATTGCTCAGCAAGATCTAAAGACATCTTGATCTGTGACTGGTCAAAAGATGGTTTTTCTTGATGAAAAAAAAAATATCTTGAATGAAAAATGGAAACTTCTCCAATATGGGCTTGAAAGTATTTGACATATATAAAAAAATTTAAAATGACCAGAAGCAATAACTCCAATATAAGAAACTGCAGTAAAATAAATCAGGGCACGCTTCTTTTTCATTGTTATTCAGCCTGCTGAACTTCTGGCCAGTAATTGCATTTTTTTTCCTCGACTTAAAATATCTCGGAACGGCAAAATTGATCTCAGTCTTCTTTTAATTTTCCAGCAACCCTTGAGGCCGTCTAGGTTGAAAGAATGGAAGGTTGTGGATTCTGCTGTTCATGGAGTGCTAATTTTCTTTGAGGTTTTGAAAGATTAGAAGGAACTGTAAAGTGTGGTTTACTGACTAAACGGTACATTCATGCACCTCCTCCCTTCCCTAAATTTATGCCAGATTTCCCTGATTTTATAATCTCCAAATGTGTTTGGAGAGTGGATTGCAACTCTGAAGGAGGCCCCATCTCAGAGGCAGCAAACCAAATAGAATTAATTGTGCATCCTAGCTTCTAAATGGGTTACAGATAGTCCTCGAATTACAACGATTCGTTTAGTGACCGTTCAAAATTACGACAACACTGGAAAAAGTGACTTGTGACCGTTTTTCACAGTTAACAACCTCTGTAGCATCCCCATGATCATGTGAATCAAAATTCAGATGCTTGGTAAATGTTTAATTTAGAATTTTATTAGGGAGTAATGCTGAAAAAGAAGGAAAGGATTTTAGTAACAAATGTGAAATGTGATAAGAGAATTTATAAAAGGAAGGTTGATGAATAATTTTTAAAAGAGGAGTTAAAGAGCGTGAGGGAGTTTTGAATCTTGTAGTAAGTTAGCATATTTTAGCTTATGTTTGTTAAATGTTATACCCTGTTTTTGCTCTGGGAAGTCGAGGGGGGGTTGAAGGTTGTGTGGGGATAAAATTGTTGTATAATTTTTAATAAAATAAAAAGATAGATAAATGTATTAATAGAGAAGTAAGAAATGTGGGGGAAATGTCATAATAAATGAAATGATAATATTAAGATATGATAAATACTGGAGGAGTAAGAAGAAGACACAAAAGATGTATTCAGATGATACACTGAATGATTGATTATGTATTGTTTGTTTGTTTATAAAATAAAAAAACTTTTTAAATAAAAAAAAAGAGAAAAAATAAAAATTCAGATGCTTGGGAATTGGTTCATACTTATGACCGTTGCTGTGTCCCAAGGTCATGTCCCAAGGCCCTTTTGAGACCTCAATGGGGTAACTGGATTCACTTAACAACCAGGTTGCTAAATTATCAACCGCAGTGATTCTACTTAACAGCTGCGGCAAAAAAAAAAAAAAGTCATAAAATGGGGCAAAACTCACTTAACAACAGAAATTTTGGGCTCAGTTGTGGTTGTAAGTCAAGAACTGCCTGTACTTGTTTTCTTGAAAACTCGTACAACTATAAGAAAGTACTGAATTTTCCCAAACTAAGATTGATTCCTTTCAAAGTTGTTACCAATCAAGGAGAAAATTCATAGCTCAGGGTTGAAGTGAGAGATCCTTGGTGCTCTCTGAGCTTGGTTGCTTTCTTGAAGCACTGATGAGGTTACCTAGTTTGGGTAATGAAACGTTTGCAAGAAAACAAAAACCCCTCCTGCACGAGCTGCACTGGCTCCCGGTGATCTTCCGGGTGCGCTTCAAGGTTTTGGTTACCACCTTTAAAGCGCTCCATGGCTCAGGACCTGGGTACTTGCGGGACCGCCTACTACCACCAATAGCCTCCCACTGGCCGGTATGCTCTCATAGAGAGGGGCTCCTCCGGGTGCCGTCGGCCAAACAATGTCGACTGGTGGCCCCCAGGGGGAGAGCCTTCTCTGTGGGGGCACCTACTATCTGGAACGAGCTCCCCCCGGAGATACGGAGGATCCCGGATCTGTGCACCTTCCACCGCGCTCTAAAGACCTTTTTATTTCACCAGGCGGGCCTGGCCTAACTTTCTCCCTCTTTTTAAACAATTTTAATATTTAAATATTTTTAAATATTTTTTATCCTCAAAGTTTAAATTTGTTTTAAATTGATTGGGGTTTTAATCTGTCTGGGCCAAACTATTTAATTCGATTTTATTTCTGCTTTTTAAATTTTGTATGTATGTATTTTATTGTTGGCTGTTCACCGCCCTGAGTCCTTCGGGAGTAGGGCGGTATACAAATCAAATAAAAGTAAAAAGTAAAAAAAGTAAAAAGCTCAGAGAGCACTAAGGACCCCTCAAAGTCATTGTTGGTTACAGGCAGCAGAGCTAAGCAGAGATCAATTCTGAAGTTAAAGCAGGATTTTGAGTAAGGATAGGTGTGCACTTTGTACCTGCTGGGAGGAATTTTCATGTTTGTTAAATAATTTTCATAGTGGAATGTAAACAATTGCAATAGAAAAAAAAATCAGTAGCAATTATACATTGAGAAAAGAATCTGTACGTTGTGGGTTCCCCAAGGGCCTTTTTCTTTTTGTCTTTTTTCTAAAAATACTGTTATTGTACTTTTTTCTTGCTTTTGCATTACGGTTTCAACTTTGCAACAGCGATATACTTTTTATTTTATTTTTTATTTTATTTATTAAATTTATATTTAATAAATATATTTAATATATTTAATAAAGACTCAGGGCGGCTCACAATACATTTTTAAAAAAACCATTCTAAAAACATTTAAAAGATTAAAAAACATTAAAAACCAAATCAAACTAAATCAAACACAAGGGGGAAAATATAATGTTTGCGTAATGCCGATACAGAATTCAATCCAATGTTTTCCACACCTTGTGAAAAACATATTGTTTCACCCTCTCTTCTATAGATCATATCTCAAATCCATTGCTTGATATTCAGGATAAAAGGCTTTCTGTTTATTACATAAATTATTTCTTTTCCAAAGATCTTCGTAGAAGGATGCAGTCCGTATTTTAGAAATAGAGTTTGACTTCGCATTTATATCTAGTCTATTTCTTTCCAAGATTGCATTTATACAGGTAGTCTTCAATTTATGGCCACAATTGAGCCCATAATTTATGCTGCTAAGTGAGAAGTTTGTTAAGTGAGTTTTGCCCCGTTCTATTACTTTTCTCACTATATTTGTTAAGCGAATCACTGCTGTTCTTAAATCAGTAACACGGTTGTTAAGTGAATCTGTTTTCCCCATTGACTTGTCAGAAGGTCGCAAAATCACAGGACCCCAGGCCACTGCAAACCGTCATAAATGTGACTCAGTTGTCAATCATCCGAATGTAAATCATGTGATCATGGAGATGCTGCAATGGTCATAAGTGTGAAAAACAATTATAAGTCACCTTTTTCAGTGCCATTGTAATTTTGAACCATCACTAAGGAAATTGTTGTATTTAGATGCAGATATAGATTAATGGAGTTGGAAGGGACCTTGTAGGTCATCTAGTCCAACCTCCTGCCCAAGCAGGAGACCCTACACCAGTGTTTCTCAACCTTGGAAGCTTGAAGATCGGTGGACTTCAACTCCCAGAATCCCCAGAATCTGGGGATTCTGGGAGTTGAAGTCCACCCATCTTCAAGCTTCCAAGGTTGAGAAACACTGCCCTACACCATTTCTGACAGATGGCAGTCCAGTCTCTTCTTGAAAGCCTCCAGTGATGAAGCTCCCACAACTTCTGAAGGCAACTTCTGTTCCATTAGTTGATTGTTCTCACTGTCAGCAAATTTCTCCTTATTTCCAGGTTGAATCTCTCCTTGTTCACTTTCTATCCATTATTCCTTGTCTGGCCTGCAGGTGCTTTGGAAAATAGGTTGTCCTCCTCCTCTCTGTGGCAGCCCCTCAAATATTGGAAGACTGCTATCATGTCTCCCCTGGTCCTTCTCTTCACTAGACTAGCCATGCCCAGTTCCTGCAACCGTTCATCATATGTTTTAGCCTCCAGTCCCCTAATCATCTTGGTTGCTCTTCTCTGAAAGCAAGTCAAGGACTTGTAAATCAAGGACTAGGATTGAAAGCAAGACAAGACCAAAACATTAATAAGAGCATCTTAAAGCAAATGTGTCTTTTTCTGGACTTGAAATCTATCTTTCATAGTTGGGATGAGATGTGTTGAATTTGGGGGCTTCTGGATACGTTCTATGCACCTGTTTTGAATCTCATTTTGCTCTTGGAATCCAGATTTCTGCACATCAGTAACAAGCAGAGCCTGTTAAGCCTCCAATTTCCTAATCTTCCCTTGTTCACTTACACTTGATTTACAGGAAAATCCAGTAAAAAAATCTCTTTGGAAGCAAGGACATAGTTCAGAAAGCAGAAAGTCGTAGATTACCCCTGACATAAAAATTCTCCTTTTTGCTGGCTTCTAATTCTAATAATTCCACAAAAAAGGAAAGAAAGAGATATTCCGTCTTTTCAGTGTCACTCTTGAATTCTTTTTAGATTACAATTAGGTGAGCCTGATGAGAAATGTCCTTGATGGGACATCACATCCCGGGTTGTTGAGTAATCCATGGGGAACCTAGGATTTGCTCCTTGCTCTGAAGCCAAACGAAGTCACTGTTTTACTAGTCAACCAGGAAGTTGGCCAACAGAGATCAATGATTTACAAAGGAGCAGTGGCGAAAGAGCTTCAGAGCTGCTATGGGAGTTTTTTCCTCAAAGTAGAGAAATAGTAAGATAAGCTGCTCCTTTTTCATTAGCAACAGGCCAGGTAAAAAGGGCAAAAATTAAGGGTGGGAATGGTGGCATTGTGGGTAGAAAGTTGGACTAACAATGAGGAAAGCTGAGTTCAAGTCTTCCTCTAGATAAGATTAATACAAGAGCAAGGAATAGAAATGTGTCTGTGAGCAAAGAATTGCATTGATAACTATGCTTTTTCAAGAAGAAAATAAACACGAATGCATTTCAGATGTAGAAAATCACTCCTTTAAAGAATAGAATAGAATAGAATAGAATAGAATAGAATAGAATAGAATAGAATAGAATAGAACAGAACAGAACAGAACAGAACAGAACAGAACAGAACAGAACAGAACAGAACAGAACAGAACAGAATAGAATAGAATAGAATAGAATAGAATAGAATAGAATTCTTTATTGGCCAAGTGTGATTGGACACACAAGGAATTTGTCTTTGGTTCATATGCTCTCAGTGTACATAAGGAGAATAAAATACATTCATCAAGAATAAAAAGATACAACACTTAGTGATAGTCAAGGTTACTAATAAGCTATCAAATCATACTAGGAAACAAATAAAAACAATATAATTGAAAGATACAAGCAACATAGTTATAGTCATAAGTGGGAAGAGATAGATACTAATAAGGAAGAGAAAAATAATAGTAATACAGACTTAGTAAATTATTTGACAGTGTTGTGGGAATTGGTTGTTAAGCAGATGGATGGCATTTGGGGAAAAAACTGTCCTTGTGCCTAGTTGTTCTGGTGTGCAGTGCCAGAAAATAACAATTTGCAATTAAAATGCAATCAAAAACCCCTTTGGGTTTCTGATTTTAGAGGTGTCCAAAGCAAGAGATGTAACTGTCATATTTACACATAAAATGAGGGAATATGTATGTCCCTATGGAGCGTTGCTTTCTTCAATCTGAAGCCCTCAAAATGTATAGGATTACAGTTAGTCCTTGATTTACAACCAGAGTTGAGCCCAAAATTTCTGTTCTTGAGCAAGACCGTTGCTAAGTGAGTTCTGTCCCGTTTCTTGCCAGAGTTGTTAACCGAATCATTGCAGTTGTTAAGTTAGTAGCACAGTTGTTAAGTAAATCTGGCCTCAATGTCTAAGATATAGTATGTTGTAATACTTAAAAGAGGATTGTTGTTGGCTTATAGCAGGAGGTAGAAATTATCCAGAGCGTGCCAATTTGGAGAGAGCACAATGGGTGTCAAAACATTTGTTTGCTAAGGGACAGAAAGTATTTTCCCAGCCCCATAATTGATTCAAGTGACTTACACTGGATTTCACTAGGTCAGGGGTCAGCAACCCACAGCTCTGGAGCCGCATGTGGCTCTTTCATCCCTCTGCTGCGGCTCCCTGTCGCCGGTCGGCTCCACAGTTGATAGGGCTTTTGGTTAGGACAGGTAGAGGAAAAAGGACGTCGAGCTAGGAGGAGACTCTATGGTGGGGGAACCAGACTTCTGGTCGACTCCAGAATTGAACAGGGGGATTCCGTTAGGACCTTTTTGGCTCTTTGCTTATTTAAGGTTGCCTACCCCTGCTCTAGGTCATCTCATGCATCCAGTCCAACCTGTTATTTTCCTAGATTGTGTGTGGGGGGAATCATTATGTTGGAATGTTTTCTACATCTACTCCTGTAGCCGTCATTAACAATACTGGTCCCTTGCCAGCCAAACTTTTATTACTTCTAAAGTCTATTCTGAAAATCCACAACTTGGATCTTTTATTATTCTTTCTTCCAATTAACATCTCGTTTGGGGTTTTTTTTTTCTCTGTTAATAGAACACTCAAGGTAGCCACCGACATTAAAATGCACAAAAATGCAAGATAGCTTTTCAAACATTTAAACCAAGAAATATGCCCATAATCTTTTGATTCTGAGTGTGACCCAAAGCTCTCCAAACCAACTGAGGATAAAACACTTGGTTGCCACTGATCCATCGGTTTTTCTTTTTCAAAGCCGTTTTAGATGGATCACTTTTCATGAAAAATGAAATTCTGACTTTCTGGTCAGAATTTGCTGATGATAGATTTCTTGTTATGGCAACGGCTAGTATAGGGAGCTCAACCAATCTCATTGTACATATGTTGTGCACTGACAATAAAGGAATTGAATTGAATTGAATTATATATTATGGTAGAAAAGTAAACAGTTGAGGTTGTAATGTTATTGTCTACTACTGTGCTAAAAAGAGTTGGAGGTCAACGCCTTTTCTTTTTCCCCTTCTACCCTCACTTTCTCTTTTTCCCTTTTCCCCTCGGCCTAGCTTCCCATTATTTTCATTTTTCTTTGTATTTTATACTCTGATAAAGCTAATAAAACCTTTTGATACACAGATTGATCACTTTTGCCACATCTGAGAGCAGAGGGGGGGGGGGGTGTAGCGATAGCACTTAGACTTATATACCGCTTTACAGTGCTTTATAAAAACACTCTTAAGCCAGGGGTCTCCAACCTTGGCAACGTTAAGCCTGGTGGACTTCAACTCCCAGAATTCCCCAGCCAGCCAGCTTTGCTTTGCTGGCTGGGGAATTCTGGGAGTTGAAGTCCATCAGGCTTAACGTTGCCAAGGTTGGAGACCCCTGCTCTAAGCAGTTTAGAGAATCAGCACATTGCCCCCAACAATCTGAATCCTCATTTTACCGACCTTGGGAGGATGGAAGGCTGAGTCAACCTTGAGCCGGTCAGGATTGAACTGCTGACAGCTTGCAGAGTTTTCCTGCAATACTGCATTCTAACCACTGCGCCTCTATGGTTTATTTGTACAGGGTTTATATCCTCATCATGTCTGCGAGAGCCTCTGTGTAAGAAATTATAGAGAAATTATAGAGACAGAACTCAAGATTCAAGACCATGAACTCAACCTAGAACAGCTTGACCTCAGCAAGCTGTTTAACGTGTCCCTCTACTCAGCACCGTCACGCCAGTGACTCTTCTGACATTGCCTCTCCTTTGATCACAGGGCCGTGTGAACATGCCAGACGTATCAGCGGAGACCGTATTTGATGTCCTCCATGACACCGAATACCGGAAGAAGTGGGACTTGAATGTTATAGAAACCCATGAGATCGCCCGGCTCTCTGACAACGCTGATGTGGGATACTATTCTTGTGAGTAAGGACCTAGAGAAGATTTCGTGATATTAGGTGCATATCGTTCTTAACAAGCAAGACAGTAGGATTTGATTCTTAGTTTTTGGCATCCAGATTAAAAACAGTCTAGACCAGTGATGGCTAAACTTTTTGCCATCGAGTGCCAAAAGCGGGGGTTGTGCGGGGGGGGGGGGTCGCACACGTGTGTGCCCACACCCATAATTCTATGTGCCCTGCCCCCCGCACGCCCCCCCTCCCCCTGCTTTTGGCACATGATGGCACAGTGGGACACCAGACTTCCGGTGGGACTCGAAATCGGGAAATGGACCATTTCCAGGCTCTGGAGGGCCTCTGGAGGGGTGGGGAAGGCCGTTTTCGCCCTCCCTCAGGCTCCTAGAAAGCCTCTGGAGCCTGGGGAAGGTGAAAAACAGGCCTTCCGGTCCAACCGGAAGTCAGGAAACGGGCTGTTTCTGGCCTCCAGAGGGTCTCCGTGGGAGTGGGGAAGGCCATTTTCGCCCTCCCCAGGCACCATAAAAGGCTCTGGAGCCTGGGGAGAGCGAAAAACAAGCCTTCCTCATCCCCCCACTCCCTGGAGGCCATCAAGAGGCCGGAAACTGTGTTTCTTGACTTCCGGTGGGCCCAGAAAACCCGAAAATCAGCTGGCCGGCACACGCATGAGCGCCAGAGCTCAGCTCCGCTTGCCACCCGTGGCATGTGTTCCATAGGTTCGCCATCACGGGTCTAGACAGTTTTGCATTTTGCATTTTTCTTGGCAAGGTGTTTTGGAAGTGGTTTGTTTGCCATTGCCTGTTTCCTAGGGCTGAGAGAGAGTGACTGGCCCAAGATCCCCCTGCTGACTTTGGGCCCAAGGCAAGACTCCATAGAACTCACTGTCTCCAGGTTTCTAGCCTGATGCCCTAACCACTATCCCAAAGTGACCCTCTCTCTTTAGGCCTAGGGCCCCAAATTACATGGTTCCCTGAATGCTATAATTAAAGTGGAACCAGATTTAGCTAATTTAGGCTTTGGGGATGACGCAGACCAGACTGAGATGGCCCTAGTAGACGCTTCTGGAATTTCTTCTGGAATTAGAAGAAGATCTTGCGATACCAGAAGTTGGCGACCTTCATTCGGAAGCCTTGTTCAAGACGCTTTCAGAAATTTTCATCTCTGGACCCCAGCCTGCTTAGCCAGACCTCACTAGGTCCTAAAGTGGCCAATATCTGCTGATATCTCAGATCCTTGGTAGTTAGAGAAGAGCATCTGCCTCCATGGAGAAATGTAAAATTTGTTACTACTGGTTCTGTGGGCGTGGCTTGGTGGTGGGGTAAAGTGACTGGGTGGGCGTGGTCAACTTTTTTTTTCCTCTTAAAAGTAGTTTTTCTACAACCTCTTCGGCCGAAAAGGTTGTTTAAAAAATGCTTTTAAAAGCCTCTGACGATCAGGCAACTCAGCTGGGATCATCAGAGGCTTTTTTTTTTCTTTTAAAAGCATTTGTAGAAAAAAATGCTTTTAAAAGTAAAAAAAAAAAGCCTTTGATGATTGCGCGGCTCAGCTGGGCATGAGGGGGGGCAGGGATTTCTGCTACCGGTTCTCCGAACCATCCACTGCCATCGCTACCGGATCGGGCGATCCGGTCTGAACCGGGAGCATTTCACCCCTGATCTGCCTTCTGTGTAGCTTATGGTTGTCCCTCTAGAACTAGCAAACCGTGTGGTGCGCATTATGCACAAAATATGCCGTAAGGTGCTTAGGGGCATGGACTAGAACAGTGATGGCTAACCTTTTTTCCTTGGGTGCCAAAAACGTGCACGCACAATAGCGTGCATACGCATGCCGACTCCCATAATGCAATTCCCCCATGCATGCCCTGCCCCCCTATGCATGCACATGAACCCCCCCCCCAACCTCTCCCTCACTCCCTCTCACGCATGCGCATGCAACCCGCCGTACCCTGTTTTGGGCCTGAAGCCTCCGGAGGCCAGAAACGGCGCGTTTTCCGACTTCCATTTTTCGCCCTTTACAGGCTCCGGAGCCTCCAGGAGGGTATAAACGGCCTCTCCCAGCCCTCCGGAGGCCCCTTTTTCGCCCTCCCAGAGCCTCTGTGCAAGCCCTGTACTCACCTGGCATCCAAAACACGCCACGTGGAGACTCCTGGGAGGGGCAGAGACCTGAAAATCAGCTGGCTGGCGGAGGCACGCGCACATGCGTGGTGGAGCTGATCTAGGGTGACGGCTCGTGTGCCTGCAGAAATGGCTCCAGGTTTGCCATCACAGGACTAGGATCAAAGCCAAAGTCTAGGCCGGGGGTGCCCAACCTTGGCAAATTTAAGACCTGTGAACTTCAACTCACAGAATTCCCCAGCTAGTCATGCTTGAAGTTGAAGTCCACAAGTCTTAAAGTTGCCAACCTGTTCCAGACTTCCTTCAGCTATGGAAGCTCGCTGATTAACTATGAGCTTTGAGCTGAAGGAAAGACAAGTTATCAACCTAATAAATAAATACAATATTCATGACAACAAGTGCAAGGGATGTTATCTTTTTTTAAAGCTTGGTGGTCTGATGTGCTACAGGTAGTCCTCGACTTAGAATGATTCATTTAATTTAATTCATTCATTCATTTAATGTTTGAAGTTGCATTGGCATTTTAAAAAGTGATTTACAATTGATCCTCATACTTATGACTCTCGCAGAACCCCCATGGGTATCTGATCAAAATTGGCAGCCAGCATCTATTTACAATGGGATCCTGTGATCACGTGATCATCATTTGCAAACTTCTCTAAGCTAACGTAATTATTATGTATACCATTAATATTACTATCAGTATATTTGTTACTTCATTTTCTTTTCTTTTTTTTTTCTTCTTCTGTAAAATGGAACAGCCAGACAACACACTGTATTCAAAATACGTATATATAAATTTAAAAAAACCTTGACTTTAAAAAAAACAAAAGAACAACCTGCCAAATTGCTAGATCAGCTGGCATGCAAATTGGGCGTCCCTGACATAGTCATGCCGGCATGCCAAAGAGGCCTCAAGTTGGCAAGCCTCACCTGGGTGATAAAAAAAGATTAACCTTTGTGGAATTATGGTTCTGAGCGCCACATACCCGGAGGGTTATTAACAGGTTAGAGAGGGTTTAGAGAAGGAAGGCATGCAAAGACGATAACAAGGACTGGAGGAGCTGCTTGTGAAGACAGGCTGAAGGCATTTGAGGAGTTCACCTGAAGAAAACCAGACTTAAGGGAAGCATGAGAATGGTGTGTTCAGATGCATAAAGCTGGTGCCATCGCTGACTATTGGGGGCGAATCACTGGCCCCCACGGATAGGGCTCGCAACTTGGGTGTCCTCCTGGATTCACGGCTGTCTTTAGAAGAGCATGTGACGGCTGTGACCGGGAGGATTTTTCATCAGGTTCGCCTGATCCGCCAGTTGCGTCCCTATCTAGATCGGGACTCCCTACACACAGTCACTCATGCCCTCGTTACCTCTCGTCTGGACTACTGCAACGCTCTCTACATGGGGCTCCCCTTGAGGTGCACTCGGAGGCTCCAACTGGCGCAGAGTGCGGCTGCGCGGGTGGTGATGGGAGCGACATGGAGCTCCCATGTAACACCTCTCCTGCGCGAGCTGCACTGGCTCCCGGTGGTCTTCCGAGTGCGCTTCAAGGTTCTGGTTATCACCTTTAAAGCGCTCCATGGCTTAGGACCTGGTTATTTACGGGACCGCCTGCTACCACCAATAGCCTCCCACCGGCCAGTACGCTCCCATAGAGAGGGGCTCCTCCGGGTGCCGTCGGCCAAACAATGTCGGCTGTCGGCCCCTAGTGGGAGAGCCTTCTCTGTGGGGGCACCTACGATCTGGAACGAGTTCCCCCCGGAGATACGTAGGATCCCGGATCTGCGCACCTTCCGCCGCGCGCTTAAGTCTTTTCTATTTTATCAAGCTGGCCTGGCCTAAATCTTCCCCATTTTTAAATGTGGAAATTTTAAATTTTAAATTTGTCTTATTAATAGGGTTATGGGTAAGGCGTTTTAAATTGGGGAGCCATTTTGGATTTAATTCTGTTTTAAATGTATTTTAATGTTTATATTGTATGTTTTTTAATTTTGGCTGTTCACCGCCCCGAGTCCTTCGGGAGAGGGGGCGGTATAAAAAAATCTAATAAAAAAATAAAATAAATAAAGAAAAAAAAACTACTGAGTTTTCCAAAAGGCTAGATTGGATGGTCTTTGTACTCCCTTCCAGCTCTACATTTCTGTGATTTCAATCAGGGGTCTCCAACCTTGGCAACTTTAAGCCTGGCGGACTTTAACTCCCAGAATTCCCCAGCCAGCAAAGCAAAGCAAAGCTGGCTGGGGAATTCTGGGAGTTGAAGTCCGCCAGGCTTAAAGTTACTAAGATTGGAGACCAGGGGTGAAATGCTACCGGTTCGGACCGGTTTGGTCGAATCGGTAGCGATGGCGGCGGGTGATTTGGAGAACCAGTAGCGGTGGCAGCACGAAGCTCCGCCCACCCACCCGGTCGTCGTTACTTCCTGGTTTTAACCAGAAAGTAACCTGTTTTTTAGCCTTTGTGCATGTGCAGAAGGGTTTGCGCATGCGCAGAGAGTCCAAGTGTGTGGGAGACGCGTGCACTTCCAAACCGGTAGGGAAGGTAAGTAGATTTCACCCCTGTTGGAGACCCCTGATTTAATTTATGTCTCCCCCTCCCCGCTTTTTCTTTGTATTTCAATCTCTGCCTACCAAATTGATGCACACCTTTTCTACCTTCTCGGCTAGGGAAGTGCCCCAAACCTTTAAAGAACCGAGATGTGGTCACCCTGAGGTCCTGGCGAGTCTTGGATAAGTCATATGTCATCCTCAATTTCTCTGTCAAGCACCAGGTAAGTGAGCCAAACGAACAGGTAAGAAGTCTTTTGCGGGTGGTTTATCAATACGGACGGCTTAATCAGATACAGGCAGTCCTCGGCTTATGACCACAATTGAGCCCAGAATTTTCTGCCGCTAAGTGAGACATAGGTTAAGTGAGTTTAGCCCAGTGGTGAAATTCAATTTTTTTTACTACCAGTTCTGTGGGCATGGTGTGGTGGGCGTGGTGTGGCTTGGTGGGCATGGCAGAGGAAGGATACTGCAAAATCCCCATTTCTTCCCCACTCCTGGGAGAAGGATATTGCAAAATCTCCATTTCCACCCCACTCTGGAACCAGCCAGAAGTGGTATTTGCCAGTTCTCTGAACCACTCAAAATTTCCGCTACCGGTTCTCCCGATCCTGTCAGAATCTGCTGAATTCCACCCCTGGTTTAGCCCCCATTTTACAACTTTCCTTGCCACCAGTTGTTAAGTGAATCCCTGCATGGTCGTTAAGTGAATCTGGCTTCCCCACTGACCTTGTCAGAAGGTTGCAAAAGGGATTCCATGACCCCAGCATACTGCAACCGACACAGTATGATTTGCAAAGCATGGTACGCTAGACTAAAACAGGCCTAGTAATTCTGGTTTCACCACGTTGTGGGAACTAACCTAGGCTAAAAATCATCCTATTGTTTGGGCATTGCATGCTGCCGTGATACAGTTTCTTTTCTTAACCCGGATTTGGTGGGTTGTGAGAAACCAGCACAATGTTTAGTTTAGCACTGGAAGTATTTGGTAGAGCTGCCCTCTGGTGGTAGATGTTCTTTTCTTCCACAACAGAGTCCCTAGTGGTCAGTGTTGGCTTTGCAGGTCCACAGCTATAAAAATCAGTTCAGTTAAGACAGTTCCGACCCAGCTCTCCAAACACGACAAACCTTCTGAAGTTAAAGATTCCTTTATGACGAGCATCACAAGTCTCGGCAAAAAAGTTTCTCTCTCACCGCAGGCTAACAAGTCCATCCGGCAGGGAGATGAATAGTTGTCTGCCACATCTATTCATGTCCACCCCTTGCCTTTTATCTTTAGAGCTAGGGTGGGACTTCGCTAGCAGCGGTGGCTCTTCCTTCCCAAGGATCGGCCCATAGATTTCCACTGCTCTCCTCTCCTCTGCCTTCTGTGCATCTGTGCATCAGGCACTGGACCCAGCTGTTCCTCCTCTTCCTCCTCAGCCACCTCCAGACCTGGGGGCTGTTGACTCTCCATCTGAGGACTGACGGATGGCTCAGGCTCCACCTCTGTTTCTCTCTCTGCCAGCTCCATTCCCTCTTCCCCCTCGGAGGTCTCAGGTTGCCTTGATGCTGATCCTGACTCCCACGCCTCCTCCTCCTCCTCTGATTCGGCTGCTGGAGGGGATCGGCAGCCAACAGGCCACAACAAAGACTGGTCCAAAGTCTCAGACCTAAAACTCAACCCCAACCCATTATTTGGCTTTCCTTTGTATAGAAATACCCTCCCCGCAAGGACCTCGTCAGAGCTGTGTCACTCTTAGCTGGATACCTGGTGCAACCAACAGGACCTAACAGCTGCTGCTTGACTTATTTGGCTCAGGTAGACCCAAAAGGTAAGGACCCATTTTACAGATAGATGTTGCCTTTATTTGGACACATGAAACATGTGAAAGGTGCTTTAGGCCCAGTGCTCTACTCATCACAGCACAGATGAGCACTCCCACAACGGATTTTATTTAAAATAATCAGCTGCTGCCAGGAAGTAGCCTGGGATGAGAGCCACTTCAAACATGGGAGTCTTGCCAAGGTAAACTGAATTGTATGTGCAAGATACCCCAACCTGCTTCAAGACCAGATCCTGAGCTGCTTATGTTGTCCTGGAAATTGCTGGGTCAACCATTCCAAGTTCTGGAGCAGGACCCCTAGTGGCACTGTGGTTAAACTGCAGCGTTAAACTCTGCCCACTGCCAACAGTTAGATCCTGACTGGTTGACTCAGCCTTCCATCCTTTCAAGGTTGATAAAACGAGGAGCCAGATTGTTGAGGGCAATGTGCAAATAATGCTCACATTGTAAACTGTCCAGAGATTGCTATTAATCACTGTAGGGCTGCCTGTAAGATTAAACGCTATTGCTGTTATTACTGTCTGAGTCAGAGCCCCATCCATCCACACCCACCCACTCACTCCATCGTTCAGTGTGGGAAGCTCATCAATTAACCGCTACATCCACAACAGTTAAGAGTGGTTTTCATCCATGTGGCGTAAGGTTTGCAGGAGGCATTGAACAAGTGTGGGAAGCATGTTAGAGTTCAAGAAATCAGCATGAGGAACAGACCTGATCTACCAAGGAACACCTGGGTAAAGTCTGTGTATCTTGGATCAGGGCCTCAACTAAAATATTAGTTGAGGCCCCGATCCAAGTGCTTTTTAAGTCTTGTAGTTTGGGGGGCACAATGTTTCTTGTTCTTATTATTTATTTACTTATTAAATGTATAGGCCATCCATTTTATCATCAAAGCCAAAGCTGTAGCTATTGTGGGATCTCAGTCACTGAAATAATTCTAGATTGTATTGAATGAGTTATTTTTCACTGCCCTGAATGTAAACAAAAGGATCCAATTCCAAATTGGGTAGGGGCCAGGACAATCCTCTCCTTCCCCACCACCTCCACCCCAGGCAAGGCCTGGTTCTGCAAATGTGCTTCTTCCTCCTGACCATGTTCTATGTATGAGCCGCGGTGGCGCAGTGGTCAGAGTGCAGTACTGCAGGCTACTTCTGCTGACTGCCAGCTGCCTGCAATTTGGCAGTTCGAATCTCATCAGGCTCAAGGATGACTCAGCCTTCCATCCTTCCGAGGTGGGTAAAATGAAGACCCAGATTGTTGGGGGCAAATATGCTATCTTTGTAAACCACTTAGAGAGGGCTGTAAAAGCACTATGAAGCGGTATATAAGTCTAAGTTCTATGACTATTTTCCTTCCTCCCCTCCCTTCCCCATCCATCCATCCCAGCTCAGGGTTGACTCAGCCTTCCATCTTTCCATGGTGGGTAAAATGAGGACCCAGATTGTTGGGGGCCATGTGTTGACTCTGTAAACCACTTAGAGAGGGCTGTAAAAGCACTATGAAGCAGTATATAAGTCTTAAGTGCTATTGCTAAGGAGGACATTCTGTTTTTTTCAATTATTTCATCGTAGTTGTCCTCCAAACCCTTTATGAATCCTCTTTTGGTGCAGGATTCTATAGCGGGATCCGCCAGCAAAGAGTTTTTGAGTGCTGGAGCAACTCCTCTAACCAAAACGCTTTCTAGGTGTAGGGTTTGAAGTCTAGAAACAGTTCATATCTTACTTCGATTCCTCTCCTCGACAGCTTTTTCCTAGAAATGTGTGTTCTTTCATGCTTTCTTCTTTCCCCTTCCTTATCTGCTTCGGCTTCTGTTCGCTGCCCTTTCCCAATCCTCTCTAGTTCCTTTGTGATGCTTTTTCTTCCTGTCTGGTTTTTGTCCACAAATATGCTGCTTAGAGGAATTTAACTTGAGCCGAGAGCTGAGCGTTCATTGTCCCAAAGGAGTGGAGGGACACTTTCCAGGTGGGAAAAGGAAAAGGGTGGGACGAGGATGTAATTAACCTTGACTGAAGCTGTGTATATTTTCCATCTCTTCTCCAATCCAGGATCCCTGCCTAAGTGGGTTGTGAATAAAGCTTCTCAGTACCTGGCACCAAAGGTGAGTGAGGCTTCGCTTGTTTGACTGAGCTGGTTCTCATCATGAGTCACAGTGGCTTTTCCCAGCACTTATATTGATTTAAATGAGACCAGGTAACGGAAAGCTACAGGTTGTGTTTATCTCCCTGGGGCAAGGTTAAGGTGGAGACATTGATGGGCAACTAGAGCAAAGGTAAGAAATGGAGGTAAAATTGTAAAGGATGCAGAGCAGAGCATAGTGCAGGGGAGTGCAGTGCAGGGGGGAGGAGGAGGGGAGAGAAGAGAAGAGAAGAGAAGAGAAGAGAAGAGAAGAGAAGAGAAGAGAAGAGAAGAGAAGAGAAGAGAAGAGAAGAGAAGAGAAGAGAAGAGAAGAGGAAGGAAAGGGAGGAGAAGAGAAGAAAAGAACAGGGAAGGGGGAGGAGAGGAGAAGAAAGGAGCAGGAGAGGGGGAGGCGAGGGGAGGAGAGGACACTGCCTTGAGTCCTACGGGAAAAAGGCGGTATAGAAATATAATAATAAATAAATAAATAAATAAATAAATAAATAAATAAATAAATAAATAAATAAATAAATAAATAGAGGAGGGGAGGGGAGGGGAGGGGATGAGAGGAGAAAAGAGAAGAGAGGAGAGGAGAGAAAAGAGGAGAGGAGAGGAGAGGAGAGGAGAAGAAGAAGAAGAAGAAGAGAAGAAGAAGAGACAGAGTTGGAAGGGACCTTGGAGGTCTTCTAGTCCAACCCCCTGCTTAGGGAGGAAACCCTACACCACTTCAGACAAATGGTTGTCCAATCTCTTCTTAAAAACCGCCAGTGATTGAGCATCCTTAACTTCTGGACAGAAGTTGTTCCACTGATTAATTGTTCTGTCAGGAAATTTCTTCTTCATTCTAGGTTGCTTCTGTCCTTGGTTAGTTTGAAGTATAGGTAGTCCTCAATTTACGACCACAACTGAGCCCATAATTTATGTTGCTAAGTGAGAAAACCATTAAGGGAGTTTTGTCCCAATTTATAATTTGCCTGCCACATTTGTTAAATGAATCGCTTCAGTTGTTCAATTAGTAACACAGTTGTTAAGTGAATCTGGCTTCTCCCCATTGACTTTGCTCGTTCAGATTGTTGCAAAAGGGGATCACATGATGCCTGGACACTGCGACCGTCAAAAATATGAACCAGTTGTCCAGCATCCAAGTGTAAGTCATGTGACCATGGGGATGCTGCAAAGGTCATAAGTGTGAAAAATGGTCATAAGTCCCTTTCTTTCAGTGCCGTTGTGACTTCGGTCACTAAATGAGCTGTTGTAAGTCGACGGCTACCTGCCTCTCCAACTCACTATTCTTTTTATAAGTAAATTTTATTAAAAAGAACATGAAAAATGGGAGGGTTTGCAATTCTTTTTTTCCTGGCTTATCCAAACTGCGTAAAGCTGTGGGGGTTGGAGACCAGAGGTGGGTTTCAGCAGGTTCTGACCAGTCTGGAGAACCGGTAGCGGAAATTTTGAATAGTTCGGAGAACCGGTAGTAAAAATTCTGACTGGCCCCGCCCCCATCTATTCTCTGCCTCCCGAGTCCCAGCTGATCAGGAAGAAATGGGGATTTTGCAGTAACCTTCCCCTGGAGTGAGGAGGGAATGGAGATTTTACCTGCCACGCCCACCAAGCCATGCCACACCCACAGAACCGGTAGTAAAATTTCTTGAAACCCACCACTGTTGGAGACGTATCACTTAACTGGCATGTGAGCTTTTATATTCCCCAAATGGGTCCTGTTAGCATCTGGCAAAGGAATAACAGAGTTGGAAGGGACCTTGGAGGTCTTCTAGTCCAGCCCCCTGCTCAAGCAGGAGAAACTATACCATTTCAGATAAGTGTCTGTCTAGACTCTTCTTAAAAACCTCCAGTGATGGAGCACCCACGATTTCTGGTGGCAAGTGGTTCCACCGGTTAATTGTCCTCACTGTTAGGAAGTTTCTCCTTGATTCCAGGTTGCTTCTCTCTTTGATTAGTTCTTGTCCTGCCCTCTGGTGCTTTGGAGAATAATTTGACCCCTCCTTCTTTGTGGCAGCCCCTCAAATATTGGAACACTGCTATCATGTTGCCCCTAATTCTTCTTTTCTTTAGACTAGCCAAACCCAAATCCTGCAGCCATTCTTCATATGTTTTAGTCTCCAGACCTTTGATCATCATAGTCAGGGCCGGATTTTCCTATAGGCTAACTAGGCTTCAGCCTAGGGCCTCAAGATCAAGAGGGGCCTACACAGTGGTGGGATTCTGGGGGTTCTAGGGGGTGCGGCCGAACCCTTTGTTAAATTGCTGGCTTGCCCGCCCCTCACCTCCCACCCACGCGGCACCAGCCTACCGTAGCCAAGGGTAGGCAATTGTGGCTCTTTTACAACCTGTGGCCTTCAACTTCCAGAATTCCTGAGACAGCTTGGCTGTCTCAGGAATTCTGGGAGTTGAAGGCCACAGGTTGTAAAAGAGCCACAATTGCCCACCCCTTCCCTAGCCTGAGTTCCGCTGCCTGGGATCCACGTGGGCTGCCACGTGGTTCCCCACCGGCTCCGGACGCAAGAGAGCAGGATGGAGAAAGCAGCTTCCACGCCTTCACTCACCCTCACTCTCTGCTCTGTTGGATCGCCGTCCGTTCGCTTACCCTGCCCACTCTCAATCTATTGCTGCCTCCGGAGTCCCAGCTGATGGCTAGAGGAAAAAAAAAACTTCAAATTCTTGCCGCGGGGCTTCAAAGGGCTGCCCTAGAGCCAGTGGTGCAGCTGAACCCTTTGTTAAATTGCTGGCTTGCCCCGCCCCTCCGCACCACTATTTATTGCCAATAAATAGTGGTGGGCGAGGGGCGGGGGAGCCAGCAATTTAACAAAGGGTTCGGTGGTTTTTTTGTAATTTTATTGGCCTACGGAGCTTCAGCATAGGCTAATTGGCCTCCCGGCTCTCAGCTGATTTGTCTCAGCTGTTTTGCTCAGGGCTCTTCTGCTTCCTTGCAAAGAGTGCTGATTTTTTTCCCCCTAGCTATGCTGAGAAACGAAACTGAAACTGCTTTGCTGTTGCTGCAAGGTTGGAAAATTAGGCAGTCAGAATTCTTTTCTTTTTCCTCACCAAAAAAGGTAGGTGCAAACAATGGGAAATTTAGGGAAAAAGAGGAGAGTTCAGGATTTTAAAACACACACACAAAAAAGCTCTATTTAACTAGGGAATTGTAATAATTGAGATACTATTAATTGTATATTTCTGAAAGCAGAAATGATTAAGTTGTGGTTTGGAGGAATATATGGGGGAAATTATTTGGTTTATTATTATTGGTAAATATAATTAATTGATTTGTAAGAAATTGGATTGCATGGAAATAATTGGAATATTCATGTTCATATTAATATACAAAAAAGGTAGTTATATAACTAATTGATTTATATTAAAATGTTGAATTTATATTAAACAACTAATATTACATAATTTACCAATGTGAGGATGGATATAAAAATAGATGACAATGGGAAGGGGTATAATATAGAATAGAAGGGAAAAATTGAATTTGATTAAGATTAGAGATGAGGATGAAGGGTAATATTGGTTTTTTACAAAAATAGATGAGGAATAAATATGGCAAAAAGGAAATATAGAAATTGTAAATTTAATTGAAATGACTAAACACTGTTTAAATTTGTGAACCGGCCAAATACTCTGTTCAAAGAAAATACATTGTATGTTTGTATGTATGTTTCTAATTATTGTTATTTATTCATATTTGTTCTCTTTTATTCTTTAAAGTTTAACAGTTCATTCTTTATCTTAATATCTTTATATTTGTTTGGGGTTGGCTTTCTTCCCTTTCATTTTTTTTATTGTACAGCAATCTTTCTCCTCAAACCTACCACCTCTCTCTTTTCTTTTCTTTCCTTCTTACTTTCTCTTCCTCCCCCTCTTCTCCTCCCTACTTCCTCTTCCTTTCTCCTTCTCCTCCTCTCTTCCTCCCTCTCTTACCCTCCCTCCTACTCTAATTTCCCTTCCCTTCCTTCATCCCTCTCTATTGCTGTATCCTTTTATGCATATGGACTACTCAGAGGGCTGAAAAAGTTATTTTTGACTGGCCCTCGCACTTTTGACCAGTCCTCAAACTTACGACTGTCCTCACATTTTACGTTTTTGCCCTATCTTGTCACCATGGTGAAGAGAAGCAATTGTGAAATGAGTGACATGGTTGTTAAGAAAGCTGCACGGGCATAAATGTGAGGATGGTCATAAGTGTGAGGACCGGTCAAAAGTGCGAGGCCCAGTCAGAAATGACTTTTTTCAGCCCTCTGAGTAGTCCCTATGCACATAGCCAGCCCACCCGGTCACATGACGAGCTACCCACGCCTACACAGTCACGTGACCAGCTAGCCACGCCCACCAAGTCACATGATTGCCAAGCCACACCCCCAACTAAGCCACGCCCACAGAACCTGTTGTTAAAAAAATTGAATCCCACCACTGGTGAAAGGGCCTCATAAGTGGAATAGCCTAGGGCCTCTTTTCATCTAAATCCAGCCCTGATCATAGTTGCTCTTCTCTAAACTTTTTCCAAAGTCTCAACATCTTTTTTGTAGTATGGTGACCAAAAGTGGTTGCAGTATTCCAGGTGTGGCCTTTACTAGGGTTTTATAAAGCGGTGCTACTACTTCGTGTGATCTTGATTCTATGCCTCTGTTTATGCAACCAAGGGTTGTATTAGCTTTTTTGGCGCACGGCTGTCTCCAGAGTTGGAAGGGATCTTGTCTCTTCTTAAAATCCTCCAGTGATGGACTACCCACATTGACATCTGGATTTTACCCAATGACATTTGGGCATTTTGTTTTATCCAATCCAACATTTTCTACCAACTGAAATTCCAAAAGTTTCCAGATTGGATTTCATTTAAATTTATGGAGTTTGTAAATATGTTAGTATTTGGCGTAGTAGGGGGCACCTACTATCTGGAACGAGCTCCCTCTGGAGATATGGAGGATCCCAGATCTGCGTACCTTCCGCCGCGCTTTAAAGACCTTTTTATTTCACCAGGCGGGCCTGGCCTAGCTTTCTCCCTCTTTTTAAACATTTTAAATATTTTTTAGTATTTTTAATATTCAAAGTTTAAATTTGTTTTAAATTGATTGGGTTTTAAATATGTCTGGGCCAAACTATTTAATTCGATTTTATCTCTGCTTTTTAAATTTTGTATGTATGTATTTTATTGTTGGCTGTTCATCGCCCTGAGTCCTTCGGGAGCAGGGCAGTATATAAATCAAATAAAAGTAAAGTAAAAGTAAAGTATAAAATCCTCTCCAGTGGTGCCTTTAAGAATGCCTGTTTTGAGCTGGACTTTTTTGCTTATATCTCATTTTAACACATCACTGCACGTGGGCAGGTGCATTTTGTCGTTTACGTGTGGGATGAAGAACTTCATTTAAATTTAGATTCTTATGAAAATGGAACAGCAGCAGCAAAAACGATGACAACAGAATTGAGAAAGATTAAAGTCATGTTTCCCTGTTCCCAGATTTTAAAAAAGCGTGTTAAAAGGTGATGGGAAATCTGGGAGAAGAAAGAAAGAGGGTGGAAAGGGGTAACGAAATAACAGAATATCAGAGTTGGGAGGGACCTTGGAGGTCTTCTAGTCCAGTTTGAGCTTTTAAATAGCAGGTGGAGCTTAGTGAAATGATGGTATTGTCTACCAAAGAACATTATGAGAAAGAGAAATGGACTTACACATTTTGCTCGCGGTTTTTTTTTAATTTATTATCTTGACCAGGGGTGAAATGCTCCTGGTTCGGACCGGATCGCCCGATCCAGTAGTGATGGCGGCGGGTGGTTCGGAGAACCAGTAGCAAAAATCCCTGCCCCCACCCCTATGCACAGCTGAGCCGCATGATCGAGGCTTTTTAATTTTATTTTTAAAAGCATTTTTTCTACAACCTCTTCGGTTGAAAAAATGCTTTTAAATGTAAAAAAAAAGCCTCTGATGATCGCGCGGCTCAGCTGGGATCGTCAGAGGCTTTTCAAAGCATTTTTTCTGCAACCTCTTGGCGGAAGAGGTGGTTAAAAAAAATGCTTTGAAAAGTCTCTGACAATCCCAGCTGAGCCGCGCGATCATCAGAGGCTTTTCAAAGCATTAGAAAAAATGCTTTGAAAAGTTAAAAAAAAAAATTGGCCACGCCCACCCAGTCACATTACACCCCTCCCCCCCCCCACCAAGAGTAACAAATTTTACATTTCACCCCTGAACTTGACCCCGGTTCTTTCCCCTTCTTCTCATCCCACGCTTCAGCTTATGAAGAAAATGTACAAAGCTTGTCTGAAGTATGCTTCCTGGAAGCAGCAACACAACGCAGGCAAAAAACCGTGGTTGCATCCGGAGCAGAGCCTTCTTCCCACGATGCCCCTGTCCGAACTGTCCCTCCAACATGCCTCCTCGCTGGAGAACATCGACGAGAGCAGTTTAATGGAAGCCAAGGAAGAGAAAGGAGACATCAGCGGTTCAGAGAATTGATGCCAATTTGACTTTTGCTCACTTTTGAGACTTAGCACTCGCCAGCCAGCTGGCTTACCCAGTTGGTTTTACAATAAAGGATAAAAAAAAAAATTCAGATGCATTTTTTTTTTTAAATTTCACAGCCGTTGCATGGCACTTATCTTTCCCAGCTCATGCAGGCAGTGTGGCTTAGAGAAGCTGGTTAGGTGGTGAATAAAATAAAGGTTAAAGGTTCCCCTCGCACATATGTGCTAGTCGTTCCCGACTCTAGAGGGCGGAGCTCATCTCCGTTTCAAAGCCGAAGAGCCAGCACTGTCCGAAGACGTCTCCATGGTCATGTGGCCGGCATGACTCAACGCCAAAGGCGCACGGAACGCCGTTCCCTTCTCACCAAAGGTGGTCTCTATTTTTCTACTGGCATTTTTTACGTGCTTTCAAACTGCTAGGTTGGCACAAGTAACGGGGGCTCACCCTGTTACGCGGCACTAGGGATTCGAACCGCTGAACTGCCGACCTTTTGATCGACAAACTTAGCGCCTTAGCCACTGAGCCACTGCGTCCCTTTTTAGGTAGTGAATAGTTGTTTCTATATATTCCAGGAGGAAACCATGTGATTTATTTTGAGGGAGCTAGAGATATGTTTAGCCTATCAAAGAGACGGAGTAGGAGTGATATGATATTCATCGGGGGTATTGAGGGGCTGTCACAGAGAAGAGGGGATTGACTTGTTCTCCCAAGCAACAGAGGGAAGAACAAGAAGTAATGGGTAGAAGCTTGTCAAAGAGAGACAAAACATTAAAGAAACGGTTCTGATTAATCAATGGAATAGCTTGCCTCCTGGAGTGGTGTGGCCTCCATCACTTGAGATTTTCAAAAAATAGACTGGACAACCATTTGACCGGAATGGTATAAGATCTCCTGCCTTGAGCAGAGGTTGGACTAGAAGACCTCCAAGGTCCCTTCGAACCCCATGATTCTATGTTCTGTGGTAAACTAAAAATGTACAAATATACTTTGCAATGGAATCAAAGCGTGCATTAGCAAATGCTATTTTTCTGATCAACTACTGGCTTGATTTCTTACTGGCTTGCTCCTCAAAGTAGCTTAGCTAAAACAAAGGCGGTGGGGAGCTTGAATTCCAAACTAAATTTGACTGAACTGTCAAATCAAATGGATCAAATATGTTTAATGATCCATTTATTTCTCCTTCCTGTTGTGTTGATAGTGATAACCCTGTAGTAACGTTTAGAGGATCTACAGCTATGCTGGCTGGAGAATTTTGGGAGTTGATGTCCACCAGTCTTAAAGCTGCCAAGTTTGAAGACCTCTGGTGTACAGCAAGGGTCTCCAAATTTGGCAACCTTAAGTCTTTAAGACTCGTGGGCTTCAATTCCCAGAATTCCTCTGGCTGGGGAATTCTGGGAGTTGAAGTCCACAAGTCTTAAAGTTGCCAAGTTTGGAGACTCCCCCTGATCTACAGGGAGCCCTTAAACCCCAGGTAGTATGATGCTGAAGTTCAGAATTTGGTTCTTCAGCCACAACAAGGATGATCAGGATGAGAGGCTACTTGGCTTGGTGCCGTTGATTGAGACAAGCTTGGAAAATTGGATCAGATGAGTGGAAAATGGTCCTATAACTACCCAAAGCGATTGCGCTGCCTTTTGACTAAAATTTTTAAATTTGTGCCACATTGTTGACCTCTTGGAAGGGACAATCTCCAGCGAAATGCTCTTGCTTGTCTAGTTTTAATGGAGGAAGATTTTGAACCAGATTTCCGGAATCTCCCATCCTCCTCTTAGGTAACGTTGGATGCTCTTTGCTCTCATGGATGAATCAACTATGGAGGATCAGAAAAGGCAGGCCCCCTGGCTTAAATGGCAGGATAGATGGATGGATGGAGGAAAATGGAAGGCAGGAGGATGTGATATTTTCCGGAGAGGGAGAGGGCTGTTTCGCCAACTGAGGTGGCACTTAAAAACCGTTTTCCTCTGCTTGGCTTTCAGCTTCTCAGCCAGCAAAGCGATGTGGTTCTTATTTCTGTTCTAACGGCTTTTCTTCCTTTAAAGAGCCCCGCTGCCAGATCTACTGGGGACCAGGTTTTACAGCTTCTGATACAAAACCCACCTATCTTTTTGAAGATCTGCAAATTGGCCACTTTTGCAAGTTGGAGGTAAGAAAGCGGTCTGGAATGGATGGGCTTCCTTAGCACTCTTTTTTTTATATATAATTTTTATTAATATATTCTATACACCAATACACAAATAAAATATACAATCCTGCCACCATGGTATAATGTGATTACATTGTCCATAAATATAAAGTCATTCCTTTATACATACATATTTGCCATCATATATATACATCATATATCTATTCTATCCCACCTTTTCTGGACCCAATCGTACCATAATTTCCAACTGTTATAAAATTGAATCGTTTTTACCATTGATCAATCTAGTTAATCTATCTGATTCCGCACACTCATTAATTTTATATATTATTTTCAAATCCATCGGTAAGTATTGATTTTTCCACTCCTGTGCATACGCTAATCTTGCTGCCTTAACACTCTTGATTGGGTGTGAGACGTGAAAACTGCAAAGGTTGTTGCTAAGCGGCTCCTCTTCCTGTTTCTTCTCCATTTAGGTTCTGTGTGTGAAAGACAACATTACCTAAAATGTGAAACACCGTAAACCAATTTTTTTTTTTTTTAAAAAAAAAAGGGTAACAATAAATCAGTGACACCCAGGATATTCAACCCGCTATTCTAGCGTAGAGCAGTGACTTCGGATCAAACTGGTGTCCGACCTAAAGGAAGCTACTCGAAACCACAACTTCAATCAATCAGAATAGAGCTGGAAGGGACATTTGAGGTCTTCTAGTCCAGCCTAGGAGACCTTATACCATTTCAGACCAGTGACTGTCCAATCTCTTTTTAAAAACCTCCAGTGGTGAAGCACCCACAACTTCTGAAGGTGAGCTGTTCCACTGGTTAATTGTCCTCACTGTTAGGAAGTTTCTCCTTAATTCCAAGTTCCTTCTCTCCTTGATCAGTTTCCATCCATTATTTCTTGTCCTGCCCTCAGGTGCTTTGGAAAATAAGTTGACCCCTTCCTCTTTGTGACAATCCCTCAAATACTGGCATACTGCTATCAGGTCCCCCAAGTCCTTCTTTTCTGTAGACTTCAGGTTGTCTGCTTCCAGACAATCTTTGTAAGTGGCGTATCCTCCCATCCTCACCCCCAAATCTCAATGAAGATTGCTTCTCTTGTAAAACATGGAAATTAGCTCTTATTTTTATCCTTCAAGAAAAGAAAAATACATTTGATTCTCTTCTCCATCCTTGCCCATCCTTCCATCTTAAAATATCAGTCGTATTTTTTCCCCCAGCTCTCCAGATAATTATTTATGAGTCTTTGTTTCTAATTAAGTAAATTAATCAGTTTAACACAGATCAGTTTAAGACTGTTATTTAATCAGCTTGACAGTGATATTCAGTCACATTTGTTTGTTTCAAATGCCATTTTTCCTCTTCAGCTCAATTTGTAGAGTGTTGTGTATCACAATTCTTTGGACGAGCAAACTGCCCATAGAATCATCATCAACATATAACTTTATCCCTTTCATTTGCCAATTTGGTTGCTTAAATTTTACTCTCACAACCCCTAATGCAGGGATCCTCAAACTTGGCAGCTTCAACTCCCAGAATTCTCCAGCCAGCCAGTTTTTATTTGCTCCTAGTTTAATGCTTCCTGTTTTAAATGTAGTAAGGAATATATTTTAAACCAAACAGAAAGTGAATGAATTTTCTTCCCCGTGTTTTAGGCTAGGTCTTTGGCTTTTCAAAAAATGCAGGTTCTTCTGGGAATAATAAACTGCGTCAGTGGATTCATGTGATTGTCTGAATTAATTTACCCACATCTGACGCAGACGCGTTTCAAAGGACATCAGCATCATGTTATATCCAGACTGGTTGATGCTACCTGGAGAGAAGTGTTCTGGGAGGTTAAAGGTCACCAAGTCCAGGTACCGTATTTTTCAGACTATAAGACACACTTTTTTTTTTGTCTCCCAAAAGGAGGTGAAAATGTCTGTGCGTATTATAGACCGAATATTGCCGAAGTCCTGCTCACCCACCAGCCATTTTTTGGCCTCTGCACGCCCCGTTTTCAGGCCTTTTTTCGGCCCATTTTTGAAGCTTTTTTTGGCCCGTTTTCTAGTTTTTTGCCCCATTTTCAAGGCTTTTTTGAGTCCATTTTTTGAAAAACAGGCTGAAAAAAAACCTTGAAAACGGGCCCAAAAAAAGGCCTTGAAAACGGGCTGAAAAAAGCCAAAAAAATGATCCGAAAAAAGCCTCAATAACGGGTCAAAAAAGCCTAGAAAAAGGGCCGAAAAAGCCTCAAAAAGGCTTTTTTTTTTGGCCTGTTTTTGAACCTTTTTTCAGTTTTTTTTTTTTTTTTTGAAAAAACGGGCCGAAAAAAGCCTTGAAACAGGCCGATAAAAGGGAGGCCAAAGTTTCTTTTGTTGTTTTCCTCTTCTAAATTTAAGTCCGTCTTATTCTGGTGCGATTTATAGTTCGAAAAATATGGTAGTTTGAGCGAAACTTTAGCAGTAGCTGGTTGAAAATATATCCCTGTTCAATCTTGATCACTGAATAATAAAGGCATATGAGTGCAAGGTGCAAGGATCTATCTTTACATGTCCCCCATGCGAAGATGAAAAGCATAAGATGTTGTTCTTTGTGGATGGTATTAAAAAGAACTAAAGTAGGATATAAAAAAATGTATGATCGATGGTTCTGGCCAATTCCTGTACACCACCGTTCTCCAAACTTGGCAACTTTTAAGACTTGTGGACTTCAGCTCCTAGAATTCTGGGAGTTGAAGTCCACAACTTTTAAAGTTGCCAAGTTTGGAGAGCCTGATTGTACACTGTTCAATATGTACGTGTGATAGATGAGACACAGCGACTCCACAATCCCAAATGTGAACATTTTTTTTTAATTTTTATTGGCCATATTAAATATATTATCTATTTGATAGTTACAATTTAGTAATACAATGCCTGGCAGGTTTAACATAAGTATGAAATACGGCAAAAATTACAATACAAGAGAAAAGGAGACCTAATACATTAATGCCACTAGGTACATCGATCTGGAATGTATAGCTGTAAATATAAAATTCTACATTATGCTTTCCAGGAAACTTCCTGGAAATATAATAAACATTTTGTGGCAATTACAAATACAAATTAAAGATTTAACTTTCTAGGAAGTCGTAATTTTGGTTAGTATTTTATTCAGAAAATCTAATTTTTTTTTAAAAATGTATTTCTCACACTGCTGCCAATTCGGTGAGATTTCTCTCTCCCCACCTATATATTTTTGTTTTGTTTTTTTGTCACTTTCGCAACAGAAATCTGCCGAAGACAAATCTATTTTATTTTATAAAAAAGTGAAGTATGAAACGAAATGAAGGAGAATAGGTTGTAAACATTCCTGCAAACTAAAGACACAAACATTTGTATAAAACTCTTTTCAACACTGAGCAGAGGCTTCCATTACAACAAATGATTAACTTAAAAAGTTCTGCTACAAGTAGAACAATACATTCAAACATACATTTTTCCAGAATTTCTTTTTCAAATCAAAATAAATAGATCACATAAAAGAGGAGAGTACATTTTATGGGGAAAAAAAAAAGATAAATTTCAGATTGCACCATAAATCTACTTTAAAGATAAGTAAGTGATATGATATCATTTACGTGTGTGTGTGTGTGTGTAGTTGTGTGTGAGTGTGTGTTTTCCCCCAGGTGTGAAATGCAAACACAATGCCACAAACCATAAGCTATCATGATGAATTAACAGCCAGTTGTGTTGTTTTGGAAACAGACATGTTTCAAGCTAAACATGAGTTTTACAAGTTACGTCCACTTTCCCATATACAAGTACAAAGCATTCGGATGTTTTGTAAGGTGGAACTTTTCCGTCCCTATCAATATGGAAAACTCAACAAAATGCCTACTCTTTTCTCTTTCTCTCTCTTTTTTGAATTTCTTCTTCCAAAGAACAAAATGGATGGTTTCCAAAGGTTTCAAAGTAGCATGACTGTTAAAGACAATGTTTAATTACTTTTATTTTACAGGTATTTGCTGCAGAGGCCTTACACAGAACAGTTCCTCTGTAGTGCATGATCTTCACCCTCCCACCTTCCCAACCCACCCAAATAAATGAAAGAAAATGTGAGTGACCCAAAGCCATGAGATATTACTGAAATTTCCATTACAAACGGAAAAGACTTGGAATCTCACAAGACCAAACAGTGGAACACGGAACTGCTATGGAAGAGGTGACAATTACATTAAAATTTAAGACCCAACTTTGGGGGAGGCAGGGGTGGAAGATGGGAGAGAAAGGAGGAGGGGGAAGTAATTTTCACACATGACTTAATCAAGCGGATGACGTTAGAAGGGCCCCCGAGAAACAAAACTAAACCAAAAAAAAAAAAAAAATCCCCCCGAGAGTCGACTTTTTAATTCCATGTTAAGAATAGTACAAAAAACATTTTTGCTCAGTTTGAGCCAAATAGTGAAACATTTATCATAAATGCACTTTTTTTTTTGTTCTCATTAAAGACAAAAAAAAATGCTGTGCTTTTTTTTTCCCTTGGAAAACAAAGAAAACCAACGCTGCAGCGGTTTAAATTTTTTTTTTTAAGTCAGAAGCACAGGGTGTTCTTAAGTCTCTCAGGCACAGAGAAGAGACGTTGAGTTGGGCCAACCGTTTTGTGGAGTTTTTTACTGACGAGAGAAAGCATCTCAATCAGAAACGGATGCTTCCGGAAGCAGGGGGTAGGGGAAGGGAGACCCTCTCGCCATATTTCAAGACCACCGCGAATCCCTCTGCATCCAGGTAAATTGGACACCTTGGACTCCGTGGATTAAAAACTCAAAAGGCTCACACCTGCCACGGCTGCTGCCATAGAAGGGATGGTGTGCCCCACTCCCACACACTCTCCCCCCCCCTTTAAAAGAACTGGAAAAATTAACTTTACGCTATCTCTAAAAGTTATTTGGGTAGGGAGTTTTTTATCTACAGCGTATCCGAGATGGTTTCCTCATGCTGCATCCTAGAATACAGGACTGTCTTGTTAAGCGTAATAAGCATCTTTGCTGCTACATCTCATGGTCCCCCAAAATGCTAGGGCTTGTCTCCTGCCCTCCCTTCTCTCTCTCTCTCGACTTGAGAATTCAGGACTTACTGTGAAAATTAAGTCAAAACTCTTGAGAATTAAGGCAGCTTTTTTTTTTTTTTTTTTTTGCTGTTTTCAACAGCTAACCCTGATTAGAAGATGCACCACCGTGCTGTAATAGGGATGTTTCTTCGCATCAGTCTGCCCTTCCTCCTCTCCTCCCCCTCCCCCGGGTTTTCTTCGTCCCCTGAAGGGGGAGGTGGTGACGGGGAGGAGAGGAGGGGGGAAGGCATCCTGTCCATCCAACCTGTTACTCAGCAGCAAAAATTGGAAATGTGTGTCTTTTATTCCATCATTCCCAGCTAGCATTTTAATTGGAATTTACATAAATACCCCAAGGCGTAAAACTTCCATATGAAAAATTATAAGCTGAGTGATGAAGTCCCACTTCTTGTGGCCACCGACTTACTTGATCACAAAGTACTGAATGATAACAGCAAACAAAATGGCAACCGTTGCGAAGATTACAAGGAGCAGAAACGCAAACTGTTCGTCGCTGAGGGCCTTCCGCTTGCTTTTCAGGAGCTCTGGAGCCGGGTCTGAACACGGAGAAAGCAGCTCCTGCTTTTGAGATGAGAAGGCGGTGCTCGGGCTATACGGGCCAAAGAGTTCTTGCCATCCAGTGGAGTCCTGATACTGGCGCCCAGCGCACACCCTGAATCGGTATTCACAGTTTGTTTGCACATTAGGGACGCGGTAGGAAGTCTCTGGTCCCTTGTAGATCTGAGGCAGGAGCAGGAGAAGACACACATCAGATTGGAGAACAAGGCAACCGAGTTCCACAAAAGCAGAAATCTTCCATCTTTGGGGGCCTACTGGAAATTCTGAGATGTTCTGGCCAGGTCCCCAAAACGGGTATGGACAGCTTTGGAACCCCCATTGAATGAAAAGAGATTGATAAGGTTGCTGATGGTCACTGCATTGCCCTCCTAGGTGCTCCTATCTAAGCTTCTCTCTGCTTTTGGGAGGACAGGTGGGCCATCCTTTCAAACCCACTCTGCACTGCAGTCATTGGAAAATATAAGCTATGCTTGGAATTGGCCCTTTGTTTTGTGGCAAATCACTTTTTAAAACATCAGACAGGTTGCACAGAACCTGGTTCTTGAAAGATCTGGACATGCATATCTTGGTACTCCTGGCTAACCTCTGCTGGGCACCCCTAAATATTGCCTTATTCTGACCTATAAGGCCTATGAATTCTATATCACTCACATTTACTAGCAGTGACTCTGGCCTTGAGGTTCAGACAGAAGGCCTTTCTGGTCCTTCCAGGAAATCTTAGGTCTACCACTAAGGAAAAGTCACATTTAATACAATGTTTGGCAATCTGGGCAACGTTCAAGAGCATAGACTTGAGTAATAAGTTACACAGCACCCCGTAAGCTGTGATTCAGCCCAACTGGACAGCTGCTTTGTCTGTAATCTGCTTGAGGGGTTGGACTGCAGGACCTCCAAGGTTCCTTCCAACTATTCTGATTACACTGTTATTCTGAGCGGCCGCCTGATGGTCTGATTGGGAAGAGGGGTTCATGTAGGAGATGACCAGGCTGAGTTCGAGAGAGGGGTCAAATGTGTCATCAGTCATGAGTCTCTTCACGCCCACGAGAGATCTAAGTCCAGCCCACCTTGAATTCCATTGAGTTATCTACCGCCAATTTCCTTTAACCATTAGTATTTCAGATTCTTGTCGAGAGCTTAAGCTTGCAAAAAATCTTTATATACATTTGAACTGCCTGGATGTCCCGATTTCCCTGGTGCTTGACCATTCTTGTGATAACGAGGACCCTTTATAACAAGGGTGTCCAACCTTGGCAATTTGAAGACTTGTGGACTTCAACTCCCAGAATTCCCCAGCTGACCAAGATCTTGAAAGTTGCCATGGTTGGATGTCCCTGCTTTATAATAATGCATTCAGAGTTACTGTATTGGGGGAGGGAGGGGGCTTTTCCCCATAATATCTGTTTAAAAAAAAGATCATTCTGGGATTACCTGATCCGCTTCCCTCCCAGTGGCAAGCTGCAATATGTAAACAATGGCATCGCGCTTCGTTGGCTGTAAAGGCTCCCAGGTGACTTCACAGACATTGTCTCCCAGCTGATGGACTTTGGGTGCTGCAATTTGGAACAAGTTGGAAGTTAATCATGCTATACTATATACTGTCCTCCTTTTAGCTAATGATAGTAAATAGCGTGCATCTCTCTCCCCTGAATGAATTTAAGCGACGGTTTAAAGTGCAACTTGGTTTAGGGCAGATGTCAGATCCCTAAAAGTGATACTGCCATTCAATTGGGAGAAGGGGGAGACTTGAATTCAATTTACTAGCATGGCCTGTGTCAACAGATATTTTACAACCTATATCCTGGCGCCAAAGAGCCCTGAGATCCTCTTAACATGGAGGAATGTTTATGATAGCCATGTGCGTTGCCTCACTTTAAAGTATAATGGTGGGAATGCATGTTTGTTCGGGTTCTCAGAGGAAATAGTAAAGAAAACAGCTTCACACTTGTGTATTGGCTAAAATCTGCATTCTGACTTAAAGGGAGGGGTCTCTACTGTTTTAATCCTACTTGTCTTACCTAAGGGTATTCAGATCGTGCTTTAGCTGGATGGCTTTCACTTCTGTTTAATAAAAGAATCCTTTGGAACAACCACGTTTCAAGAGTTCGTACTTTCTTAAGTTGGAAGGAGAGGCGATCCTTACAGCAGGGATCGGCAACCTTAAACACTCAAAGAGCCACAAAGGTCCTAACCGGAAGCCCCCGTTCAATTCTGGAGCCGACCGGAAGTCCGGTTCCCCCATCATAGTCTCCTCCTAGTGCAGAGTCCTTTTTCCTCTACCTGTCCTAACCAAAAGCCCTATCAATTGTGGAGCCATCCAGCAACAGGGAGCTGCAACAGAGGGATGAAAGAACCACATGTGGCTCCAGAGCCAAAGGTTGCTGACCCGATTTAGGGTCACTGAACCAAAATCTATTCCTCTCCCTCTTCTTCCATCCAAGTTGAGCTTCTTCTTGGGAGATTAATTTTACATTAGTTCTATTATTTCAATGCGCATTTGGTGGAAATAATTTAAGAATTTGCAGCTGAAATTAAGGCTTTGGAATACACCCCCCCCCCCTTTCTTAATACTGTCTCACTGGGTTACAGGTAGTCCTCGATTTACGACCAAAGTTGAGCCCAACATTTCTGTTGCTAAGCGAGAAATTGAGTTTTTGCTCCATTTTATGACTTTTCTTACTGCAGAATCACTGTCTTTGTTAAGTTAGTTACACGGTTGTATGTAAGTGAATCTGGCTCCTCCATTAATTTTTGCTTATCAGAAGGTCGCCAAAGGGAATCACATGACCTGGGCATGCAGCAACCCTGCCAGTTGCCAAGCATCCAAATTTTGATCATGTGACCAAGGGAATGCTGCAATGGTCATAAATGTGAAAAAACAGCCGTAAGTCCCTTTTTTCCTGTGCCGTTATAACTCTGGTCACTAACAAATGGTTGTTGAAATGGTAAGTCGAGAACTACCTGTATATTACTCTCTTTGGGAGGGATTAGAAAGAATACTGAAGCCTTTGAATCTGGGCGTGTATTACCCTAAATTGGGTAAAAGTGATTTTTCTTTGGGAAATGACACAAACCCATTACCCAATCCCAACGGGGGATATTTAAATAAGGATTTTCCAATAAGTGATTTTGGATAATTAAGGATAAGCTTTGGGAAGACTGATACATTCTGCATTTCAGTTCATTTTGCGCGCTTTATCCGAGGGCCATCTAATTTTTTTCTAAAGCAGTGACAGGAGAAACATCCTGCCTCTAACTAAACCAATCTAATTTCTTTCAAAACTACTGTATTTTTTGGAGTATAAGATGCACTTTTTTCCCCCCTAAAAGATGGTGAAAATTTAGGTGCATCTTATACACCGAATGTAGCGAAAAACGCGAGGCACAGAGGCGGCGATGGTCTGTGGCAATCCCTGCAGCCTGGAACAGCTGATTGGAGGTATTCCGGGAGGCCGATCCACCCGCCAATCAGCTGCTCATGCTAAATCAGACTGCAATAATGTGCTGAAGCTGACCTAGCTGTTTGCTATTTGCTGCAAGGACTGTCAAGAGTTTGCAGCAGCAAGCAAAACACAAGCAGAGGAGAGGAGTTTCAGTTTCAGTGTTAGTTTCAGAGATCAGCACAGTATGCAGCTTTAGAACAATTGACCTAAGCCACACCCAGGCTCCTTGCTGTCTCCTTCCTTGTTGCTCACACAGCAAATACTGTTTCAGTTTCCAAACAGTCGCACACACTGACAGGACGCTAGCCAGATGAATACCGATGAATGCTGGTAGGCAGAGGCAGAATTTTTTTTTCTTATTTTCCTCCCCCAAAACTAAAGTGCGTCTTATACTCCAGAGCATCTTATACTCCAAAAAATACGGTATATTGTCCCGCAATCCCCCCCTCCCACCCCCTGTTAAGTATCACTTATCAAAGCAGAAGCAAACAGTTATGCATTGAAGAACCTCTTGCTCCATTTATGAACACCGTTAATATGTGCCTCTCACCTTTCATGGCAGGCGGTGGCGATTTGGTTGTGGCAAATGCGTAAACTTCGGAAAAGTCCCCTTCCCCGGCATCATTGCATGCCTGGATTTTAAAATAGTATGTTGTAGACTCGCTAAGCCGTTGCACTTTATAGGTGTGGCAAGGTCCACTGTAGACAGTGATGAACCTGAAAAGGGACAAGAAAAGATCTGAAAAATACTCTGATCTCTCTAACCCTCCAATCCAAAAACAAAAGTCCAGTTGCCCTTTGAAAAATTGGACAACCCTCCAATCACGCAGGCAAATTTCTTTTAAAGACGAGATAGGCACCCTGAAAGGTTTGGAGTATCAAAGATAACATCCTTTAAATTCCAAAGCAGAGGTCTTCAAACTTGGCAGCTTTAAGACTTGTGGACTTCAACTCCCAGAATTCTGGGAGTTGAAGTCCACAAGTCTTAAAAAGCTGCCAAGTTTGAAGACCTCTGTTCCAAAGAGTGAAATACTTAAAGCACTGAAAGCACTGAAAGTTTCTTAAGCATCCCTGATTCAGCCAGTAAGCCCCAAAGTCAGTCACTTGCGGACTCCCGTTCATGTTCACAACATGGGCTAGAAGAGTCACTGTTGTCTGACAATATGTGACACATCACTACTGGCTTGGATTTGATCGGGACAGCGGTGGCCACCTTGCAAACCACAGGCAAACTTTATCTATTAGCGAATGGCAAAGATTGGAAAAACATTCCAAGCACAAAGATCTCTAAAGATCACGCTCCCGCAAGGCATGCACCATCCATGAAGGCCATGGATCCTCAATTAAATATTTGCTTTCATCCACTTGTCATAGTGTGGATAGATAGGATGTGAAGCAGGATTGGTTTTGTGTTTGTTTTTTTGTTAATCGAAAGTGGCAGAGAAATAAATCTCAAATAAGTGCACTTAAATCAGATCTTCGGGTTTTGATGTGCTGCATTTTGTTTCCCCTCAACTGAACACGCAAGAAGAAATTGGGCAGCTATTTGTATAAGGTGTCTCCTGACTGAGTAGGAAGGTTGGACTAGAAGATCTCCAAGGTTCCTCTGTTCCAACTCTGTTATTCTGTTATCTCCCGGATTACACCATTCAATGACTTTGGCACATCTAAGGAGTATAGTGCTAGGCATTCAATTAGATGATGGGAACCTCATAAAAATAGGGTTTTTTTTAGCATTATGCTGATGTAAGTAGTTATCCTGAGTTAAAGAAGAGAACAAATATGTCTTTTTATTGCTCTCCATGCCTGGGACAGTGATGGAATTCAATTGTTTTTACTACCAGTTCTGTGGGCATGGCTTGGTGGGCATGGTAGCATACTGCAAAATCTCCATTCCCACCCCACTCCGGGGGAAGGATGCTGTAAAATCTCCATTCCCTCCCCACTCCAGGGGAAGGTTAATGCAAAATCCCCATTTCCTCCCGATCAACTGGGACTCGGGAGGCAGAGAATAGATGGCGGTGGGGCCAGTCAGAGGTGGTATTTACCGGTTCTCCGAACTACTCAAAATTTCCGCTACCGGTTCTCCAGAACCGGTCAGAATCTGCTAAATAGCACCCCTGGCCTGGGAGATTGGGGTACATTTACCAGAACAACTAGACACAAGAACAGTTTTTTCCTGAACGCCATCACTCTGCTAAACAAATAATTCCCTCAACACTGTACTTTATCTAAATTAAATAGCTTGAAGATGGACATTATATGCCTACAAGAAGTACATATTAGAAAACAACATTTAAAATTATTACAATATCCAACGTTAGGAGTTCTATTTACATCATTGATACAACAAAGCAAAAGAGGAATGGCGTTGTATATCAAAGAAAAATTAGAACCTAAATTACTTTTTGAGGATGAAGATGGCAGGATTCTGATGGTGGAAATAAAAATGAACTTTAAACAAATACTTTTGATAGCAATATATGCACCAAATGAAAAACAAGAAGAATTTTATCGGAGATTACACAGAAAAATTTTAGAATTGGACTATGAAGATGTATGTATAATGGGTGATTTTAATGCTGTAAATGTGAATCTGGTCTATAAAACAATGAAGACAAACAAAAAATCCAGAAGAATATTGCTGAATACTGTCAAACTAGTTACTAAGTCTGCATTACTATTAATCTTCTCATCGTTGCTATCACCCATCCGACTGTATGACTATAACTTTGTTGCTGGTATCCTTAAGATTTATATTGACTGTTTCCCTATGACTCATTAAGTGTTGTACCTTGTGTTTCTTGACGAATGTATCTTTTCTTTTATATACTCCGAGAGTGTATGCACCAAGACAAATTCCTTATGTGTCCAGTCACACTTGGCCAATAATGAATTCAATTCAATTCAATTCAACTCAACTCAACTCGACTCTATTCTATTTATTGTTTCTGAGCTGCCACTTCAAAAAGAAACCTTCCCCCTCCATACCCTGAGCCCAGACGCGAAGAGGCCAAGGTATTCCCAAGTTTGATCTCACCTGCCCAGCCTGTCTTCCATCTGCAAATTGAACTGGGTGGGATTGGCAATTAAAGCCCTGCTAGGACCTTCCCCCCACTTCAGCTTAAGGCTCTGGTAACTGAAGACCACGCATTCCAGGTGCGGAGGATCTGGAGGTAAAGGCTTGGTTTTCGCTTTGATGGATGGACTGAAAGGACCAGTTCCAAGACTGTTGAAGGCCTGAATTCGGATTCTATCGGGGAGTGAAGCAGAGAAAAAGTTGATGTTAGAAGAAGATCACCACTTGTATGAGAGGAAAGCTGAAGACATTGAGTGACTAAATGAATGAATCTTTGCTCTGATTTAAAGGCAGCCCTCGACTTATGACTGCTGAGTCCCGGTCCACGGCTCGCCATATTTGGGGGTGGGGTGAAACAGGAGCAACGCGAGGCAGTGGCTCGCTGGCGGTGGCCCAACTTCCAGCAGCACCAAACAGCTGAGGTGTTCACTGCGGGACCCACGCTGCCCAGATGATCACTCCCGGCAGCCTTCCACAGCGGCTACGCGCCACCTGACGGGTCGTTCCGGGCAGCGAGGAGGACCATTGCAGCTGGATGGGCATCAGCCCAGGCAGCTACTGTGGCAGTCGACCATGCACAGCCCCGACACCGGTGGGCGTGGCTGACTGGATGTCCAATAGGCGGGGTCCAGAGACATTAACGGGCGCGGGGAGGCGAGTGCTCCCAGCGCTGACTTTGCAAGCGACATGTTTCCTACTCATTGTGTTATGAGGCTCCGGCCTGTTTGTGGGGAATAAAGCTGGGTTTTGCTGTGTTTTGCCACGTGTCTTGACTCCCTTTGTTCCTAGCCATGCTCGGCTTAGACCGGCTGAGAATGACCGCAATTGAGCCCAACACTTCTGCTGCTAAGCGAGACAGTTGTTAAGTGACTTTTGCCCCATTTTATGACCTATTTTGCAAAGTGGTGAAGTGAATCGCTGAAGCTGTTAAGTTAGCAACACGGCTATGAAGGGAATCTGGTTTCCCTGTTGACTTTGCTTAATAGGTGGTGGCCACATGACCCTGGTTCACTGCAACCGTCATAAACCTGAATCAGTTGCCAAGCATCTGATTTTTGATCGTGTGCCCATGGAGATGCAGTAATGGGAGATAAGTGTGAAAACCGGTCGTAAGTTACTTTTTTTTAGTGCCTTTGTAACTTTGAATGGTCGCTAAACGAACTGTTGCAAACTGAAGATTACCTGTGAAGATTTTTTTTTTTTTTAATTTGATTTATATGCCGCCCTTCTCCGAAGACTCAGGGCGGCTTACAATGTGCTCAGCAATAGTGCTCAACAATATTGTGTGCGTACCTAGAGTCACCTGACAAGTGAGATGGGCAGCACACAAATTTAATAAATGAAGTTCTCCAGACACAAGCTGGCGCCGCCCAACGACCCATACTGTGGTCAGAAATTGCCAATCACCTGTATAAAGTGTCAGGTTGCAGGTTCTCCAGAACATGGCTTGTGACTCTGTTGACCGTTAAGACCTGTTTCTCCCCATACTCTATGTGGTAGCCAATGATTTCTGCCCCATGGCAGCAAGGCTCCTCCCAGTGAAGAGCAAGGCACGTGGAGAAGGGAAGAGGACCTTCCAACTGATCTTCTTCAAGCAAGTTCAATACTGCCACCGCAGCTGGCACTGAAGCTGGCGTAGTCACTGTGCCGATTTCCCCAAATAGTCCAGGACCAGCCAGATTCACAGCCTGAAAAACAAAGGGAGAGAAGCGTGAAGAACAAGTGTGAAGTCTCAAGCACCAGCAGCTAGGCTCCTCCACACAATGTTCTCCAGAATTTCTGGTTTGGCTCTGCAACCCAACAAGACAGACACAGATTTCAGAGGATAATTGGAACTGCAGAAAAAACAATGGCTATCTACCTGCCTTCCGTTGAGGACCTGTATACTGCACGAGTCAAAAAGAGGGCTGTGAAAATATTTACAGACCCCTCACATCCTGGACATAAACTGTTTCAACTCCTAACCTCAAAACGATCCTATGGAGCACTGCACACCAGAACAACTAGACACAAGAACAGTTTTTTCCCAAACGCCATCACTCTGCCAGACAAATAATTCCCTCAACACTGTCAAACTATTTACTAAGTCTGTACTACTATTAATATTCTCATCGTTCCCACCACCCATCTCCTTCCACTTATGGTATGACTGTAATTTTGTTGCTTGTATCCTTATGATTTATATTGATATTGTTTCCGGATTGCTTACTTGTACCCTATGACTATCATTAAGTGTTGTACCTTATGATTCTTGATGAAGGTATCTTTTATGTACACTGAGAGCATATGCACCAAGACAAATTCCTTGTGTGTCCAATCACACTTGGCCAATAAAAAATTCTAATTCTAATGTTTTGGATTTTTTTTATAGATTAACAGAGTTGGAAGGTACCGTGTAGGTCATCTAGATCAATCCCCCGCCCAAGCAGGAGACCCTACACCATTTTTGACAGATGGCAGTCCAGTCTCTTATTGAAAGCTTCCAGTGATGGAGCTCCCACAACTTCTGAAGTTGCCAACTTCTGAAGGCAACTTCTGTTCCATTGGTTGATTGCTCCCACTCTCAGAAAATTTCCCCTTATTTCTAAATTTATTTCCATTTTAATTCCCATAATCCCAGCCTAGCAAACATGGAAACACCTGGATGTGCATTTAATCCTAAAGAACCAGACTAATAATAATAAGAAGCAATCATCCTAGAAAGAAGTTTAACCAACTGGCTAGAACGCTCATGTTCCTAGCCAAGCATGAGCAACTGAGATTGATCTAGGACATTGTTTCTCAAACTCTGCAACACGTGGACTTCAACTCCCAGAATTTTGCAAAAGCCATCAGCTTCTGGAAAATTCTGGAAGTTGAAGTCCACACATCTTCAAGTTACCGAGGTTGGGAAACATTGATCTAGGCCACAGAGAGAAGAAATATTACTTTCTGAGATTTAAAGGTTGTCCATAGAAGTTAAGAAATACAAATCACTATTTTTATCCTAATACTCATGAAGCTTTATTTAACTCTGAATTGGAATGGAGACATTGGGTGGTATTAACTTCACACCAGAACCAGTGAAAAAAAGTCCAAATGAAAGAAGTTGTCCAACCCTACTAAGATGACTGCAGAAGAGATCTGAAAATATAACAATAGTGTGAAAAACATTCTTTTCCAACTCCTTGGAGTTTTATGACAAACTGACATACCAAATTCCTCTTTGACTTAAGACACCTTTCTCTTAAATCAGAGGTCTTCAAACTTGGCAGCTTTAAGACTTCTGGACTTGAACTCCCAGAGTTGAAGTCCACAAGTCTTAAAGCTGCCAAGTCTGGGGACCCCTGTCTTAAATATTCCTATTCTGTAATAGTAAAAGTAGTAACAGTACATTTTTGCTACACAAGATGGCAGCACCTGACTGATTTTGACACAATAGGTTGCTGGTAAAAAAAAAGTTGTGCGTTCCCTTCAGTTGTTTGAGCAGTGTATAAACTACTGTATGTAAAGAACAAAGTATTTAATAAGGCTATTTCATTCATTCAGATCTCGGATGTCTTCTGCTTGTGTTCCCTTTATTTTTTTGAGCAGTATAAATAAGTATAAGCATGAATTGAATACATAAAATGAATACAATTAAAGGGAACATTAGGACAGGGACAGTAGGCACGTTGGTGCTCTTACACAAGCCCCTTACAGACCTCTTAGGAATGGGGTGAGGTCAACAGTAGCCAGTCTAAGATTAAAATTTTGGGGGTTTAAGTTTGTATCTGTTGTGTGCTCGTGTATTGTTGTGGTTGAAGCTTGGAGGTTTATCTGTGTTGTTGGGGTCAACCTGAGTGGTGCAAATGGGTGTGGAGCCTTCTTGGAACGGCTGCTGTAGACTGGATATGGATGATGTCGTATCCCTCCCCCTCTGTCGAGAGAGGGCTCTTCAATTTTGACATAGATGGCCTCTTTGACCCCTTTTTCAAACCAGCAAACCTCTCTGTCCAAAATGTGGACTTTGCTGTCTTCAAACGAGTGGCCTGTGTCTTTTAAATGCAGATGGACTGCTGAATCTAGTCCTGATGTGTTTGTTCCCCTATAAATCCTTCCATTCTCCGCCATTCAGTCCAAACTGAAGAAATGTCTTAGATGAGAGGTGAAACGTCTTCAAAGAAAAACAAGGAAGTCCAGTTGCCTCTTAAAAAAGCACCTTTGGGACAACCATGTCCTGGATCAGGAATCTCCAACCTTGGCAACTTTAAGACTTGTGGACTTCAACTCCTAGAGTTCCTCAGCCAGCTTTGCTGGCTGAGGAACTCTTGAGAGTTGAAGTCCACAAGTCTTAAAGTTGCCAAGGTTGGAGACCCCTGTCCTGGATGACTGAGAATCTCCATAGACATTCTTCAAAATTTGGAATTTGGCTACACTGCATTCCAAGAAATGTAAGCATGTATGATAAAAACAACAGAGTCCATTATTTTATTTTATTTTTTGCATAGCAACGAATCATTTGGGATGTTTCCACCAGCATTGAAAAAAATTCAGTTTATTTTCCCCACTAAATATAGCTCGGGGCCTTCACATAATGTGATGTTTTAAACTTTTGGAAAAAAAAGAATGCTGCTCTCCAAACCTACACGTACGTACCTGTACTCTGCAATAATAAGTAGTTGCAGGAGAAAGCCCCTTCACTTCGTAGCACAGCAAGGGGCCCGTGTAGACGATATGCATAGATCCTTCCATTTGCCCCCATTCTAGCCGGTATTCACTAACGTCTGCCCCATTACACGGCGGGCTCTTGGAGAAATTAGAAAGGAAGAGTTGAGAAGTTAACATTTGCATTTACAAACTGCAGGTGAATTTCGCAGAAGATCGCTGTGGCGCTTTTATTGATCGATGTGGGGTTGTAATTCAAACGTTTTGCAAAAAGGGGCCTGCTAGAAGAAAGTAGAAGGACACCCCTTTCTTTCAGGGAGGCCCTATCTTAACCTCCAGGGTTTAGGAAGGACCTCCAGGGTCTCTCCTGAGTCATCAGTTAGATAGGTTGACCATTGTATTTGGTCCTGAAGGCCAAATGTCTGATGGTTTTCTCCTCCAGTAAAGTCAATTTTGGGGTGTATTCTACCCTATTCAATCCACTTGGTAGTTACTGTATTTTTTGGAGTATAAGACCCACCGGAGTATAAGACGCACCTTAGTTTTTGGGGAGGAAAATAAGAAAAAAGCTGATTGGCAGGTAGATCAGCCTCCCTGAATACCCCCAATCAGCTGTTCCCAGAGGTGAATTTTAGCAATAGGTTCGTTGGTTGTGAGCTCTATTGGTTGTGAGCCTCTGAAATTCCGTTTCAGAAAAAACTTTTTTCTGCCTCTGAAAGCCTCCGAAACAGAGCTTCAGAAGAAAAGCCTCTGAAACTTTGTTTCAGAGGCTTTTTTTTCTGAAGATCTGTTTGGAGGCTTTTTTTCTGAAGCTTTTTTTCCCCTGAAGCTTCGTTTCTGAAGCTTTTTTCAGCCTCTAAACCCTCCGTTTTAGAGGCTGGGCAGGACTACATTCGGAGTATAAGACGCACCCAGATTTTCACCCTCTTTTTTGGGGGGGAAAGGTGCATCTTATACTCCGAAAAATATGGTATTTTGCAGTTTGGAGCTTCACTTAAGATTATTGTATCTACTGCTTTAAATACCTAGAAAATGCGAATCTAGCAAACCCTAAACCATAATCTTGACGTTTGGGGACATTCCTAAGGATCACAAATTCACAAAGGAGTAAGAAATATCACTGATGTCATTCAGAAGAAACTTCTTGGAAGTTTGGAAACTATCTTGTAAAAACAGATCTGGTATGGCTGTTAAGAAAGAATGCTAAAAGAGAAAGCAGGTCTTGCTCTCAAAATCTTAGCTGTGGAATTTATTTATTTTTTAAGAGTGCGGAGGCTCACGAGGTTAGAATGCTGGGTTGATTATTGTCGGGTTTGCGTTTGAGACCCGTTGCTGCCACAGGACAGGGTGAGCTCCATCACATGCTTCAGCTCTGTGCCAACCCAGCAGTTCGAAAGCAGGCAACCATTAGATTAGATAAATGGGTACCACTTCAGTGGGCAACCTCACAGGGACACAAAAGGAGTCCCCAATTGGGGGTTGCCCCCCTGGCAACAGGGATGTCACTGGCAAATCCTTTCACCATGAAAGTACTTCGGTGCTTCCAACACGAAAAAAGAAAAGAACAAAAGTTCTGGAATGTTCCAAAAGCATGTCAACCCCAGACACTGTGTAGAGTCCTTAGTTTTTGATTTATAGAATATTCTTCCAACAAAAATGTATTTATTGCAGAAGGAAGGAAGGAAGGAAGGAAGGAAGGAAGGAAGGAAGGAAGGAAGGAAGGAAGGAAGGAAGGAAGGAAGGAAGGGAAAGGAAAGGAAAGGAAAGGAAAGGAAAGGAAAGGAAAGGAAAAAAACCACCTACCTCCCATGTAGCTACTATACAAGTAGCAGTTTTGCACATTAAGAGGGGTGTGGAACATGGATCAGGGGGCCCTGGAGCTGTAGAGATCTCTGCCTTTTCTGAGTAAGGGCCGAGCTGCAGGGAAAAAGTATCTTAAAATTATAAAAATGCTGAGAGATGGACCAAGGCAATATATATCGAAGGACTGCAACCATTACAACATCAATGGCTTCCCAACAAATTATTCAGGATTGGTGAACAAAAAGGTTCTCCAGTCTTCAACAAACCCACCAAATTTAGTTTCTTGATTTAGGCTCAGTTTCATACGCCAGTTTCACAGTCCGGACACTGTTCCATGTTCAATCTTGTTCTGCTCCAATAATATTTGAAGGCATTAGGTCAAAGGAACACACCTTTTATCTGCAATTCCATCAGTCCAATTTTATTAGTGTATCACAGAATTAAAATATGTGGAAGAGAAAACTACGCTGGCTAGATTATTTGCAGAACCCCAAATCTGATCATTCTAGTGCTTCTTCCTGCTAGGTCCCTCTGACCTTGTGCTTCAGGAAGAAACCTTTAAGCCCATATCGAGATGAAAACTACTAAGGAACGTCCTGCTCAAATCTAAGGATGTTAATGTAATCGTTATCTGATGAATGCTGGTTCCATAAAGACCCATCCTTCATGCCTTTTTCTTCCATCAGCCAAATTGTTGGGAAAGGGGGGTGGGGAAGGAACCAAGAAGCCCATCTTTCTCTCCCACTATATTTCTTTCTTCTGTATAGGAGCTAAAATTTCCTCCTTTATCAGGCAAAACAAAATGAGGACTTCCTTAATAACAGTAGACTAAGGATGCGAGTCTTCTCTAAGACACTGAACCATGCTCAGCCTCTCCTTCCCTGAGAAGCTTTTAAAATTCTCCAGGATTCTAATTAAAAATGTTTGCAAAAAGCATTTACAAAATTGTGGAAACCTTTTGGGAAAAGTGTATTTTTGAGGTTTGATGGCTAATAACACTTTTTTTTTTTTTTGGAGTTTCAAGACAATCCTATACCGCTGCTGCAATGGCCTGGGAATAGCCCAGACCTTCACCCAATTGAAAATCTAGGGAGCCAACTAAAGAAATTTGTTAGTCAGAAGCGATCCAGCAATAAAACCCAGTTAAAAGAAGCCATCATTCAATCTTGGTTTCCCATTAGAACAGCTGCAGAACTAAAAGACTTGGTTTACTCCATGGGAAGACGTTGTAAGGCCATAATTCATGCTAACGGTTACCCAACTAAGTATTAACTGACGTGATGATTTTCGTATATCTCATTTTTTCTATGGTGATCATTTTTCTATGTGTTTGACTTTTCTTCTTTATACTGTAACTGCTATTCTAATAGTAAATCCTTCATAAAAGGTATTGCATTGCATTCTTGATTAAATTATCTTTCCATTGATATATAATTTTATGGTACTATTCCAAAAAAAGTGGTGTCATTAGCTAGTTTTAGAAAATACACTTTTCCCAAAAGGTTTCCACAATTTTGGCCACTATCTACTTCCACCCAGCCATTGAGAGTTCAAGACTTGGGTTCCCAGGTTGTTCTTGAACAGTCTGTAAGTTTTGTACTAGCAGATGCTTTAAAACCAGGGTTTTTCAAATTGGCAACTTTTAAGATGGGTGGGCTTCAACTCCTAGAACTCCCCAGTTAGTTGGGCCATTAGGCAGTTGAAGTCCACCCATCTTGAAGTTGTCAAGTTTGAAAAACATTGCTTTAAAGCAGTGTTTCTCAACCTTGGTAGCTTGAAGATGGGTGGACTTCAACTCCCAGAATCCCCCAGCCAGCGCTGCTGGCTGGGGGATTCTGGGAGTTGAAGTCCACCCATCTTCAAGCTACCAAGGTTGAGAAACACTGCTTTAAACAAACTATTTATTCTCTTAACAAGAACTCAAATGCATACCCCTGCTTTGTTGGCTGCCCGTATCCAGAAGCAGTATGTTCGCCCAGGAAGAAGACCATTCACGGTGCATTCCAAAGCTTGGCCACGGTAGGCTTGTCGGTGTTCTTCTTGGTCGCCGTTTGCCATTTCTAGAAGGTATTCCGATACCTCTGAGCCCCCATCTACTGAAGGAGGATCTGCAAAACAGGACGTGACCATGAACAAAATGCTTCTAGAGCAGGGGTGTCAAACTCAAGGCCTGGGGGCCGGATACAGCCCGCAGGGTGCTTAGAACTGGCCCGTAGGCCCTCCCTGGAAACAGCAAAGGACCGGCCCACGGTGTCTCTGCTAGTGAAAACAGAGATCGGGAGGACCCCCCGAGCTCCGTTTTCACTGGCAGGGAGCTGCAGGAGGCCGTCATGGTGGAAAACAGAGTCCGGCCAGGCTGCACGCGGCCTCCCCGAGCTCAGTTTTCAATGGCAGAAGGCTGCAGGAGGCCGTCGCGGCCAAAACGGATCCTCGATGAGTGATGTCGAGATGACCACGCCCACCCTGGCCACACACCCCAAGCACCCCAAAGTCAAACACAACCCTGATGCGTCCCTCAATGAAATAGAGTTTGACACCCCTGTTCCAGAGGATGCTACACCACACTGACTTCGTCTATGAAAAGTTCAGTCCGGAGGTGCCACCAATTTGTTGTTTCATTTCACGGGGTTATCTGTAAAAGAAGCTCTAATGTTGCTGGTTGGGGAATTCTGGGAGTTGGGAGTCCACACAGCTTAAAGTTGCCAAGTTTGAAAAACACGACCGCAATGGATCTGCACTGAGCAGGGAGCCAAGGATCCCACAGGTGGCTTTCTAACACCATTCTATGAACATCAGAAAAGGCTAAGAACATTTGGCTTTTCCAGGTTTGTTTTTCTCCCTTCTATCTTCTCTCTTTCTTCAAGGCCATGGACAAAGAAGTGTCCAAATCTGTTTTGAAAAACATTCCCATCAACTATGTTTCTTAACTAAATCTAATCCAAGATCTAATGACCTATCTGATCAACTCTTCTCCCAAATCAGCAAAGTTGACAGAATAGGTATATTCTTATGCAAAATAATTAGGAAGATTGTATTTAACCATGTAATAGAGAGGGATTATTTTGGCCTTATCTTTTATTTGTTGTTGCTCTGATTGTTGTTTTTTCCAGCAATTATAACAGTGAAGAAGAAGAAGAAGAAAATCATGAGGGGACAAATAATAATAATAATAATAATAATAATAATTTTATTTCTATACCGCCCTTCTCCCGAAGGACTCAGGGCGGTGTACAGCCTATTTAAAAACACAAACAAAACAATGATATAAAATTTAAAATAATTAAATAAATGGCTCAAATTTAAAACCCCAATAAATTTAAATACCCCAATTTAAAACTATTGTATTGATAGTCCGGCCTGGCGGAACAACAGGGTCTTCAATGCGCAGCGAAACACCCGGAGGTCAGATATCTTACGAATTTCCGGGGGCAGTTCATTCCACAGGGCTGGGGCTCCCACAGAGAAGGCCCTCCCCCTGGGCGTCGCCAGCCGACATAACTTGGCTGACGGCACCCTGAGGAGACCCTCTCTGTGGGAACGAACTGGTCGGTGGGAGGCTATTGGTGGCAGAAGACGGTCTCGGAGGTATCCGGGTCCTATGCCAAATGACCCCCGTTTCAAGGCAGAGCCCCAGAGATGCCCCCCTATCATAACTTTGGCTCAACTCACTGCCTCACTGCTCAACCAGCCTTGTAGCAATTCCGGAGAAAAAAGAGTTATGCCTTTTAATATGTTTATTTTTTGTAATGCTTATTTATGGTCCAGTTTGATTTTTGTGGCTCTGCTTAGAGCACCACTTAAATTTTATTGGGCCTGTCTAACTTTTCCCTGAACTATAGGATTTCACAGTGTTCTAAAACCTCTGGGGACAGAAATATTGCCGTTAAAATAGAATGAGCTGCATCTAGTCCCAGATTTATTGGAGAGAAAGAAGATTTGGGAATTCTTGAGGCAGTTCTATTTCCAGGGTGGAAAAATTGTATATTTTTAAATGGTGTTGAACTACAACCCCATTACTCTCTGGGTTGGTTGGATGGGACTCTGGGGAGTTAGTGCACCACTTCTGGGTTACGCAGCCATTTTATTCTAATTGAATTACTGCACTTATATATTTTTATATTCTGGTTTTCTTACGATTTGGGATCTTACCCCACTGCAGAGTAATTTCCTTAGGCTTGGCTTTGCCAGACAAGCACGGAGGACGACACGGCCCCGGGGGAACAGCGGAGGTCTGGACAGTGAGTACATCTGATGGCTAAAAAAGAAATCACACATTACTTGCTGATTTACTTCAGATGGCCACCCAATTCAAAAATATGCCACACCCCAAATACAATTACAGGTAGTCCTTGATTTATTACCTCAATTGAGCCCAAAATTTCTATTACTAAGCCAGACATTTATTAAGTGAATTTTCTTGTAACCGTTGTTAAGTGAATCACTGCAATTCTTAAGTTAGTAACATGGTTCTTAAATCAACCAGGCTTCCCCACTGACTTTGCCTCTCAAGAGGTCGTAAAAGAGGATCACATGACCCTGGGACACGGCAACCGCCATAAATGTGAATCAGTTGCCACGCATCTTAATTTTGATCATGTGACTGTGGGTATGCTGCAATATTTGCGAGTATGAAAAACATGTTTTACATCACTTTTTTCAGTGCCATTGTAACTTGAAATGAACTGTTGTAAGTCAAGGGCTACTGTAAAACTAATAAAGCAATTAACTGGCAAGAAGAGACTCAGATTTATTATATTCCACTATCTTACTCTGTACGTATGAAATCCTTGCATTCTCCTCCTTCCAATTTCGAACCGCAGCACAATCTTAAGTACAATGTGCAACTATGCCTTACAAATGCAAAACATAAACGCAGCTTGTATTTTTACCCCACCCCCCCAGACATTTTTTCCCCTCACCTGACTTTGTCCCCCTCTTCCAACACAGGAAACCTTCAGCCTGTAGGAAATGCCAGGCTTGAGATGGGCACATACATGTTCTCTCGTGGAACCTTTATAGGCGATTTCCCATTTACTGCCTACAAGGAAAAAAAGGAAGATCTGTTCACGACCCCATTCCTGGGAGAATGCGGGACAAAGAATTCTTCTTGCAACATCCCAGAAGAGACAAAAAGTTAATAGCAATAGCACTTAGACTTATATGCCACTTTATAGTGCTTTACAGCCCACTCTTAAGCGGTTTTACAGAGTCAGCATAATCCTGGCTATTCTCTCTCATACAATGTCTCTCTTTTTTCTCTTTGTTTCAACCTTTAAAAAGAAGCCTTGGTGGTGCAGCGGAGTAAAGTAGCACTTAGCTGCCAGCTGCCTGAAATTACTGCGAGATCAAATCTCACCAGGCTCAAGGTTGACTCAGCCTTCCATCCTTCCGAGGTAGGTAAAATGAGGACCTGGATTGTGGGGGCAATAAAATGACTTTGTATACAAAAGAACACTACTTAGGGGGCCCCGAAAGCCCTACTAAGCAGGTATATACAAACGTATGAAGGCTATTGCTTAACGCATTGTAAGCCACCCTGAGTCTCCGGAGAAGGGCAGCATATAAATCAAACCAATAAACCAATAAACCAATAAACCAACAAATAAATAAATAAATAAATAAATAAATAAATAAATAAATAAATAAATAAATAAATAAAAGATAGATAGATAGATAGATAGATAGATAGATAGATAGATAGATAGATAGATAGATAGATAGACTGGAGAAGATGACTCCGCTTCCCAGGAAGAAATGGCCAATCCCAAATTACAAGAATCTGGAGTAAGACTTTTTTTATAAAGGCAGACACCATGAAATCAGTGGGGTGTAGTAGTTATCATTAATACCAATAGAATAGCAATAGCGCTTATATACTGCTTCACAGTGCTTTACAGCCCTCTCTAAGCAGTTTACAGTGTCAGCGTATTGCCCCAACAATCTGGGTCCTCATTCTACTGACTTTGGACGGATGGGAGGCTGAGTCAACCTTGAGCCAGTGAGACTCGAACTGCTTGCAGTTGGCAGAATTAGTCTGCAATACTGCATTCTAGCCGCTGTGCCACCATGGCTCAGTGTGGCACAATGTTTAGAATGCAGTATTAACCTGTCCCAATTATTTGAACGGATCAATTCAAAGTGTGATTGATTCCATTTTTAAGAAATATACAGAGAAATGAAATATTCAGGTGCTTACCAGCAGAGGCTTCGGAAATCTCTAAGATATATGAAGAAATATCTGATCCTCCGGTATCTTTTGGTGGGTCTAGTTTAAGAAGAAATGCAGAAACAGTTTAGAACTGAAAGAAGACCAAAGTTTTAAATCAACAATAATTAGCTGCAATTACTGCACGGGCTGAAAAAATATTATTAAGAAAAGGTTGTCTTCGGCAATGCTTCTCTATATTTTCAAATAAAGAGCTGGGCTCAGAAAAGAAGTCTTGCAGTTGAACAGGATCAATTTAGCTCTCGTCTACAGAAAGCAATGCACTGCCTTTTATTTAATCTCAGATTAGTTCTGAAAACACTGGCAATTTGCTACACAACCAGAAAAAATATGCAATGTGAATGCGGTCACTCTCTTTCCATTTTATACAGCTAAAACAGGGGTGTCAAACTCAAAGTCCGCTGGCCAAATCTGGCCTGCGGGGAGCTTAGATCTGGCCTGTGCGTCCGCTCTGGAAACAGTGAAGGACCAGCCCATGGTGCCTCTGCCAGTGAAAACTGAGCTCCGTTTTCTATGTCAGAAGGTTGCAGGACGCTGTAGCGGCCGAAAACAGAGCTCACAAGGGCTGCGGGTGGCCTTCCTGAGCTCCGTTTTCGCTGGCAGAGGGTTGCAGGAGGCCATCGCGGCCGTGAGGCCGTTTTCACTGGCAGAGCGCTTAGGTCGCCACGACACGAGTGACGTCAAGCTGGCCACCCCACCCCAGCCACGCCCACCTGGTCCCATGAGGTCAAACACAACCTTGATGTGGCTCTCAGTGAAATCGAGTTGGAGACCCCCGAGCTAAGGATTGGGCAGGGCAGCAGAGGGGAGGGAACAAAGGAGAGCTTCAGCAAAGGAATGAAGTTTTCTTACCCCAAGTAACTTTCACATTGTGGGAATGGATTTTTCCCTTTACAGTCGGTTTACTAGGAGGTCCAGGCTTGTCAGGGCAGGTGCTATACTCCAGAACTTCACTGGGCCCACTTTTCCCTTCAGTGTTGTGAGCAAACAACTGTGCCATTGCGAAAGAGAACAAACTTAGTTATAATAATAATAATAATAATAACAACAACAACAACAACTTTTATTTGCGGTCACAGACCAAAATACAAATATAGTTACAAAAGAACATGGGGAAAGTAACATCATAAACAGAAACATCATAACATCATAAACCAGAAGCCTTGGCTGAGAGGAATTACAGCGTTCTCCTCTAATAATTACAGCTCTTAAAAAAAATTTAGAAACCTGAAAAGTAATGTGTGAGGAGCCAGCACCTAAACAATATAAAGTCAAATTACTAGCATTGGATCCAGAGAGATCTGTTTCTAGGAGAGACAGTAATTTAGTCCTGCCTGCGGAACAAACTTAGTTAAAAATGTGTTCATGGTTTTTCATTTTTTTTTTAAAAAAAAAAAATCAGAGCTTTTTATATGGTGAACAAAGAATCAAAACTCTTTCTCCACTAAACGTCTATGGAGGTTTTCGGTCATCTAGGTCATGGTTGTCCCAAAGGTGCTTTTTCAAAAGGCAGCTGGATTTTCTGTGTTTTTACTTGAAGATGTTTCGCTTCTCATCCAAGAAGCTTCTTCAGTTCTTCTTCAGTTTCTTGGGTGAGAAGCATTCTTTGTCTTCAAGGAAACAACAAAGTCCAGTTGCCTTTTGAAAAAACACCTCTGGAATGTCTTTCTCCACTAGACCATCTATATATTACTGGCCTATAGGTGCCACAAAAAAGCCTGAAATTCCGCACAATATTCTCTTAAGAATATATTTACATGTAGAGTAACCTCTCTCTCTCTTCATAACATGTGAAAATATTGATGAAGCTGAGCACAAAATAACCAGGAAGGGCTGTCACAGGAGACTTGCAAAACTTGGTGGTGAAAGGGGAAGTTGGAAGACCCAAGAATTCAAAGGAAGAGAATCTCTGCAGCTATGGTACCCGTGGTGCTTTCTGAGACTGGTTCTTTGCTTGTGGGTATTTCATTCTTCAACTATTCCATTATTTGGAATTCCAGTATTTGAAGAGCTGCCACAAAGAAGAGGGGGTCAACTTATTTTCCAAAGCACCAGAAGGCAAGACAAGAAACAATGGGTGGAAACGGATCAAGGAGAGACACAGCTTAGAATTAAGAAGAAACTTCTTAATTAACCAGTGCGTTTGCCTTCAGAAGTTCTAGATGCTTCATCACTGGAAGTTTTGAAGAAAAGACTGAACAATCTGAAATAGCATAGGCTCTCCTGCATGAACAGGGGGTTGGGCTAGAAGACCTCCAAGGTCCCTTCCAGCGCCGGTGCTCGTGTGCCAACCTAGTTGGGTAACACAACATCCTCAAGCAAACAACCAAGATCAGAGAGCACCAAGGACCAAGGACTCCACAGACCAGAGAATCTTCATGATTTTCCAATCAATGAACAAGATATTTGCAAGCTAATAAAGGATAGCTGAAGACAGGGGAGCATAGCGAGGTTCACAGAAGAGTCATACGTCAACGACACAAGCTTTGCCTAAAGAAAGTCTCAAATTCAATCCCTAGATAGAAATTAAAAAAAATAAAATCTTAAAAAGTTGCTGCTATTTAGGTTCCTTAGTATTGAACTAGACAGAACCAAAGAAGGATTTGATCAAATCATTTCCAAGGTCTTTAATGGAAGTCTAAACTTCTCCTAGAGCCTTGAAGGGGTCATATATTTCACCTAGTTTGTAGGAACAAGTCACTAGTCAGCAGTTTTCAGGGTAGAATAAGGGATTTCTCAGCACATGGATGTGTTGACTGTTTGGATTTGGCACCTACCCGAAATTTATAGGAAGTGTTTCTTCTAAGGTCACTTAAAGTGCAAGAAAGCTCATCTCCATTGTAACCTGCTTGGAAGCCATAATCCTGCATAAAGAAAAAATACGTCCAGTGTTCACATATTTCTTAGTAAACCTTCCACCTTATAGCCATGGATTATATAATGTGTACATTAATTGGCAAGAATCGTAATTTTTTTTTTAAAAAAAAAATCATAACTACCCCAGTAATTATTCAGAATGGATTTATGTTCCCAGTTAAAAGAATCTGCATTCATGGGGGAGGGGAGGAAAGATTGGGGTGGGGATGGAAGGAAATCTACCTTATATATATTTATCAATAGTCACTGGTTTGTTAATAATCACAGTACCATAATGTAACACAAGACAATGGTACAAAATATTCCAGAAGCTTTGTCGCACTAATAACAAACCGCTTCATCCTTTGATTATTACAAAATATCGCCTTTCTCAAAACAAGTAGATCACACGTTTCCAAAAACAATTTCTTAAAACTTCTGGAATAATAACAATTTCCCCATATTTTAATGGGTTTCTTATAGCCACCTCCCCATGCTGGACAGAGGATTATTCCTGATAAACAGTTCAGATGTCCTCCACTGTCATCCGAAACAATTTTTTTTCCTTCTCTCTGAATCCAAAGCATTATGCAACTCCACTGTTTACTGCGTTTGCCCCTTCTTCTAAGGGGAAGACTTCTGAGTAGCAACAATTTGACGTTAAATGACTCTCAGAAGGGTTGACTGACTACCAGATCCTCCGGGATGGGCCAACGGCACAGAACGCAATTATTCACTAGGCAACCTTCTAATCCGCCCCAGAGGGCAGCTGCTCTCTTCCAAGTCTTCTCTCTCCCTACTCTAAACTCAAGGATCTGGATTCAAAAGCTACTCACCGAACCTTCTTCTTCCATTTCTAAAATGTACGTCAGGGAGTCGTCCGAAGACATGCCGTTGGGAGGCCCCCATTTTAGTGACAACCAGTTCACGCCTGCCTTGCTTAGCTGGGGTGGGAGGGGCGGTGGTGGGACAACTCCGATGGTGAAGCAGACCAACGTCTCGCCGAACCCACTGGGGAGGGAGGGGGGGGACAAAAAATTGTGGGGTTAGGGAAGAAGCTGAGCCATCCAAGTCGTTGTGGAAACGATGAACTTACAACGCCTCTCACGCTTTTTTTTTTTTTACCTCATGCCAATGTCATTTTTGGCTGCTAGTCTGAATGCGTATTTGGTAGAGGGGGACAGCTTGGTGACTTTGTGCTGCTTTAGATGACCGTAGTAGCATTCTTTGAAGGCTCCGGTCTTCCCCTTTTCAAAGAAGAACACAATGACAGAGTTGGAGGGGACCTTGGAGGTCTTCTAGTCTAACCCCCTGCTCAAGCAGGAGAGAGCCTATACTGTTTCAGACAAATGGCTGTGCAGTCTCTTCTTATTAAAATTAAAATCAAGTCAGAAAGTACAGTAAAGTTCTCAAAGATCCAGTTAACCCTGATGCCTAAGCTAGAATATTTCATATTTGGAGGTGGAAGGCTTACGGGGCAGAGTTTTCCTTCTCCTCATTTTGATACACAAAAGCCATGAGGTCAGTGTCCCTCAATCTTGGCAACTTTAAGCATGGCTGGCTATTGAATTCTGGGAGTTGAAGTCCACCCATCTCAAAGTTGCCAAGGTTGAGAAACATTGCATTAAGCCTAAAGAAAGGAAGGCCTCTCTTAAGGGAGAACTAGAGTAGCGTTTAGACTCAGAAACAGGTCATCATCTTAGTAAGGGAGACCAGCTTTAGACCAACGATTCTTAGCTCAAAATCTAGAATAAAACTCTCCTCAATCAAGATTCCCTAGCCTAATCATAGCTTTGAATTGGGCCGTGAAAAGTGGAACGTTTCCACCCTGTTAATTTACTTGACAAGTTTACAGCCCATTCCATTCTCCAGATGTCATTGTTATGGTTCCCCAGGAATTGTGGTGGTTCAGCAATATCAGAGAGACAAAGCAACATTGTGAGATGCATGTTGTACTGTGCCATCAATTTTGGTAGCAAACATTAGGGAACTAAGTCCATAATCTCATACAATTTCTCCTTGACAAGCCAATTTTAATGTCATTATTTTATAATCCAAAATATCTTTTTTTAAAAAAGCAATGTAAGCGACAGTTCTGGTAATAAAACCATTGTGGTGCTAATCTTTTGGAGTTAGGTTTTTTTTTTTTTTGTTTAAAAAAAAACATCTTGTATTTGTTAGCAAGCACAGCGATGTAACATGTATTTCATAGGGACACAAGGCTACCTTGGTTAAGGCTTACACAGCCAGATTATGAATTAATCTTGGCAGGAATCAAATGGGACAATGTTACAACTAGCTATTATCCATTGATTCTGCCCATGCTGCTTTACAATTGTGAGAAATTGATGGTCTTCATACGAGACCTTGAAGGCATCCTTGCTTTTTTAAAATCCACCTGAAATCTTAACAAATACTAGTTTAAACTCCCAAAATCTTAAACAGAAGGTGCTGAAAACCCGTTTTGGAAGTTCTGTTTTTTGCCTTCCAGAAAAGTGGACTGGCTGGAAGATAAGATCTTCCTTCTGGAGTTGCAAGTTTGCAGCCATCTCTGGACGTTTGCATTGAAGGATGTTTTACACAAATGCAGACCAATGTCTTGATCAGAACACCAGAATTATGATGATTTATAATAATTCATTAAACACAGGAAACGTACCTCATCCCATTCTAAAAGGTAGCTAGTTATTTTGGACCCATTGTCATTGGAGGACTGTGAAAGGAAAGAAAGAAAAGTTAGGTTGCTAGGTTATTCAGAGAAGAAACTTCCTAATTTTAACCAATACTTCATTCCTACAGAAAACACACCTCTGTTCTCCAGCTATTAATAAAATGGTCTCTTTCATTCTGCAAGGGGAAGGAAGAAGAGGAGGAAACAGTCACTAAATGAACTGTTGTAAGGTGAGGACTGTATAGCCTCATTAAGCAACACCCCCAATAGTCTTGATCTGGGGGTGGAGGGGTGGTGTTTTTTTTAATGGATTTTACTATACGGTACCTGGAATCTCTTATGTGTGAGTTGGTTGGCTATATCAATGTAATAAATAAATGAAATATTTATTTCCAATAATGCTTTCAAGCCCTACAGTAGTGGCCAAAATTGTGGAAACCTTTTCGGAAAAGTGTATTTTTGAGGTTGGATGGCTAATAACACCACTTTTTTTTGGGGGGGGGAGTTTCAAGATAATCCTATTCCACTGCTGGAATGGCCTGGGAATAGCCCAGACCTTCACCCAATTGAAAATCTATGGAGCTCACTAAAGTAATTTGTTAGTCAGAAGCGACCCAGCAATAAAACCCAGTTAATAGAAGCCATCATTCAATCTTGGTTTCACATTGTAACAGCTGCAGAACTAAAAGACTTGGTTCACTCCATGGGAAGACATTGTAAGGCCATAATTTATGCTAAAGGTTGCCCAACTAAGTATTAACTGACATGGGGATAATTTCTGTATATCTCATTTTTTCTATGGTGATAATTTTTGTATATTTCGCTTTTCTTCTTTATACTGCAACTGCTATTCTAATAGCAAATCCTTCATAAACGTTATTGCATTACATTCTTGATCAAATTATCTTTCCATTGATATATAATTTCATGGTACCAGTCCCCCAAAAAGTGGTGTTATTAACTGTTTTTAGAAAATACACTTTTCCCAAAAGGTTTCCACAACTTGGGCCACTACTGTGTATCTCCCACCCTCACCTCCAAGCATGCATAAAAAAAACAAAAACAATATTTAAGTATTGCCCAGTGCCCGCACTACAAAACTGTGTGTGATGTAAGCTGAGTATGTTCAAAGGAAGTTGTCACTTCATAAGGAACATCATTACAAGGAGGGGGAGAAAAAAAAATCTGTATGTCTTTTGAAAACCCACAAAGAGGTCAGGAACTATTCTTGGCTTTGCTCTTACCTTCCACTGTAAAGTCAGGCTGTTTTTGGTTTTGTTAACTACTTTTGGTGCAGCTGGAGGATCCGGTTCACAACTCTCGGTAGTAAAACTCACCACCTCTGAAACAGATTCCTTTGTGGAATGGCCCGATGCTGAAACTCTGCATGAAGTCAACACAGACATAGATACAGCTATAAAAACAAAGCCTCGGTCTTATCCTGGTTTTCTAAATTCTGCCGTAACTCCTCATTGTATGTTCACTTTGAAGGTTCGTTGGAGATGGGAAAGTGTTTTGAAAGGGGGCATATATAAAGCGTTCAGTAAACTTAAGGACAAGTAATGCCAAACATACAATGAAGCAAAACAAACCAAGGAAGCTACCAACATACAATGACATTGAGAGCTGAAAAAAACAGACCATGGTTAACATAAGGCTCTGAGAAATAGCTATTTTGGGAGCTGGGTGGCCATGGCCATGGCCTAGTTGGCCTCCTGCACCATGGGGGGGGAGCGTTTTTGCCCTCCCCAGGCTCCAGAGGCTTTTCTCGAGCCTCCAGGAGGGCGAAAACGGCCTCCCCAGGCTTCGGAGGCCCTCTGGAGGCTGTAAACGGGCCCATTTCCGGCCTTCCCAAACTTCTGGTAAGCCCATTTTTTGTCTTTCCGAGCCTCCGTGCGTGCTCTGCACTTACCTGGATCCAAAACGGGCCACATCAGGATTCCTGGGAGGGGAGGGGTGGGTGGGGCCAGCCAGGAGTGGGACTTGGGGGTTCTCCGAACTGCACAGAATCTTAGCTAGAGGTTCTCCCGAATCCCTGAGAACCCCCAGCAGCCCACCCCTGAATACAGCCCTCTTATGGTAGAGGGCATTAGAAGAGACCCACAGCTCCAGATTCCTGTCTCCCCATTCTCAAGACCCAAATACCTACCTTAAACTCGCAATACCCTTTATACTTTCATTTTATTTGACAAGAAAATCCAACGTTCTCCAACAAGGGCCATGAGAAGGTTTAAAAGCAAACCCCCCAAAAAGTCCTTTATTGGCACTAATGCAATTTCCATGTCCCCCGTACTCCTTGATGGAAGGCTTCCCCTCCAAAAAAAAAAAAAAAAACCCCTCCCCTTCAAATTTAAAACATTGCGATCTTTATTTTATTGTCTTGCTATTGATAAACTTTTGCTTCCCAAGCTCACCTGACATGATAATCAGTTGCTGGTCGGAGTTCAGACAGAGTAAAAGTTACATCCTCACCACTGTAGGGGGGGGGGGGGGGAGAAAGATACCGTTAGATCATAACAACAACAAAAAGAATGAGCTACAAAATCCTTCTGCCTTTTGCAGAGGGGAAAACCCTAAAATAAAAACATGCTTACAATGACAAATCAGCTGGCGAATGCAGCTTGCAAGGACTAGGTATCAGGAAGGATGCCACAGGATAAAAATTAGGTTTGCAAGCTAATCTTAAAATTTACTTCTAGGATTTGGCACTCAAAGTTCAACAGTAGAAGCAAATATAAGCTCCACTTTTAAAATTATTTCCATGGAAACGAAGCTGAAAAAATAATCCTGATTGACAATGGCCATCAGGCGGCCAGCAAAGAAAGCTATGCCATTCAATTATGAAAATGGACTCACCTGTAAAGGGATTTAAATTTTCCATTTTTACCGCTATTCGAGATTGCGACTTCAAAAGTAAAGGCTTCAGGAGTGAGACTCTGCGTTTCTTCATTCTGGGCTGCAGCTGGAGCATTCCAAGAAATAACTGCTGAACGTGCCTGTATCTCAGAGACCTTTGGAAACCAAAGGGAAGATGGTTACCATTTACAATACAAATACGCAATAGGTGGTTGTTTTGCTGCTTCCCCCAAAATGATGACAGCTGCATTGTGCCATTACATCTGCCCCAACTGGATGGGCCTGGTGCATCATCATCATCAGCCCTGGTGGTGAAGTGCAGTATTGCAGGCTAACTCTGCCCACAGCCTGGAGTTCAATCCCAATGGGGCCCGAGGTTGACTCAAATCTTCCATCCTTCTGAGGTCGGTAAAAAGAGGACCAAGATTGTTGGGGGCAATATGCTGACTCTGTAAACCGCTTAGAAAGGGCTGTAAAGCACTGTGAAGTGGTATATAAGTCTAAGTGCACTTGCTATTGCAGGTTAATTCCGCTCACTGCCAAAAGATCGATCCTGACCAGCTCAAAGTTGACTCAGCCTTCCATCCTTCTGAGGTGGGTAAAATGAGGACCCAGATTGTTGGGGGGCAAGATGCTGACTCTGTAAACCGCTTAGAGAGGGCTGTAAAGCACTATGAAGCAGTATATAAGTCTTAAGTGCTATTGTTATTGCTATATAAGCCTAAATGCTATTGCTATAGGGCAGGGGTGTCAAACATCTGGCCCATTATGTGGTCGGATCCGGCCCAAAGGACTGTCCTGTAAAATGTAGGGGGTCAGCCCACATTGCTTCGCTCCGGTCTATCCGCGTTGCTTTGGCCCGGTCTACCCAATGCAAAGAGGAAACATCGGACCAACGTGGCTACGGCCCAGTCTACCCAGTGCAAAGAAGAAACATGCCAGCAGTTTCGGGAGTGGCGTCAAGCTGGCCATGCCCACCAAGTAAGCCACACATCCCCGGACCCCCCCAAAGGTCAACCACAACCCTGATGTGGCTCTCAATGAAAGTGAGTTTGACACCCCTGCTATAGGGTATAAGGTCTAACAGGGCATGATTGGCTCTATGACGCTACTTTCACCAGGCTGCCATCTTTGGAGCCATCTTGTGGGTGTTCCTGGTGTCATGTATTCTGCTGTCCTCATCTGCTGTCCCTATTTGAACTTAGAGGCTAAGCCAGTTCCATTTTCCACCCACTTCTTATTTTATTTAAACATCTGCACACGTGGATGAATTTGTCCTCAGAGTGCAGTTAAAGAGACTACAGACATGTTTCACTTGTAATATTTAAGATATAGAACTCTAAAACCGAATTTGATACAACTTTAAATATTTTCTCTCTTTGTTTGGTGTGAGAAGGTTAGAAGCCACACGCCCCCCCCCCACCCCCCCCCCCACCCCTGTGAACAGTTATTGCAACTTACGGTAGGCTTACTGAAGCTCAAGAGTTCTTCAGATTTTCTAGACTCCGTGTCAGATTCTAGGAGGAAAAACACAACAACACATTAAGCGAAGGGGAAACGGAACAAAAATCCCCAGTTAAATGTGTTGTTTTTTTTTAACTGCAGCGCCAACAGATAAAAGTTGTTAGAAGCAGCAAAACACAAGCTGAGCAAAGTTCACTGGCCTTATTTGTTTTGACCACCGAATCTGCCAAGCTTGCAAGTCTGCTCAGGAGGAGGGGAACATCACAGACTTCCTTTTAGCTTGCCCTGTGATGCCACCCAGAATTTGCACATATCTTGCATGGCCTTTGGCCAATTTTAAAATTCTAACATTTTAAAATCCGAACAGCAAGTTCTCTTTCACTTCAGAAATACAGTTATACAGAATATTTTCTTTCCTTTCATTAGAAAACTTTCCTAAAAAAGGGGTGGGGGAGGTCCAGTTTTTGAGATTACACACATACCAAATGATAAACAAATTTTCCTCAAAGGACGGGCTACCATTCCCTGCGCTGGGAGATGCTTGGGAACCTTTTGACGCATTTGTTAATTAAGATTAAAGTTTCGGCACTAGGAAGGCTAAAATGACTGAAAAGGGGAAAGATATGCCTGTTTCCAGATAATTTCATGTTCTTTTTTCTGCTTAAGACTTTCCGTGGCTCAAAGTTCAGAATGCTAATTAATGCAAAGGGTTGAATAAGCCAATGGAAACAAAGGAACCTGTGATTATGGATGTTTCTTTCTGGATGGCATATTTTTTTTCCCTCTTTTCTTTCACTGGAGAACTGGCTGTTTGTAGGGCAGTCATTAAGGCCAAATTATACGACGCCAATGACTTTGGCCCAGGGAACTCAGGTGCCCCACTTAATAATACCTTCGCTTCTATGCTGTCACAACAGGGTAGTTTCACCCAGCAGTGAAGCATTTCATCTTCCGAATAGGACACGTCTCCCAGTTGATGGGAAGACATATTGAGTTTGCCGCGCAGGCTGCACAGAGGTGTATAGTGAATTCTACTGAACTTATGAGCTGCTGTTTGAGAACAAGTTAAAAAAAAAAAAAAAGGCATGTACCGTATTTTTTGGACTATAAGACCCACTGGAGTATAAGTAAACCAGAAAAAAAAAGTTTTTGCCCTCCCCAGTCCCCAGGAGCACTCTGCAGACCTCCCAAGCCCTCTACGCATCCCGTTTTTTGCAAAAATGGGGCCTTTAAAAACGCAACACGTAGGGGGTTTGGGAGGACAAAAACGGGCCCATTTTTTGTGAAAACAGGCCCTTTTTTTTTTTTTTTTTGCAGAAAACGGGGCACGCAGAGTGTTTGGGAGGCCTCCAGAGTGCTCCTGGGGACTGGGGAGGGCAAAAACACCCCAGCCCGTTTTTGTGAAAAATGGGCCCGTTTTTGCCCTCCCCAGCCCCCTGGAGGCCTCCCAAACACTCTGCGTGCCCCATTTTTGCGAAAAATGGGCCTGCTTTTGGTGAAACGAGATGCGCAGGGCGGGGTTTCGGGAGGCTAAAAATGTCTGTAATCGGTGTATAAAACACACCAACATTTCCACCCTCTTTGGGTGTGTGTGTGTGGAAGTGAGTCTTATACTCCATTAAGTACGGTATATAGTCTGGCAACAGCAAAGCACTTTTGCTCATGTGAGGCCATTTCTCCTCCTTCTACATGTTAGGTGAAAGTTCTGTGAGAAACTGGACAAGCTATTTGAGAAGAAGTCTTAAGAAAGGATGGGTGAAAAAACGGTCTACTGCCCACTGACATCTGTCCCTGGTCCTCACGATAAAAAGTTTCTTATCTTCAAGGTACACAATTCTTTGTCTTTTGTGAACCTCTCTTCTGTCAGAACCGGCAAGTGGCAAGGGATTGCATTTGGGAATGAATTTGCCAAGCGAGTCCAACTGCACAATTGTCACTGGCTACACACACAGGCAAAAGTTGAAGAGCAAATCCAGCAGCCTCGGTCTTGTCTCCTAATTCTGCGTTCCCGATTGCCAGGATGAGGATTGAGCTCAGCTAAATTTCCCCCAAGAGAGAGGAAATATCTGTCACCAGGAAAAATAAAAGTAGTCCTTGATTTACGACAGTTCATTTAATGACCCCTCGAGGTTACAATGGCATTGAAAAATGACTTATAACCGTTTTTCACAGTTACAACCATTGCAAGCATCCCGCTTGGCAACTGACTCATATTTATGATGGTTGCTGTGTCCCAGGGGGGTCATGTGATCCCTCTTTGGCGACTTTCTAACAAGCAAAGTCAATGGGGAGAAGCCAGATTCACTTAGCAACCGTGTTACTAACTTATCAACTGCAGTGATTCACTTAACAACTATGGCAAAGAAGGTCATAAAGTGGAGCAAAATTGACTCAACAAATGTCTCATTTAGCTACAGAAATTTTGGGCTCCACTGAGGTCGTAAGTCAAGGACTACCTGTCTTAGCTAGATGACAAAGGTGGCAGTGATAAGCGGTGACAGCGCCAAGCCAACCTCAGGCCAAGCTGAATAAAAAACATCCTGAGCACTTTTGCTTCGTGCTAAGAAAGGGTAGGGATGCGTCAATGTGAGACCAGCAGGAATCAAGGCTGTCTGGAAGGAAAAATTTACTTTTTTAGTTGACCGTGGCAAATGCAAGACAAGAGTGAGAAGGAAAGCAGTCAAGATATCAGAGAAGAAAAAGCTGCCTGTAGGCATAAAAAGGTAAAATTTCCCCTTGCACATATATGCTAGTTGTTCCTGACTCTAGGGGGCAGTGCTCGTCTCCGTTTCAAAGCCAAAGAGCCAGCGGTGTCCGAAGACGTCTCTGTGGTCATGTGACTGGCATGACTCAATGCCAAAGGTGCACGGAACACTGTTACCTTCCCACCAAAGGTGGTCCCTGTTTTTCTACTTGCATTTTTTACGTGCCAGGTTGGCAGAAGCACCAATATACCTTCGGACCCGCCGAATGATGCTTGCCAAGAAGAAGCATAATCCAACCATCCCTGCTACCAAAACCCATTTGGAAAAAGGTATTTTTGAAAAGTCTTCTGCATCTAGTCTGTAAACCAGAGGTGGGGAACTATATGTTCTGACCCAGCTCCCCAAACGTGACAACCCTCTGAAGTTGACTCAAAGTTTCCTTTATTAGGCGTGCCAGCAGCCCCGGCAAAAAGTCTCTCTCACACCGCAGGCTAACAAGTCCGTCCATCCGGGAGATTAATAGTTGTCTGCCACATCTATTCATCGCCTCGCTAGCAGCGGTGGCTCTTCCGTCCCAAGGACCGGCCCATAGATTTCCACTGCTCTCCTCTCCTCTGCCTTCTGCGCAGCCACGCGTCAGGCACTGGACCCAGCTGTTCCTTCTCTTCCTCATCAGCCACTTCCAGACCTGGAGGCTGTTGATTCTCCATCTGAGGGCTGACAGACAGCCCATCCTCTGCCTCTGTCTCTCTCTCTCTCTCTGACAGCTCCATTTGCTCTTCCCCCTCAGAGCTCTCAGGTTGCCTTGATGCTGACCCTGACTCCCACACCTCCTCATCTGATTCAGCTGCTGGAGGGGCCGGCAGTGGACAGGCCACAACAATATAGCTCTTTTATGACTGGTGGAATTCAACTCCCAGAATTCCTGAGCCAGCACGACTGGCTCAGGGATTCTGGGAGTTGAAATCCGCCAGTCATAAAAGGGGCTAGAGTTCCCCACCCTTGCTGTAAACCACTTAAGGAAAATAGGAGTCTTTTCCTGGTGCCATATAGGAAGACGTCACCATTTCATGCAGGAAATGGACCTGTTGGTTTTACCAATTCAGAGGCAGCCGACTCCCACATAGCTCCACACAGCTTACGTGCACTTGATTAATGCATGCATCCATTTCTTCCCTCCTCCCCCCAAAGCCCCCCCCCACCGCAAAATGTTCTGTACCTCCCATTCCTGAATCGGCTGAAGGGATGGGGCTTCCCCGGGTTTTCCCTATATGCTTCTGTTTCATTTGCCCTACGGTGCCTGGCTGCCCCTTTCCGTAGCCGTTCTGAACGTTGGTGCCGGAAGAGCTGTTAGCTTTGTGAGGTGAGGCAGGGGGGCTGTTGGCCTTGTTATTCGTATGTCCGCTGGCCTGTCGGTCTTTTAGCCTCTTCTTCAGATGTTCTTGCATTTTGAGAGTCCTTTCGTCTCGCTGAACAAAGTTTGCTCTGCCGTGGGAACGGGACTCTAGAGTGACAAAGGCAAAAAAGAACCCATTAGATGGAACACCAACTGTTAAGAGAGTTGTGTTTAAATGCCTTCAAGGCTTAAGACAGACACGGAATCAAAAAGATAAATTACCTGCATATTGCTTCACGGCGCTAACAACCAGGCCCATTTTTGCAACTTACACAAATATACACAATTTGAGTGTATATATATGTATGACATTATATAAGAGAAAAAGAATATGAACAAGCACAAGAGTAGGGTAGGGTATAAAGTAAACCCTATACGGTTTTATTAAATGCCCATGCCATACAGGTAGTCCTCGCATTACAACAGTTCATTTAATGATTGTTCAAAGTTACAGCAGCACTGAAAAAAGTGACTTATGACCGTTTTTCACACTTATGACCATTGCAGCTTCCCCGTGGTCACGTGATCCCCTTTTGTGACCTGGCAAATGGGGAAGCCAGATTCACTTAACAACGGTGTTACTCGCTTAGCAACTGCGGGGATTCACTTAACAACGGTGGCAAGAAAGGTCGTAAAATTGGGCAGAATACACTTTACAACTGTATGAATACAGCTTTCCATCCTTCTGAGGTGGGTAAAATGAGGACCCAGATTGTTGGGGGCAAGAGGCTGACTCTATAAACCGCTTAGAGAGGGCTGGAAAGCACTGTGAAGCAGTATATAAGTCTAAGTGCTGTTGCTATTGCTAAAGGATTCACAAACTTTCTATCACCAATGCAAATTTAGGGCAATTATGTTAAATGCAACTCTACTGTCTGGAAGGGAGAGGAAAAAAAGAACGAAGCACTTAAGAAAATAGTAAAGATTATCTATCTTGCCTTCACTTTGTATACTCAAGGTGGCATAGAAAATGCTTCCTATAAAGGAGAATATTTGTAGCTAGGATTGAAATCTGGGGTCCTTGATGCTTTCTAAGCTTGGTGGTTTTCTTGCAGACATTTTATTACCCAATCTAGGTAACATGCTAGTAAGGAGTTCTTACTAGCACTGAAATGTCTGCAGGAAAACAAACAAGCTCAGAGAACACCAAGGACCCCTCATAATGCTTCCTCCTTCTGTTTTCCCTAGAGCAACTACCCTCTGAGGTGGGCTGGCTGAGAGAAAACCCTTGGCCCACAACAAGTTTTCTTACAAAGTTTTCTAAATTGCAGGACGCATGAGCTGATTTCTTTAAAAGCAGGCTTCAGTTATGGATTTGTTTTTCCCTCTACGGGGGAAGCTGACCCATACTTACGGAGTGAAATCAAGAAAAAGGAAGTTAAAAGTTCTCTGTTCACAGTACTAGCATGTCTGCAGCCACCTGTATTGGTTATATACCGTAACATAGGTGGTCCTCGACGTACGACCACAATTGAGCCCAAAATTTCTGTCTTTCAGCCTTGTGAACAACCTCTGAAAATAACCTCAGGAGCTGGCAATGAGGTACCTGCGTGCTCCAACATCTGTGATATTATAGGACGGCATCTAAAGAAATTCCCAATAAAACAATATGTACTTTCACGCTTTCCAAATGTGCGAAGACTCTAACTTCCAGATTTTACCAAGCTGGGAGTCAAAGCTACAATGCAAATGGAAAGTGCTTCAGATAAAGAGCTACTCAAGGAGCCCTGGTGATGCAGTGGTTAGAATGCAGTATTGCAGGCTAACTCTGCCCACAGCCTGGAGTTCAATGCTGACAGGACTCAAGCTTGACTCAGCCTGCCATCTTCTGAGGTCAATAAAAGGAGGAGCCAGATTGTTGGGCCTGCGTGCTGATGTAAACCACTCGGAGAGTGCTGTAAAGTGCTATGGAGCAGTATATAAGTCTAAATCAGAGGTGGGTTTCAGCGGGTTCTGACCAGTTCTGGAGAACTGGTAGTAGAAATTTTGAGTAGTTTGGAGAACCGGAAAATACCACCTCTGACTGGCCCCGCCCCATCTATTCTCTGTCTCCCGAGTTCCAGCTGATCGGGAGGAAATGGGGATTTTGCAGTAACCTTCCCCTGCCCCGCCCACCAAGCTCCGCCCACAAAACCAGTAGTAAAAATGTTTGAATCCCACCACTGGTCTAAATGCTATTGCCATTATTCCCATAAGGACTTAAGAAACCAACTGCAGAGGGAAAGTAAGTTTCAACACTGGTTCTGAAAATATCCAGGTACCAAACAGTCAAGGAAGCATCAAGCTCTGGCCCACCTAAGTGCAGGGGAGCTTGCTATAAGATTGCTTCCCCCCCTCCCCGCCGCCCCCTTCTTTCCAACTAACCCCTCACCTTGATCTTGGTAAAGATGAGGCGATGGTGGTGGTGGATGCTGATGAATGAACTGCGGTGGGATTTCTCCCGTTCCTGGAACCGGAGGGTACACAGGATGAGGGGGGTGGGGAAGCAAAGCAGGGTGGGGGTGAATATAATGGGGCACATGTGGAGGAGGTGGATGCATGGAGGGGTGAAATTCAGTCGAGTGTGGCATAACTATGACCTTCCGAACTCCATTCTCTTCAACCACCTGCAATAGAAAGTGAAAAAGAGCTATATGAGGGTTTTTTTTTTAAAAAAAAGATAATATACAATTATAATGAGAGCTAGTTTGGGCTAGTGGTTAAGAAAGCAAGAGGCTATGAGTTCAAGTCCCGTCTTAGCCACGAAAACCAGCTGGGGTGACTTTGGCCCAGTCCGTTCTCCCAGCCCATCCCACCTGGGTTATTGTTGTGGGGAAAACAGGAGGAGAAAGGTGTGTTGGATACGTTCACCGCCTTGAGTTATTTGTAAAAATAATAAAGGCAGGATACAAATAAATTTAAAAATGCTTTGGATTTTTCTACATAACAGATTGTTTTAATCTGGGACTTTGGGTACCAAACATTAAACCTACAGGCAGAGAGATAAACCCTAAATGCAAACACGGTTAATCATTCCTCAAATTAATATGTAGATGTAACAGAACCTAACCTAATACCCCAAGCAAAATGCAGGCAACCTTCTACTTTTTGCCGTCTCTTAATCTTAAATATTTAAATCAGAAGAAAATGAAGCACAATTCATTTTTTTTTTAACATGGATAGGAACTAAATGTACTTATTAGCTTTCGCTAACCTGGAACCCTTCAACTGAGCTGGGATTGGAACTCCCTAGAATGGCCGATGCCATTAAATAAGGCTGCAGAAATGCATTGTTGTGACTTTCTTTGTCAGCCACAGCTAAAGCTTACAGACTACAAATTCTGGGAACTGCTGCCTGGTTTTGGGAAGGAAGAGATAAAACTTTAGCAAAGACAAGATTAAATTCAATTGTGCAGCTTATACAACAAGTACGTAAGCAAAGAGAAGGACGTTATGTGTTTAATGTGGTTTATCGTAAGCCCTAGAGTGGAAATAAGGGATGAATTATACACTCAGAAGTGTACTGTTGGCATGTAACACAATACCAAAAGGGTTATTAAACAATCGACTGAAAGTATCCTATTGGCCACCAGCAAAATCTAGGCAGCTTATGTCTAGGACAAACAATGTCATAACTGACCAACCAAATATTTTATCCTTTGATAAATTATTCTGCTTGAAACTTGTTTAATTTAGCCAACCTGTTCTCACATTTCCTAGTCAGGTAAACAGGATTTGGGAGAGATTTGGCATCATTCAGTATTCCAAACATGTACACAACCATAGATTCCTAATTCAACGCAAGTCAGATTAGATGGGAAACCATTCTCTTCCAAAGGAGAAAAAAACCGATTATTGTTTGAAATGCGATTTGCAGACCACATTACAACTAAAGCACATTTAACTTCTGGCTACCCTATAACAACATTTAAAAGCAAGACTTCCTTCCTCATCCATAATATATATATAAAGCAAAGGCATCCACGGTGAAAAGCATTTATATAATATGCTGCGATGCAATCCTTTGCAAGAATGGTTTTGCTATCATAATGCTTTAACCCAACTGAATAATTTTTCCCTACTAACTGTTGAGAAAGCAAAAGCAATCTTTTCTTAGGTTCATTCAGAATTAGAGGAATTGAACCTTAATAAAAAAAACAGGCTGCTAACATAGCCATTATATTTAAGTCAAACAAATTACAGACATTAGCTTCAGATACTTGCAAGATTCTAGGATGAGATTATCAAAATTGTATGTTGTTATGAAATTTCAAATGGAATTGTTTGGCAGAAGGTATTTGAGGTATTTCATAAGATTTTGGACAGTGTCTGACGCCTGAAAAGCTTGCCAATTCCTAGACCAAAAGACTCAGACGCCTTCTTCTCCATCTGCCTAATATTTTAGATTTTAAAAGAGGAGGAGAGAGGACAGCAGAGTCTAATCTCATAGGGGGAAAAAAGCATGTTAAGTGTTCTTGAGAAAATGCTTAATGTTTCTCCTGTTAACTCAGTTTATTTCCTGCTTAATTAAATGCACACTGACTGTGGGATAAAGGATGAGCTTCCCAGTTTCTCAACCTTGATCTCTTAGAATATTTAGCCAATTCTAATACTTCTGGAGTTTCCAAATTAGGACAGGCTGATTAGCTATCATGAAAAAAAAAAAAAACCCAAAAACGAGAAAGATGAATCAGCAGAAGATATGATCCACTTCAAGTTCCTGTTAGCTGGTGCCTTGATCTCGTTATAAAGGCAAAAGGAGAAAAGATTTTTCGTGGGGATTTTTTGTTTCTCTAAACCGTGAACATTGTGATTCTGATGAGCATGGAACATTACAAGGCTGATACTGAAATTCAAGGCCTTCTCAAAGATTCCCTTTGAGATTGAAAAGGAGATGATAAGCTGGCTCCAGAATTGTCTGATTCAGCCCCATTGAAGCCCAACATTCAGAGAAGAATGCTTCTGAGTCATCCGTGCCAATCAGAAATTCCACCAACGCTACAATGTTCAAGAGCTAATGCCCTCCGCAAGAGCAGCGGAAGGATCACAGAAGAATCTAAGAAATCTGAAGTACCGTATTTTTCAGAGTATAAGATGCACCTTAGTTTTTGGGGAGGAAAATGGGGGGGGGGATTCTGCCTACCAGGTATTCATCTGGCTAGCGTCCTTAGCCTGGTCAGCTTCAGCACATTAGTTCGCTCGCTGGTTTTGAGGTTGGGGCTGGTTGAGGCTAAAAAACAGCTTCTAAAGCACAGCTGATCGTTGGAGGGAGCAGCAATTAGAAAAGCAGGCAAAGCGCAGAAGATCGCTTCGCTCGCAAGCGCCGCATTGGGGCTGAAAAACAGCTTCAAAAGCACAGCTGATCACTGGAGGGAGCACCAGTGACTAAAGCAGGTGAAGCACGGAAGGGGTAAAAGAAGGCAGCAGCTGTTCCAGGTAGCCATTTTGGGCACCGCGTGTCGCATTTTCAGCCTGTAAACGCATCGCGTTTTTGGCGGGCGGCGATGTGCTTTGGCAATCCCCGCAGCCTTGAAGGACTCTCAAATGGAGCATTTGGAGGCTGAAAACACGATGCACAGAGCCTAAAAACACAAGCCATTGTCGATGACAATTTCTGCAGACAGGAAGAGGATGTGCGGAGGCCGAAGGGTGGAGGCCGGTGGGTGGGCGGGGTTGCATTTGGAATATAAAACGCACCCAATTTTTAAGCTTCTTTTAAGAGGTGGGAAAATGTGTTTTATACTCCGAAAAATATGGTAATCAGGCACAGCTGTCTATAGCTCTTGCCAACACCAAGGAACAATTTGTATAAAGTTATAGGAAAACCTGAACTTACAAAAGGCATTAAAAAGGCATGTGAAATGCTGAATATAAAAAGAAAGATAAGGGACAGTCCACTCTTTAAAGCACCACTGTGATTGCTATTCTTCTACTACCAAAAATAAGACTGTTGAAAGGGCTACCATTAAGCAGAAGAATAGAAAATCAACTGAACATTTAAAAACCTCTTGCACTTTGAAATAATATAAAATACACCGTACTTCAGTTTTTAGCAATAGGCTCTTGTTAAAAGCTTGGTTTTGAACTGGATGCCAAACTAAGCTCCAGATGTTGGACTACACTCAAACAAGTATGAAAAACACATCCCAATCTCATTTATTCCTCAGATTTTGAGCCATTCTCATTTATATTCTTTCTCTCTCTTTCATAAAACCTCTTGAGCATTAACTACAATGTGGTGTATTTGGAGCAATGTTTTCAAATTCGGCATTAAAGACAACCTTACATTTTACGACTAAGCATTCTACACGTCTAGGGGGAACTGAAGAAGCTTCTTGGATATGAAGTGAAATATCTTCAAGCAAAAACAAATAAAAGTCCAGTTGCCTTTTGAAAAAGCACCTTTGGGATAACCATTGTACCCATATTGTTCTGCTGTTTATTGTTAAAAAAAGAATAATTCAATTACAATTTATAAGGTATAGTGAGAACAAGAACTCATATGTCAACTAACAGGCCCTCCTGATTTCTAATATGCCATGATCCCTTGAGCTGTTTCTCTAACACCTGGCTAAGGCTGTGAAAGCAAACTATTGACCATACAGTACTATTAAAGACTAATGCAATATTTGGATTACTTTCCTCAAACTGACTGTAGGCTAGTTTTGGCTCAATGCAAGGCTGTGTTGTTATAGCTGCAGATTTGAGATTTTAAAACAATCACCTTTTTTTAAAAAAATAGTAATTTAAGCAACAGTGTCTGGAGTCCTCTGTCTCTACTGTTCTCATCCCTACAGGCTGCTGACTCAAACCTTCTTGAACTTCCTTGCTATAAAACCTGGTTTTGCCTAATAGGCTTTATATTTGGCACCTGGTTTTCGGGTTCATGGTCCACCATGTGCTTAATTTGTAGCCTGTACAAGACAATATCCTTAGCGATTGGGCTGTATGTCCACTTTAGGATTATGGGAAATTATGGGTGACTAAAAGTGATTAAAGGGACGCAGTGGCTTAGTGGCTAAGATGCTGAGCTTGTCGATTGAAAGGTCAGCAGTTCGAATCCCTAGTGCCGCGTAACGGGATGAGCTCCCATTACTTGTCCCAGCTTCTGCCAACCTAGCAGTTCGAAAGCACGTAACAAAAGCAAGTAGAAAAAAAGGGACCACCTTTGGTGGGAAGGTAACAGTGTTCCGTGCGCCTTTGGGGTTTAGTTATGCCGGCAACATGACCACAGAGACATCTTTGAACAGTGCTGCCTTTTCGGATTTGAAACAGAGATAAGCACCGCCCCCTAGAGTTGGGAACGACTAGCACATATGTGCGAGGGGAACCTTTATCTTTACCTAATGGACTACCTCCATTAGTCACCTTAAAAGTGACTAATGGAATGAGAAAAGAAAAAGAGGAGATATTCAGGTTTTTTCTCTCACTTGTCACCCTTGTTACCTTTATGGATTATAAAAAGGGATAAATTCCCCACCACTCACTTGGAAAATCTCTCTTTTATAAGTGTTCAAAGGATCTGAATGATTACCTGAGAAACGTAACCAGGAGGCACAAATATTGGAGGGACAGAACCATTTGGTGACATCATAGGAACATGTGCTGGACCTGAAAGGAAACCAAGCAACACTGATTCATGACTCCTTGCAGAGTACTAAAACCAAGCACATTCACAGTTTATCTGACAAACATTATCATCGAATAGGCCACCATGCGTAGGCCCATCCATTTCATTCTTCCATCATACCATTTAGCAAAAAATGGGGAATGGGGTCAAATGGATACAGGTTTTTGGCTGGATATTTCAACCTTGGCAACTTTTAAGATGGGTGGACTTCAACTCCCCAAAATTCTCCAGCCAGCCTGGAAAAACAGTCCCATGCTGTTGAAAATCTCAGTGAAAGAGCCAAGTTCAGACAACAGATTTTTTTAAAAAAAAAGACCTCTAAAAAATGCTCAACAATCTAACATAGAAAACTACTGATCAGATCAACAAAGACCTTCATCTTAAATGATTTCTTTAAAGGCAAGTGTTTTATGAAGACCTTGAGGTTGGCCCATTAAAAAATTACAATGGACTCATGTACTCGATCTGTTTGACGAGGCCACAGATTGCTTTTTAGATCTGCAAGAAAGCTAGCCACTTTGAAGGAGAGCCTTCCTAGGCAAGTTCTTTATTTCTGCCACATTCAGAGTGAGTTTTATTTAAACTGAATACCTCTAGAAACAAAACCAAGTAGGTAAGCTATACCTCGACTCTTGCTTGAAAACTTTGGGGGGGGGGGGAAATGTCTTCTCTAGTGTGCCCCCCCGCCCCCTCTTTTTGCATTTTGGTGGCTCAACAGCTGCTAGTAGCTCACTAAGTTTCGGCACCAAAGAAGCAAGGCCTCTGATCCCTTCTCATGCGATATATTCTACATCAGGGGCGTCAAACTCGATTTCATTGAGGGCCACATCAAGGTTGTGTTTGACTTTGGAGGGGCCGGGGTGCGTGTAGCCAGGGTGGGCGTGGCCAGCTTGATGTCACGCGTGTCGGGGGCGCCTGCCAGAGAAAATGGGCTCCTGATCTACGTTTTCGGCTGGGATGGCCTCCTGCAACCCTCTGCCAGCAAAAATAGAGCTCGGGAGGGCCGGTTTTTGCTGGCAGAGGCACCACGAGCCAGTCCTTCGCTGTTTCCAGAGAGGCCCCGCGTGCCACATCTAAGCATCCAACGAGCCAGATCCAGCCTTGAGTTTGACACCCCTGTTCAATATCACCCATGCTAGGCAAAAAAAGGCAAGGTGGCAGAGAGGTCTCCAACCTCGAAGTTGGAGGTCCAGTAAAATATCCCTTTATGACATCAGACTGGATTAGTTTTGATCACGTTCGGCTTGTGACCACTCAAAATGCAGAAGCTGAGAATAGCTTTCACAGAATGACACTGTGGTTTTGAGATCTTTACCAGAAGCCTTAATCTTTCCTTGTGGCTATTATTTGGCCTTCGACATTAGAGTTAACTTCTTTGCCCTATAACTGGTCTTCTAGAGAGATGGCCAGCTCTTTACTGTGGTTATAAGAATAAGAATAATTTTATTTCTATACCGCCCTTCTCCCGAAGGACTCAGGGCGGTGTACAGTCTATTAAAAGCACAAGACAAACATCAATTAAAATAATTTAAAATTATTAAATAATTCGGCTCAATTTAAAACCCCAGAAATTTAAAACACCCAATTTAAAATTATTATGTTGATAGCCCAGCCTAGCAGAACAACAGGGTCTTGAGTGCACAGCGAAATGCCCAGAGGTCGGAGATTATAAAGGTTATGATGATTGCAAGATCATTCTGTGTAGGAAATGGACTTGACTCAATAACCTTCAACTTTCCTCAATCTGAGTTCCTTCTAAATGTACGGCCTTCAACTTCCAAAATTCTCAGAAGTAGAATTCAGAGGAATTCCTGCTGTTGGAGTCTAGATATCAGTAAAGTTGTTGTCTTGTTATGAACCTGCAGAATTATGATAAAGTCCTCTAGCCATGTTCATTTAATAGGCATGCAGTATCTGATATTAGTAATTTCAGAGTATACCCTTGTGGCATTGTTTACCTTGAATACACTGGATATGACCATCTTCAGTTCTTATTGTGAACGTCTCTCCTGGGTTTACTTGCACCAGAATAACCTAGGAATAAGAATATTAAGTCCTATTTTGAACTTCATCTGAAACCGACATATAACTTTGCAAAACTAAACACATCTGATTAGAAACATTAGTGATAGTAATCAGTAAAAATCAAACTGAAGTCACACGTGCATTTTTTAACCTTTTAAATGGGCATACAGTACAAAATTGTACCAGATTTGAAAATAAATCCAGCAAATTAGAGAATCCCTTCCCTGCTGCGCTTACAATTGTTTCCTCTGACTAACAACTAAACAAATAGTATTGCAGAAAATTTCCATTATTCTCCAATCACTAAATCATATAAAACCAATTATACAGAAAAAAAAATAATCCATGTTCTAATCTAATCCATGTTTGACTGTTCCCCTCAAATGATAATTGAGGTGCGTCCATTTTTTCTCATAAGTGGTTGCTCACATTTTTATGCTTTCTTTCTTCACTGATTTCCAAATAACTTAGTGGTTTTAATTACAATTTCATTGGAAATTACAGGTGGTCACTCTTTCTGCAACAGGGGTTTCTCAAAGACTAAGTGACCACAGACATTGCAAAAGAGACTTGGGTTATACAACCCAGAGGGCTTGGGGGGTGTGTGTTTTTTTGGGGGGGGGATGTTTACACCCGTCTCCCAGATAGTATACAGTATGCAACCATGTTTTACACCAGGGATGTCCAACCTTGGCAAATTTAAGACTTATGAACTTCAACTCCCAGAATTCCTCAGTCACCTTGGCTGGCCGGGGGATGCTGGGTATTGAAGTCCACAGGTCTTAAAAGTTGCCATGGGTGGACACCCCTGATTTTATAAACTTATTAATGTGTCTTGTACCACACTGTACCTCTTTTGCTACAGAAAGACAAGTGGACAAGGAAAATCTATGCAACTGTCGTTTTGGAGTTACTTAAAGGAAGAATGAAAAAGAAAACGTAAATAAGAAAAGAGGGAATATTATACATTTCTACACTTCGGTTCTTAAGACAACATTGCGTTTTGCAGAGAGGTAATCAGCCGAGGGATTGTATTGTTCCATAAGAACAGCTGGCGTACAATGCAATTCCTCAAGTAGGCCAACATATCAATTCTGGATTTACATTTGTACATAAAACAGAACAGTGTTTTTAAAAACACAAAAAACAAGTTAGCAAAACCACCAAAATGTTGATAAACATCTGTGTGTGTGTGTGTGTGTGTGTGTGTGTGTGTGTGTGTGTGTGTGTGTGTGTTAGAAATAAATGGCCATTGTGATTTCTAATTCTACTGCCAAATTCCTAGGATCTGGGACAAAAATTTCCCCAAAACATTTTCACATATAAATGAGATCTAAGTGAAGTCACTGCAATGATACCAACTACAGTGATACTGATATAGCAAAAGGCAGATTATTTAACCCAGGAGAGTCTGAAAATATTGCAATTCCTGGCAAACTGCAGTTGAACAGTAATAGCCAACATTCTGTATTTCTTCTGGCAATTAAGACGATATTTGAATAGAAATATAACAATGGTCTGATTTATCTACCACCTCTTCTGGTCTTGTGCTTGAAGAAGTAGAAAGTTTCCCCCTCGCCCCCCCAAAATTAAATGGTATTAGCTTGACTGCGCTTCTTAATCCATAATAGTAACAGAACTACAGACCAAGGAAGTACAATTTTATATGCAATTTCTCAAGAACTTTCTTTGCTTGAATTCAGGAATTGCAGTACTGGCAGTCCTCGACTTACAACCACAGTTCATTTAGTGACCGTTCGAAGTTTACAACGGCACTGAAAAAAGGGACTTATGACCCTTTTTCACACTTATGACCGTTGCAGCATCCCCATGGTCCTGTGATTTATATTCCGATGCTTGACAACTGATTCAGATTTATGACAGTCGCAGTGTCCTGGGGTCATGTGGTCACCTTTTGCGACCTTCTTACAAGCCAAGTTAGTGGGGAAACCAAGTTCACTTAACAACCATGAATGATTCAGTTAACAAATGCGACAAGAAAAGTCGCAAAATGGGGCTAACACACTTAACAAATGTTTCACTTAGCAACATAAATGTTGGGCTCAACTGTGGTCATAACTTGAGGACTACCTCAGTGGTGGGATTTACATTTTTTTACTACCGGTTCTGTGGGCGTGGCCTGGTGGGTGTGGCAGGGGAAGCATACTGTAAAATCTCCATTCCCACCCCACTCCAGGGGGAAGGATACTGTAAAATCTCCATTCCCACCCCACTCCAGGGCAAAGATACTGTAAAATCTCAATTCCCTCCCCACTCCAGGGGGAAGGCTACTGTAAAATCTCCATTCCCTCCCCACTCCAGGGGGAAGGCTACTGTAAAATCTCCATTCCCTCCCCACTCCAGGGGGAAGGATACTGTAAAATCTCCATTCCCTCCCCACTCCAGGGGGAAGGATACTATAAAATCTCCATTCCCTCCCCACTCCAGAGGGAAGGATACTGTAAAATCTCCATTCCCTCCCCACTCCAGGGGGAAGGATACTATAAAATCTCCATTCCCTCCCCACTCCAGGGGGAAAGATACTGTAAAATCTCCATTCCCTCCCCACTCCAGGGGAAGGATACTGTAAAATCTCCATTCCCTCCCGATCAGCTGGAGGCAGAGAATAGATGGGGGCGGGGCCAGTCAGAGGTGGTATTTACCAGTCCTCCGAACTACTCAAAATTTCTGCTACCGGTTCTCCAGAACCTGCTGAATACCACCTCTGGACTACCTGTATAAAACCCTTCACTGCTTTTCCTCAGAAGGGAAAATACCCTTTAAAAGGCCTTATTAAAACTATCTGGGAAGGAGCTACGAAGAGAACAGTTGTTAGTAATTTGTGACATCCTTCTGAAATGGGGAGAGCCACAGCTGAGCAATACGTCATGCGCTTTGCAAAGAGGAATGCACAAGTTAACTCTATGACAATTCTGAGCAGGGCTGGAACAGATTCTTGGTTGAAGCCATTATGATCATGATACAAGGCTCCTTTTAAAGTTCTTGTGATTTTTAAAAATTCAAAGCTTTCCTCAACCCCCAACCCTTCTGGGGTTTTAAACAAGCCAGCAGCTTTCTGACTATAAACTACTTTTATTTTTATTCAGCGTTATTACAGCCCACTGAAGCAAATGTTTTCCTGCTATTCTGATCCAAATGTACCTTTTTGTAAACAGTTTTCTTAAAACTTTGCATTGTTGCCACCAGCCTTTCGATAAGGAGCATTTTTTTTTTTTACTGAATAAAAATCCAAATTGTTCCAGACTGAACAATTCTGATGTTATTTTACTTAGCGATGGTCACAATTCTAAGTCTAAAATCGAAGTCTTTTTCATTTGAGAAACATCGTAAATTTAATAAGATGTACATTCTCAGTAAATGAAAAATAAAAAGGCCAAGTTGGTTTATACGTAGAACAGATAACATAAAGGGGGAATTAAATAATGGCCTAATACCAGCACAGCCAAGCCTTTTGCTTCTTGCTGGGAAGACTTTTTTCCCTCCTATAAGAAATCAAATAGGCCGTATTTTTCAAAACTCCTGACCCGATTTCCCAAGGCTGAATTGGTTAAATATTTTAGATTGTAATAGAAGGCTTTTTGAGACAAGTTATGACTCCCTTCTGACCAAGGAGAGGTACATTTTTATCTCAACTCTTTTCATTAAAAGGTCATGTGCGTAATATCTAGGACATAGTATTCGGTGGCTGTATCTCAGCAGGTCAAAGGGAGATAATTTCTCACTAAACAACCTTCAGAAGCCTATATTTTATCTGCAGCTGTTCTAGCAAAAAGTTCTGGGAGGAAAAAAATGCAAGAAAGATATGGGAACCTACCCGAAGGCACTAATCTTCATAACAAGTGTGATATCTGCAATGATTTTGAGCAGAAGCTTACAAAGATGCTTACCTTCACATTCATTTCCACAAATATATTGATTCTGCAGGTTTTGCTTTAAATTGCCCCGTGTTTAGAATTATTTTGCAAGCTTCAAAAAGCTGGAGCCCACCCTCAAGCTTCAAATTATATCAGAATAGATTTACAACAAGGTGAAAGTGATTATTAAATGTCAGCTAATCTGGATTTCTATAGTTGTGTCTTAAGAACTGAACAATTTGCAAGGCTACTGATAACTTGGCTCCTGGAAAATAAAACAAAACCTTCAAGGGCTCCCTCACCCAGAAACGTAAGACAAGAAGTTTAAAAACATACTGGTCAATGTGGAGCCAACAGAGTGAAAACAAAGATTTCCTGAAGTTTTAATTGTGTGTGATAAATCTGGTCATGCAAGTCCTTGAATTAATCTAATAAAACTTCCAGGGCATCTAAAATGTTTGGGTCCTTCATAGATTTTTCAACTGCACTAGAATGCTTTGCTTAGAAAACTCTCGCATTTCTTGCAATATTTATCTCAAACCAATTAGCTGGGCAGTAGCTCTGAGCTCTTTCCAAGCTAACTCTGAACGCACATAGAACTTCTTTTGTGCAATTTTTAACATGAGTGCTGAATCACGCACCTGATTTACATAAATCAATACATCTTTTTCTTCAAAAGGGACCAATATATTTGACAACATGGATCCTACAAGGGTTGACCATCACATAAACTAATAGGGATTCTCAGTTCCACGTGATAATCTTTTTAAACAATTATAAGAAGTTCAAATCTGCAACATGGCTTCAAAAAATCTACTATTCAAGGAAAAATCCTCCGGACATCCTTAAAGCAAGGCCTGGGATCTAAATTCTTGCATTAGATTATAAAGATAATCTTAATTGAGGATCTTCACATTATTACCCCTTACTGTAAACACTATTATTAAAACTGATTCACCAGATAAAAGAAGGAAATATATCAACACTCCATTGCACAATGCAACTCATTGTAAGATGTAAGAAGCAATATAAGTCTTTCCTAAAAGAAAGAAAAGAAAAGTAAAGAAAAATGATCGGCCAACAAAAGCTATTTTAGAACATCACAGCATGGATACTTTAGATTTGCATGTATGGGAGATTCTGTATGTATCTAGACAGAAATACCATTTTACATCTGGCATAAACAGCTTCGTATATTTTCGGTTCCTTAAACTAACACTCATAGTTTTAGAAAATCACATGACAATATGATTCTTCCTGTCCTTAAGGCACTGAATTTATAAAACAGAATATTCTCCATTTAATGGCAATAGTTCAATTATAGTTAATCACAGACTTCTACAGAATGGCCATTTTCCCACTGTTTTTAAATTAAGATTATATCTGATTGACATCTAGTTAATTTTTCAGAGTTAACAAGCACACAGCGGAGGAATGAAACCGATACTGCTAAACATAATGACAATGATCTTGGATCTTGGAACTTGTTATCCAATTTTAATAAAATCAAATATGTTCCAAAGATTCCAAGGGGATTGTTAAGCCATGGCTTGCTTAAACATCCTTTGCTAAAGAAACTGTAATCAGAGGAGCTTAATCATGTTAAGCCATTATCTACAAACTGAAGTGACACAGAAGATGTGATCATCCCTTCTAAGCATTTGCAGAAGGGAACACTTTGAAGATTCCCATCTTATGCAGGTCAACTTACCTGTTGTGTGGTGTCCCCATTGACCATATGAGGTAGAAGTGGCACTTCATTCAAAATAGGTGTGGCTTCTAATGGAGGTGGCTGGTCTGCCATCATAACTGAAAGGACCGATCATCAATGATTTCTCTCAGATCGGCTACCTGGGAAAACAGAAATGCGGTCTCAGATGTCAACAAGTTCTTATTATGATACGGAATTAATTATCTCTGGGGCTTTGGGCTCTGAAAAATCACCCACCTACTCAGAAAAATCCCAAAGCAAAAAGTTCAAATATCAGTAATAGAAAAGGACCAGCATCTTACCGGCAACATCCAGCATAGAACAAGAATCAGCAACTCGCCTAGGTATCAAAGATGCTGCTGTCTAGCTTTCCCCGACTTTAAACACAGCATCTTCGATGATTCTTTCCAGAGTTGGTGCAAAAAACTGGTACTCACTTCTATTATGACAAGCAATTTTGTCAATAGTGAAATAAAAAGGTGATTTTCCAAAAGCCACACCCTTTATCAAAAAATGTGGCTTCTCAGACTCTTCTTTCAATAAAACCTACTTCAACCCTCCACCAGCATATTGAAAAGAGAGAGAAAAAAACAGCACAAATCAAGGAAAGTCCTCCGGGAGCTAACCAAGCATTCAAATTACTGGTTTAAAAATATAACCGGCTGTGAAAAACATGCCTGAAACATTTGAGATACAGGTGGCAGTTTGGAGGACTGGAAGGAGAAGTCAGGTGGTGTGCAGTCTCTATTTCCATATTTGAGGTTTCTAAGCACATTATATGGCACTCTTGCATGAAGAAGGCTTTTCTAAAAAGCAAATGATTTGTTGGACACACAAGAGAAAAAATAGGATGCTGCATTACTTATTTAGATTTATAGCACGGTTTCTAAACCAGCCTCTGGAGTTATTACAGAAGCTCTATACAGTCTTCACCATATGAGAGAAAGGGAGAAGTGAACTGCAAAGGCTGGGAGCAGATAAGCCATTTACAAGTGGCCCGTTCCCATAAGAATTTAATCAGATCTTTAAAAATACCATGTCAAGGTTTCCAACAACCATTCCAGAGAAAAATTTAGACATAAGAGATTTCTTCAAAAACATTATTATGTTTGCTTTGGACCTCACATCCAAAGACTAAGAATGCAGTCAGTCTGTTGCAAGAGTCATCTTAGCCAAAGGCAGATCTGTGTGTGAGGTCCTTAGTGCACTCTGAGCTTGGTTGTTTTCTTGTGGACATTTCACAACCCAACTAGGTAACATCATCAGGGCTTGGTCCCCCCCCCTCTCTCTCTGTGTGTGTGTGTGTGTGTGTGTATGACATCTTTTCCAAAAAAGGCTCAGGACAGCTATCAGTGTCAAAATAAAACATCACCAATGCAAAAATTCAAGTGCATGTAAAAATATTTTTTTTTGAAAAACTGAAAAATATGTATCATGCACCCACATAATCACCTTTACTCTCTCCCACTGGGTGAAGCAGAAGAGGTTGGTCTTTTAATACTTCAAAGCTGGTCAGACTGTTATTTTGGAGGTGAGGGGGCAAAAAGTGAGGGCAGCTACTGAAAACTGACCCCTAGCCATAGCTGCCACCCGCCCTTCAAGTAGGAATCTAAATATAAGAGAACCCCAAAATACAGACCACTCCCAGGTGAGATAGTCTGACTCGACTCAAAGGAAAAGATGGCATTTCCCTAGAATTGTTAAGAGCTGTCTTTGATGGTCTCAGTTACAGTCTGCTCCTCCCCACTCTGACCAGATGTACTCCAGGCACTGGATCAATGCTTTCATTACCGCAACTATTTTGCCATAGACTGAGATGTATAGCTGTGGTGGCGCAGTGGTTAGAATGCAGTACTGCTGGCTACTTCTGCTGATTGCCAGCTGCCAGCAGTTTGAGTCTCACCGGGCTCAAGGTTGACTCAGCCTTCCATCCTTCCAAGGTGGGTAAAATGAGGACCCAGATTGTTGGGGAAAATATTCTGACACTGTAAACCGCTTAGAGAGGGCTGCCAAGCACTGTGAAGCGGTATGTAAGTCTAAGTGCTACTGCTATAGATGGATATAATAAACTTTTTGATGATACTGAACCTCACATCAGATACAACTTCATCTGCCCTCTCCCGCTATCACTCATTGGAACTGTTCCTTCAGGGAGATGGAGAACATTGCAAGATGCTGGCCCCCATTCCAAAGCCTTAGAGATCGCCCAGGATAACGTGGTCTAGTGGTTCTCAACCTTTTCTTTCACCACAGACCCCCTTTAAATATGTTTTGTGGCCACGGACCACCAAGGCTGAACTCAAGATTTAAATCATGAGATTTCTTTAAGCCTTCACGGGCCCCCTGTGACAACATCATCGCCCTGTGGACCACAGGTTGAGAACAGCTGCCATAGTCAATGACACTGAAAGCTATTGAGAAATCAAGGACAACCGAGAACATATGCCTCTGGCCCAACCTCTGCTCAGGTCACATCAAGATATGACCAAGGTAGTTTCTGTGTAATACACCAGCCTGAAACATGACTGCTTGAAGTCCCCCCCAAAAAGTATTTCTTCTAAGACCCTTTGCAGTTCCCTTCTGGATGCAGTTTCAAAATTACTGTGATAACAAATAGTGTGTCACCAATTGAGTTAAGGATTAATAACCAAAATGATTTTCAATCATTCAAAACAGAATAACAGTGCCTCTAAGGAAAGCAAAATACTTTCCCATTTACCACGGGTATCAGACTAATCCACTCACCACATTAAGAAGGGCTAATTGCACAGACAGTGCTGCTCCCTATAAATTTCATCTCTTTCTAAAAATTAAAGAAATTCCTTTGGCAAGTCCCACAGAAAGCAGGTTTTTAAAACAGGTTTAAAACATTCTGGAAAGTGCATCTTTCTTTCTCACTTAGGAAATCTACTCAAGATCTTCACTGCAGAATGATCAGTTCCATGATAGGTAATATTTTATTTATTTTTTACTTTTTAATCATCCTCTAAGCTGGTAGGGAAGCTCCACAGCCCATAACCAAAATTTGATGCAGAAAGTGGAACTGAGAATCAGAGAGAGAGAGAGAGAGAGAGAGAAATGCAAAGCAGGAGGAATAAATGAAGCAACTCTGCAGGGAACTTCAAGGAATTTCTGAAATCACCCCGCCTGCTCTATCTTTTCCTATTAAGGAACGGCTTCTTGCTGTTACTTCTAAAAAAATCAACTAGCAATCAGATTGAAACTGCAGGAACCAGTTGGTTCCAAGAGAAAGGAAATACTTTTCCAGATAAACAGAAACTGAAATGCCGATCAGCTTCAACGAAAGTATGAAAACAAAAAAACCCTATTTCCTCCCAAATACAGGTAGTCCTCAACTTACAACAGTTCATTTAGTGACCATTCAAAGTTACAACAGCAGTGCAAAAAGTGGCTTACGACCATTTTTCGCACTTGCGACCACTGCAGTATCTCCAGGGTCACATGATCAAAATTCAGATGCTTGGCAACCAACTCATATTTATGACGGTTGCAGTGTCCCGTGGTCAGGTGATCACACCTTTTGCGACCGTCTGACAAGCAAAGTCCACGGGGAAGCCAGATTCACTTAACAACCCTGTTACTGACTTAACACCTGCTAGGATTCACTTAACAACTGTGGCACAAAAAAAAAGGTGGTGAAACAGGGCTAAATTTACTTAACTAATGTTTCGCTTAGCAACAAAAATTCGGGGCTCAATTGTGGTCGTAAATTGAGGACTACCTGTATATTTCATGGCAACTTTTCCAAAGCACCCGAAGGCCAGACAAGGAATAATGGATGGAAACTGATCAAGGAGAGATTCAACCTGGAAATAAAGGAGAAATTTTCTGACAGTGAGAACCATCAACTCATGGAACCGAAGTTGCCTTCGGGAGTTGTGGGAGCTTCATCACTGGAGGTTTTCAAGAAGAGATTGAACCGCCATTTGTCAGAAATGGTGTAGGGACTCCTGCTTGGGTGGGGGGTTGGACTAGATGACCTCCAAGGTCCCTTCCAACTCTGTTAATCTGTTATCTGTTATTATTAACTTAATTTTGTTGAAGTAAAGCACCCATTTCCCTGAGAATTCTTGGCAAGATCCACTACTTTGTCACCTCAGACACTGGCAAGTGAGTTTGATCAAAACTGGTAATACCAGCTTTCATTATAGAACTTTTGAAAGAACTAGGTGCCAGGTATGCAAAAACAATCCCAGGTGCTATTCAAAGGCTAAATGTGATCCTTGTTCCCAGAATGCAACACTTCTCAAAACTGGCCTGTTTAAGATACAGTCACCTTAAAATGAATGTTGTGACTGCCATAATGTAAAACATCTAAGATCTGGCAATGAATTGCTTATTAAATCCACACCAAACAAGCTTTGAGTTTGAGCTCTGATTCTAAAGTAATATATGACCCCAAGAATATTTCCAGGAAAAGGAGGGGGGGGAGAGGAATTTAAAGGAGATGAAAGGGTATAAATTGCCTAAAATCGCCTCTAAATGAGATGGATGGTAAAACAAACAAACAAACAAATAACTTGGAGTCATGTTCCTGAATACAGAAGGTTATTTATTTTGGATTTTTTGTTTATTAATCGCAATAGTGGCTGACAAAAGAATATACAATAAACTATAAAAGATAAACATGGGACAAATATGATCCTAAACACAGTGTATGGAATTAGTCCTTCAGAAAAGCCATTGGACATCCCTAGAGACAGATACATTTCCAACAGCTCTTGTCAATGAAAAACAATGTTTATGCCATTTCTATATATGCCATCATCAAATCTGGGAAACAAACCTTCATTTGTGTATTTTGTGAGGCATGGCTATTTCTTCTTTCTTTCTTAACGGTACTTAATATTTTACAAAGCTTTTCTAATATTAATGTTTCATATACTGGATTTGTTGACAGATCTTGAACAGACATGAAGGTGAGTTTACCAAATATTTACCAGCTTAGTAAGCACTAATCCATTATAAAATTTTGACACTTGGGCTGTAACCAAAGCCTATTTGTAAATCTGAAGGTGTGTGTGTATATGTATGTATACAGACACACACAAACAGAGAGAGAGAGAGAGAGAGAGAGAGAGAGAGAGAGAGAGAGAGAGAGAGAGAGAGCAAAATAACTCAAGGATGAAATGCCTAGTCTTTTAAGCAATGACCAGTATAGTTCACGTTTAAAAGCTGCTAGAATATATCCAACTGGAAGATAGCTTTACTCATCCAATTAGTGTTTGATAACCAGAACAACCAACAAAGTCAAAATGTCAATCTCTAGTACCAATCATTAAAAATATGCCTTTTAAAATAACTGCAAAGTTCGATGAAGTTGAAAAAAAATTTAGTCACCAATGAGAACAGTGATTTTAAAAAGCTGTGACAAGTTTTCTGTTATTTCACTTCAAAACACATAGACTTAAGCAAGGCTTTGAAAGTTGCCATTTGATATCAAATTGAATTTGAAGTAGTACTTAATTTAAATTAAACTGTTCTGAAGCACATTGAGGAAGGAAAAATCAAGGATTCCAAATATCTACAATTTAGAACTGGATTTCTTCTCTGTAGTGGTCTTTGCATCTTTACTTCCAATGTTCAAATTTCAAATTTCACTTTAGGAAATGAGACCTGGTATGAATTTGGATTAAGTCCTCAGTTCACAAGATGGCCTTGAAGAATGTGTATCATGGATAGTCAAGTTCAAGGAAAAAGAATTGTATGTTTCACTCCGAAATTAATTTTAGTGAAAATATTTGGAACCTTATGACATTTTTCCTTCTTTCCTAGAAATGGTTCAATAAACACAATAGATAACTGATTGTCCATCATCACCGGTTTAAATAGTAAAGAATATTGAGGTATTACTATTTCTTACAGTTAGTAGAAATTTTAAAAACTATGGTCAACGATCAGGAGTTAATTACTACTACTGTAAAGTTATTGAAGCCAAGGAACAAGTCCAAGGCACGTAGAGGTGAGATTTCACATGAAGTGTTAATACCACTTTATAATGCCTTTGTAAGGCCACACTTGGAATATTGCATCCAGTTTTAGTCGCCATGATGTAAAAAAAATTTGGAGACTCTAGAAAGAGTGCAGAGAAGAACAACAAAGATGATTAGGGGGCTGGAGGCTAAAACATATGAAGAATGGCTGCAGGAACTAGGTATGTCTAGTTTAATGAAAAGAAGGACTAGGAGAGACATGATAGCAGTCTTCCAATATTTGAGGGGCTGCCTCAAAGAAGAGGGAGTCAAGCTATTCTCCAAAGCACCTGAGGGTAGGACAAGAAGCAATGGATGGAAACTAATCAAGGAGAGAAGCAACTTAGAACTAAGGAGAAATATCCTGACAGTTAGAACAACTAATCTGTGGAACAACTTGCCTCCAGAAGTTGTGAATACTCCAATACTGGAAGTTTTAAAGAAGAGATTGGACAACCATTTGTCTGAAATAGTATAGGGTTTCCTACCTGAGCAGGGGATTGGACTAGAAGACCTCCAAGGTCCCTTCCAACTCTGTTATTCTGTATTCAAGGAGAAGTTCTACAGCTCATAGAAGGAAATTTCTTTACATTGTGCTATGATTTCCTGGAGATGTGAAGTTATTTCAGGATTATGAAGGAAATTATGAACCACCAAAATCCCCTGAACATACTCAAGGTAGCAACTCTTCAGACAGCCACACTGGAGAATGGAGAAGGAATCAACACAGAACTGTTTAAGAAAAACTGGATGACAGGCAGCCAAACTCTACTGTCTAAAGGAAAGTGGGAACGGATCTAAATATTTAAAATGTGTTAGTAACTTTTTCAGGTGCCTGCAATAGTAATCAATGAACTATTAGAACAGGAATAATATCGAAATATATTCTTTAATTTCAATTACCAGAGAAGGACAGAGATCACAGGAGATCCTATACCATTTCAGCCATTTGTCTGAAGTGATATAGGGTCTCCTGCTTGAACAGGGGGTTGCCTAGAAGACCTCCAAGGCCCCTTCCAACTCTGTTATTCTAGGTTCCATTTTCTATTAGAAACATTCTCAGTAATTCTAGAACTGACATTCTTGTAACGCTGGCAATTCAACTAGTCTGGGATTTAATGAGGACATCTGTGGTTTGCAAAAGCCAAATTACATGTTCACATTCATTTTTAGGTAAATAACTCATGGAATTTTGTAATTTCATCTCCAGTCCGTCAAGGAACGGATGGTAGGAACCCAGACAAAGCATCTAAGCATACAACCCACATACTAGCTGCCAGTTCCTTATTTGCACAAATAACTACAGAGAGCAATTTATTAATACCTCTAGACCCTTTAATGAAGACTGGATGACTTGGTCTCACCCGAGTCTCAATATGGTGCTGTGGTTAAAATATTGGATTTGGACTGAGAAGGCATCCAAATTGAAAGCAATGCTTTAAATGCTTAGAAAACACCTTCATGGGAATCTTGGCTTATGTCAATTGGGGTGGGAGAGTTAGTGTAAGTAGTATCCAAAACATTGGCTTGTTGTACATTGCCAATTCATTATTCATTAATCGATAATTCAGCTATCATTCACCGGAGGGACATGCTGACAATGAACTCAAAGCCAAAGTCTTTGAACGTCATGGTACACTAGTGGTTAAGGCATGGTACACTAGTGGTTTGGTATGGTGGTTAAGGCATCAGGCAAGAAACCAGGAGATCATGAGTTCTAGCTGGGTGGCCTTGGGCCAGTCATTCTCTCTCAGCCCCAGAAAAGAGGTAAAGGTAAAACACTTCCAAACTCTTGTAAGAAAAATGTAGGGACTTGCCCAGGCAATCGCCAGAAGTCAATAAAACTAACCAGAAGGCACACACACAAAAATCTAACACTCAACCAAATAAAACTTGGATCTGACTTGATCTAGCCCAGCTTGAAGAAAAGATTGTCCTCAATCTGTTGGATATTGAGATGGTTCAAAGTTTGTTGTGGGATTCATATCTACATTTTGTCCCTGCCAGCTAGTATGATACAAATTATAAATGGAGGGAACATTATTTAAGCAGCATCCCACCGTTCTCCAAACATAGGAATGCACATTATAAGGTTGTCTAAAGCTTACTTTGGAATGTGAAAACAACACTTGTAATATTTGTTAATTTATGAACAGAATCAGTACCACAACTCAATCACTTCTTTACTATTTCATGCCCACTTTCTGGTAATCTCATTTTATCAGATTATTCTCGAAAGATTTTCTCGCATTACAAGGGAGACCACACAGAAGCATTTCAGGCAAAATGATTTACATATTCCAAATTTCAAAAAAGGTCAGACAAATAACTGTCTTTTGACAAGAACCTAGTTATAACTTAACTTTTCAGAGGCAGAGATGGCAAGGCCACATACTTTCCATAACAGCAATCTGTTCATAACTGGAGGCATGTTTTTTTTTTTAATTAAACCATTAGAAATAATTTTAAATATTCCCCAGGAGACCTTATATGCACTCTCTTTTGTGTATAATATTTGGCTTCTATCCAGAAAGTGCCATTGGGTTGCAAATAATCATTAAAAATGTTTCTTAAGTTTCGCTCCAAAAGCAAATGTAGTCAAAGAAATTGTGTAAGGGCAGATGCAAAATACACACATAAATTAATATGTCTTAAAATTCTGCCTTTGGTGGGGAGATTAACCAAAGGTTAATCAAACTTTTTATCAAACAAACCAAAGGTTATTAAAACTTTTTAATTCCTGAAAACACAAATGCGCTCTCTCTCTTGAAGAAATTTCAATATATTTCTCCCTGGATATTTATCACTGTATCAAAGTAATACCAAACTTGATATACAGTATGATTGCAATCAGAAATATTTCATGGCATTTTTACATCATTGGATAATATCACAGCTTTGAATTACAGTATTTATTTGTATCCCACCTTTATTATTCTTACAAATAAGCGGCAAACATACCTAATATTCTTTCCTTCTCCAATTTCCCAGAACAGTAGCCATGCGAGATGGATGGGGCTGAGAGAGAATAACTCGCCAAAAGTCAACCAGCCAAATTTCATGCCTAAGGCGGGACTAGAATTTACAGGTTCCTGGTGATTGGCCCGTCACCCAGCCAGCTTTCATGCCTAGGGCGGGACTAGAACTCACAGTCTCCTGGTGATTGGCCCAAAATCCTCCAGTCAGCTTTTATGTCGAAGGCGGGACCAGAACTCGCAGTAGCCTTTATCATAAGACCACAATTTTTTAACGAAGCTCTGCATGAATTCAACATTCCTCTACTCCCTTCAATTTTCCATTGTCATAACTTGGGGACCATAGATTGGGGACCAATCTATTTTTCACTATAAAATCATGGATGTTTCTTATAAAAGAGTAAGACAGAGCTAGGACATACGGTATTTAGCGATATTGTACGGCATAGTCCAGGGGAAAGAATTATGCCAGGGTTTTATGGAGTAATTGTGGTAAAGGTTGGCAAAATCATTCACAAGATTACACCATCTAACCTAGAAGAAGAGAGGAAAGTGAAAACGTATCATGAAGGGAAGTATGATCTGTTTACTCAGATCTATGATTCTGTACGTGATCTATACATATACAGTACATAGACTAAGGAACTTGAACACAAACTCAACAACTAATCAAGATCAAAATACCATATGTTTTGGAGGGTAAGATGCACCGGAATATAAGACGCACCTACCTTTTTTGGTGAGGAAAAAAAGAAAGAAATCTGCCTCTGCCTCTGAGCAATTTTGCCTTGTTGCAGCAAACAGCCTGCTTTACTTTCATTTTCGTTTTCAGCATAGCTTGATTAGCACAAGGAAAAAAAAAATCTGCTCCAGCAATTTACCTCTTTGCAGCAAGCAGCAGAGCCCTGAACAAAACAGCTGAGAGCAAATCAGCTGAGAGTCGGGAGGCGGATCCAATCAACTTGTGCTAATTAGGCTGTGCTGAAGCTGAAAGGAGCTGTTTTTTCTTGCTGTTTGCTTGCAAAGAGGTAACTGCTGCGAGGCAGAGGCCAAAGGGTGGGGGCCAGTGGGTGGGCGGGGCTACATTCGGTGTATAAGATGCACCTATTCACCCCCTTTTAGGAAGTGCGTCTCCGAAAAATACGGTACACTATAACTTTAGAGAGTCAATGGCAGTGTCGCATAGGCATCAATTCACATTAGATCAATAGGAAGTACTTGGGCCAGAGTACTTTGTGTGTGCTGCGTTCTTTAGGGTCTGTAGCTGGGGCAGAACACTATGAATCAAAATCAGGAAAGGTACAAAGTGCTTTCTCCCTCCCTCCATCTACTTACCTATCCACCTACCTACACTGGTTGAGATTACCTGCAAACCCTGAAGAGGGAAGATAAACATGAGAGCAGATGAAGAGGTGAAAAAGGTAGAGATTAAATATTTCCACAGCATGGTTTAGTGTCTTTCCTGCAGTTCCACAGCACAAGCCAGCATCGTAAACATCTCAATATTTATTTCCTTCTTTACAGAGATCGTGCTGGCATTACTAAAAGATGTATTTATTTATTTATTTTTATATCGAATTTATATACCGCCCTTCTCCCTGAGGACTCAGGGCAGTGTACAGCCAAAGTAAAAACATAAACTACAAACATTAAAATACAATTAAAAAGATATATATATATTTGGCCCCATGATTAAAAGCAATGACAAAACAATTAAAAACATTTAAAAAAAGTATTAGGCCAGCCCGGCTTGCTGAAAAAAGGAAGTTTTAAGGGCAGGGCGGAAGGCACCGAGGTCTTGGATTCTTCTTATCTCTGGGGGCAGCTGATTATGAAGTAACATGGACAATACTTTTTTTTTTGAAAAGTCTGAAATATAAGGGGCAGCTGGGCTTAGATCATGATGGATTTTTTTAGGATTGGAAGAATTGAATCGTAGAAGGTATTCTAGATATTTATTTTATTTTAGGAAATTTATATTGCCGCCTATTCGCACATGACGACTCAAGATATGCAGAAGATTCAATGCCGAGTATCTGCGGTTATGAAGAATTCTAATAAGATGGCCTAGAAAAAGTCTCGTTTTAGGAATCTTGTAGCATAAGCAAAATAAGCCAGTTAAATTAGAGTTGTTGAATTCCAACCAGGGTGGATAAAAATCAATGATTTTTTTAAAAAAAAATAAAAAAAAATCAGATTTTTTTGATTTAAATCGGATTTTTTTGATTTTTATCGAATTTATTTTAATAAAAAACTTTTGGGGTAAAAATCTGTCGTAAGTTAGTTTTCTATTTAAGATACATAAATAATTTAGTTTATTCAGCATGAAATGGAGCTTAGTTATGTAGCATGAGGCTGTATATTCTGCAACACTGGGACTATCGGTGAGTCAACAGCGGGTCAAAGGAGTAGCAGAGATGACAGTTGCTCTTTAAAAATTATGATTTAAACGAGTTGATTTAAATCAAGCCTTTTTACTAGTGATTTAAATCATGATTTAAATTGTGATTTAAATCAACTCGATTTAAATCAAATCCACCCTGATTCCAACTGAGTTTCACAACTGTTAATCCACTACACATACAAATAAGGAAACTCTTTGTGTCTTAACATAAGATATCAGGGTCCAGAAATCAAAAATCTTTTCTATTCTCTGCCTGTAATCAGAGGGAAGCATTTTTTTAAAACTTAAGTGAAACCAAAGGGGGGAAAACCTATCCTATTCTTGTACTGTAATTCTCATCAGCAGAGCTTTTAGGTACTTCCAAACACTGGATTCTAAATCAGTGTTTCCTCTCTGCATTGTAAGGCAAATCAATCTTATTTACAGGTGAAAGTTGGAGGGTACCTTAAAATCAAATATACTTCTAGAACAACCCCTGTAGTATGGCTCAAACAGTCTGACACTCCTCTATAGTGAGCACGTTTTTATTCTATTTATTTGTATTCTGCCTTTTTTTTTTTTTACACAAATAATTCAAGGTGGCAAACACATCCAAACTTAGCTTTCTTCTTCTTGTTTTCCCCAGAATTATATGCCTGTGAGGTGAGTTGGGCTGTGTATGTTTGGTCCAAGGTCAGCCAGACCTTATGTATATGGTGAGTCTAGAACTTAAAGCCTCCTGGTGATTGGCCCAAAGTTCCCGAGCTGGCTTTCATGTCTGAGACAGAACTAGAACTCACATTTTCCTAGTGATTGGCTCAAAGTCACCCAGCCAGATTTCATGCCTAAAGCAGAACTAGAACTCACAGTATTCTCGTGATTGGTCCAAAGTCACCCATCTGGCTTTCATGCTTAAGGCAGGACTAGAACTCACTGTCTCCTACTTTCTAGCCAGGTGCCTTAACCACTAAACCAGGAGTCAGCAACCTGGGGCTCCAGAGCCACATGCAGCTCTTTGGGCTCTCTGCTGTGGCTGCCTGTCAGGTGATCCCACGACTGGCTAGCCCCACCCCTCGCCCTCCCCATCCAGTCACTCCTCGCCTGGCCTGAGAAGGTAAGGGTGATGGCGGGGGATGGAAAAGCGGCCAGGGCAGAGACAGAGAGATACAGAGAGAGGGGAAGAAAGAGAGACATACAGAGAGAGGGGGAGAGAGAGAGAGACAGAGAGAGAGAGAGAGAGGGGGAGGGAGGGAGGGAGGGGAGAGAGAGATGTCAAAAGGGTTTTGTGGTTCCCCATGTTTTTTAACAACTGGTTCTCTGCCCTAATGACCGGCTGGGTAGGCGTGGCTGGGGGGGGGGTCATGTGATTGGTGGAAGTGAGTGACATCAAGTTGGCCACGCCCACCCAGGTTTTGTGGCTCCCGGTGTTTTCTTTTCTGTGGGAAACGGGTCCAAACAGCTCTTTGAGTGCTTAAGGTTGCAGACCCCTGCACTAGACCAAACTGGCTCTCAAATGACGGATCAACACTCAATAAATAACTATGAAATCCACAACACTCCAAACTGTAATCAAGTTTAAAATCAATTTAAAAAAATACTTACTCAGAAGAATACATTAATTGAAATGTGTTCCTTGGAAATATACTTATGTTACATATTATTAAAGTAAACTTAATATTTAATTAGAGGAGATGAAAATGTGTTTTTTTTTCCCCTGCCATTCCTGCTCCCATGCATCTAGTATGTAGTGACAGACTATTATCATGCCGGAAGAGATTAAATTGCATTTGCCATTTAGTGATCTAAGCATTGTTGGAAGAGATCTCTTTGGAGCTCTTCACAATTCCCTTATGTCTTAGTTTAAATGATTGTGTCATCTGTCAATTTTGTCACTTAATTGGAAATGTCTTGACTAACTCATTTATTAACAAGTTGAACATGGGCCCAAACCAGATCCTTAGGGGACTTTGTACTTTCCTCCAATGTGAAAAACTGCTAATTTATTCTGTTCCGTGTTTTCCATAGTTGTCAGTCTCAAGCAGAGTTGGCCATCACAAAATGTAAGAACCGGTTTGCTCAGAACCGAACACGTGAGCGTGCGAGTGTGAATGCAGCTTCAAACACACGGCAATTATATAGGATGGGATAGCGCCTGGGCAGGTGGGTGGGCCTTGCCGCTGGTTGGAACTACCGGTTCACCCGAACTGGCAGCAGCCCAACTCTGGTCGCAAGCAATCAGATCCATGTGTGTTGAGTTCCAGCTAACCACTTTGTGTTTTGTCCATAATACAAAAATCTCCCCAGACTGCGGATGGTCCTGGATCTCTTAAAATTCAAGGCTAATTCCCTGCTTGCTGCCTCCACCCTGCCTGGCTGAACAATAGCTCAACTAATCACTGATCCATGGGAGGACTTTTCCTGAAATCCTAGGACTAGTTTACTCAAGAGTCTTTCACAATGACCTTTGTCAAAAAATCTTTTGAACACAAGTGTAGGACCACCTCCATTCATGCACCTGCTGACGCCTGCAAAACACCTGAACAAGTTTTTGAGGCAGGATCTACCCCCAGAGAAGCCATGCAAGTTCTCTCAGCAAGCTGTGCTCTCACTCAGTGCTTCATAATTTTATCTTTGTTTTCTACCAGTCTTCCCAATATCATCCTCCATCCTGCTGTTAGGCAACACATTCTCTTCGTGTCTACTCTATCCTTCCCTATCGTGTATGCATTCTTTTCATGTCTACTATCCTCTTCCTCTCCCATCCAAGTACTGAAAAGGAAAAATAAAATTCTTTTCATTTTATGCGTTCATGAAATGTAAGCATGGACCTTTTTTTTAATCATTAGGTGAAGGTAAAGGTTCCCCCCGCACATATGTGCTAGTCGTTCCCGACTCTATGGGGCGGTGCTAATTTCCATTTCAAAGCCGAAGAGCCAGCGCTGTCCGAAGACGTCTCCGTGGTCATGTGGCCGGCATGACTCAACGCCAAAGGTGCACGGAACGCTGTTCCCTTCCCACCAAAGGTGGTCCCTATTTTTCTACTTGCATTTTTTACCTGCTTTCGAACTGCTAGGTTGGCAGAAGCTGGGACAAGTAACGGGAGCTCACCCTGTTATGCAGCACCAGGGATTTGATCCGCTGAACTGCTGACCTTTCGATCGACAAGCTCAGCATCTTAACCAGAGTCACTGTGTCCCTTTTTTAAAAATCATTACAAAAGCTAAAATAATGTTGGGGAAACTGAGGAGGAGTGCTTCCTCGAGGCCATTCTACACTGTGCAGATTGTGTGACTAGATGTCCTTCAGACTTCAAGTTCATTTCTGGCATTATATGTAGACGATCGTGGCGATAAGTTGCATACTTCTTAAAGGGAACGATCACTTGAGTCATAGGACAGTTTTGATCGCTCAGATATGATAAGTCTATCTTAATGAGCACACTAATCCAGCTTTATTATAGATATTTATTCCAAGGAAATAGTGTAGTTGGAACTGCCTGCCACACAGGCTGCCATACCATGTATTCCTTGAGCAGCATATTTATTAAGAATCTGGCTCCTATCAGCCACAATTTCCCAACTCTGGGAGATTCAAGGAAACATGGGAAACCTATAACACAATATATTAAAACCAAGAGGATTTTGTGTGTGTATGCTTAATGGCATTCAAACATATAACAAGCCAATCAATCACCCCAATACAGCTGTTCTTGTAGTAATAAAACATAGATGCATAAAGGTTAGAGAAAATTTCACTAACAATGGGAACAAAGAGGCTAAGTTCTTAATTAGATTCAATTTTTCCTTTAAGAGGAAAATGATCTAGCATCAAACTCTAGTACTAAATTATTTTGCATTTTCACTTTCAGGTAAAACTTTGGCAAAGCATTATCTTCAGAATGGATTGATTAATCTAGGATAAAAAATTAATTATGCTATCTCTAAATATTAAACAAATTTACATCCCACATCAGATGTACCCAAAGCACTGATACTCTACTTAAGTTCAGGGGAGTGAGAGGTCACGTATGCCATCCCACTTCTCTCTTCTTCCTAGAATTTTTCCCAGAAGTGTAGGGCCCCCTATTTTTTTTTAATCAACCAATTATTGACCCATTGGTTGCAACAGGAATTAACCGACTTGCTTGTCGCCCAAGCCTGATGTCATGGGATGAGAGAGAATGACTGGCCCAAAGTCACCTAGCCAGTTTTCATGCCTAAATCAGAATTCAAACTCTAAACCTGTAGCACAGAACGTTCTCCACCTATGAACATTCACGATAGAGTCAGTATCAGTAAATTATCACACTTTGCAAAACCCTAAATGAAAAAGGGCTTCAGGTGAGTCCTAATCCAGGAAAGGCCATTTGCAGGATCATTGTGTGCACTTTGGCAATGATCCAATGAGCTGCAGTTATTATGCCATAGTGGCTCTCGTTTCATCAGAAAAATCCACAGGAAGATTTGTCGACAATAGTTTTGCACAACACAGGTAGTCCTCGACTTATGACCAAAATTAAGCCCAAAATTTCTCTTGCTAAGTGAGACATTTCTTAAGTTGAGTTTTGCCCCATTTTACGACTTTTCAGGCCACAGTTGTTAAATGAATCACTGCAGTTATTAAGTTAGCAACGTAGTTGTTAAATGAATCTGGCCTCCCCATTGATTTTGCTTGTCAGAAGGTCGCAAAAGGGGGTCACATGATCCCAGGACGCTGCGACCATCCTAAATATGAGCCAGTTGCCAAACGTCTTAATTTTGATCAGGGGGCCATGGGGATGTTACAAAGGCCGTAAGTTTGAAAAATGGTCATCTGTCACTTTTTTTCAGTGCCGTTGACTCCAAGCGGTAAATGAACTGTTGTAAGTCGAGGACCACCTTGGGGGGGTGGGGGGGGGACACGCAACACAGGATTATGTTCTCTGGTCATTCCATGGCTGCTGATGGAGGAAGAGAGGAAAGAGGAACATGCAGAGTCCTTAGCATTCCTAATCAATTCTGCTTATCAATACACGTGGCCCCTTTAAGGCTTTTCTGTTTCTGTGCCAAAGTAAATGTTTGTTCAGATGCAGGTGAAAGGCCCAAACCTGGGAGAGCATTTGTGCGCAATATTTGTGAATCCTGGAAGCTCCAATGCTGCTGGGTTTTGTTTGTTTTTCCGAGTGACCGAGCTACTGGATCACCAGGAAATATAGACAAGAAAGCTTAGGTTAATATAAAAGAGAGAGATCTCTTGCTTATCTCCACCACAATGAGTCCTTCTAGAAGATGAGATAGAGCTCAATCTGTTTTGTTTTTTTTTATTCAGGAATCCAAGACTTCTGCTCTGCAAAAGAGATAAGAGCTGAAAAATCCACTATCTCAACCTTCGCAAATTAAAATATAACTTTTGTGCCATACAAGAATGCAGGTGAAAGGGAAAACAAGATATATAAAGGCCTATTTCAAGAGTAAGCTTGTACAAAATTAAAACAATATTATATTAAAAAGAACATCACAAACAGAATTTGGAGGAAAGAACTACAGTGATATTTCAAATGGCAAGAAAGGAAAAATGGAGATTTTATTTTATTTGGTGATCACCAACTTAACCAGAACAGGTAACTGCCCTTAACAATATTTTAGCATAAGGCAATATTATTTTCCCAAGTTTTCAAAAAAAAACAGTATATTTTTTTACTTCTATTTAATTCTAAGAGTTGTTATAGAAATACTCCTAGAAGAGTAAAATCAAAATACTGTGTACTAATTCCCTCTTTTTTTCTGTTCTTATTTTTAAGTATTTGACGACAAGTGAGTGAACTTGGGCCATACAACTCCATAAGCTACTTTGAAGTTTTGCAAGGCTTCAGATATTGTCCTGGGCTCCACAGAAGAAACATGAAAAATAAAAAAAAAAAAAGATGCTTACAGCACATTTTCTAAATAAAAAAAAGTTATATAAATTATTTCATTTATTATTACAACCCACATATAAGTCAGATCCTGGTGATAGGTATGTTACCAACATGGCTGAAAAAGGAAGACCAGCATAAAGTAGACACTTTTCAAAGTGATTATGGCCAAGACGTAATTTCTCATCTGAAAACTGATTATGCCAGAATCACAAATCTTTCCAGGCTGACAAATTTGACATTTCAGAAAAATGTCACGAATACCATTGCATAATGGCTGCTGTAGCAAGTACAACTGGTCTTAAAACACCTCTATCACAGATACCACCAGTAATCGTTTAAGAATCAAACTACAGCACTAGCTGGAATACTTGTCCATTTCTGTTACCCTTTTAAGTTTTAAACTACAGTTTGCCATCCCTATCCATGACGATATATTTATCAGCATAAATGCATGAATAATCGAACACAGGTTTCCCCAACAAAAATAGATATGCTTTTCCATAATTCATCTATCTAAAGCAAACACCGGTTTAAAAACGAAAAAAAAACAACAGATAAAAAATATGAAATAGATTCCATTAACACCGATGACTAAAAAAAGCTGGAAAGGAGTACAAACAGGAAACATACAATGAACTAAAGTACACCTGCCAGTATTTGCGTCATTGGCGGCCAGTTGGCAAGATTATAATAACACACACTATTTGCCATATGTTGAGGAAAGGATCTTGTAAAGGGGGCGGGGGGAAGGTGGTCTTCTTAATCCCAAAACAGAGGTTTCCATCATCTGAATTACCTTCCCCCCACCCACCCCCCAGCCTGTGATCACAGCTGCAAAAGACATGACCGAAACCTTCCTTGGCACCTACTAACATCTTTGCAATTAAGCAGGAGCCTGGACATCGGTTACAAATTCCGCGCCCCCCGCCCTCTCTTTTTCCCTAAAGGAAGGGATCCAGAAGGGATTCAAAAGACAGGCCGATAGGAAAGCTGCCGCTGATTAACAGCACCTACCTTTAGCTCAGGAGAAACGCTGTGGGAGAGTATCTACTACGCTTGCTATGCACTCAGTCAAAAGGCCGGGGAAGGCAAGGCGACGTGGCATTCAGATAGACAGCATTGAAGGGGAAAAGGGGTGGAGAAGAACGAAGGGGAAAGCATCCCCCCTCCCTTCCTCCACCCCCTTTCCCCTCTTTTCAAAATAATTAGCCTCAGCGGATCCTCAAGAGGAAAAGAGCCACCTAGAGTCGAAAACCTTTAAAAGGGAGTATCAGTCGGACCCATCACCTCTGCTTTGCTGGGAAGGGGGGGGAGGGCTGGCATTCCTAGGAATCTTTCTTTCTCCCCCTTCCCAAAGGGAACTTCCTGCCACTTAAAAGAAACCCACATCCACAAAGCAGGTGGAAGCAAAACTGGGGCATGTCGCTGCCCCCCTAAATATGTATGTGTGTGTGTGTGCATATATATATATATATATATATATATATATATATATATATATAGAGAGAGAGAGAGAGAGAGAGAGAGAGAGAGAGAGAGAGAAAGAGAGAGAGAGAGAAGGAAAGAAGGAAGGAAGGAAGGAAGGAAGGAAGGAAGGAAGGAAGGAAGGAAGGAAGGAAGGAAAGAAAGAAAGAAAGAAAGAAAGAAAGAAAGAAAGAAAGAAAGAAAGAAAGAAAGAAAGAAAGAAAGAAAGAACCAAAACATTTCGGTCTCTTTAAGTACCTTTCCACAGGCACCTTGAAGTTTCTTATACCTTTGGCCTTGCATTTCCAGATGTTTCGAGCATAAGCCACAATCCTGGAGCATTAGGCATTAGGGTTCCCTCCGCCAAACTCTACTAAACTTTGCAACCCAGCTTTTGAACCCACATCCTCTTTGTATGCATCCTTGCACACCACACAAACCCCCTATCACACACACACACACCCTTTGGCCTAAACCCCTCTCCACAACCTCTCCCCCTTTCTTGCAGATCCAATTCTCTTCATCTGGGTTCCATACCAACTTTCCTGCCCGGCTGTGGTTACCTCTCCCCCTCCCCATTTCCCCCCCCTCCATTTCCCCAAGTTTGGGAAGCACACCCCCCACACACAAAACCCCCTCCCCCAACCCACCCCCTCCATTCCTCCAAATGCAAGGTCCCCTTCTCCCCGAATCCATTTTCCAACCCCAAGGATTAACAGCAAGCCCTCCAAATCCCCCCCCCAAATCCCTCAATCCCAGCCTCAGCAAATCCAAAACCTCCCCTTCTTCATCTTTCCAAGCCTCTCTTCCCTTCTGACCCCCCCCCCACTATTCCCCCCCACCCTCCAAAAAAAGTGGGAGCAGAACCAGAGATTGGTTGGAAAAAGGTGGAGGCTCTGGAAATACAGTTAAAAAAAAAAAAAAAGATCAGCTGGAGGAAGGGGGCGGGTTTTTGGTGGGTTTTTTTTTTTCTTTCCCTTTTCCCGGAATAATAAGTCAAGATGGGAATGTGAGGCTGGCTGGTTGGCAGGCAAGGGAAGAGTGGAGAAGGCCCTGGAAAATTTAAGGAAATGGGCATTTTTTTTTAAAAAAAAATTAAAATAATAAAAATAAAAAGACTTGGTCCTTGGGAGGGAGGGAGGGAGGGGGGGCTGTTGCGAGGGGGCGTGGAGGAAACAACCAGAATATTTTTTTTTAAATAAAAATAAAAATGCAAAACTGGGGCTGCAAAGCTCCTGGTTTGCAACGGGGGGGAGAATGGAAATCAGCACTTTTTTTTTTTTTGCAAAATCCTGGAATTATTCTGGAATGGGAGGGGGGGACAAATCAGGTGTGGGGATGGAAAGGGGGGGGCTGTTGCTGGGCGAAGGAGGGGAGGGGGGGTGAAAGTGGGGTCAGCCTCTTCACCCCCTCCCTCTCCTCGCTCCGGTATTTCCGGGGGGGGCATATCCCGCTTTCTCCCCCCCCACTCGGTGCGACCCCCCCCCTTTTTTATCCCCCCCTCCTCCTCCTCCCCCCCCCGGCCGCTGCCCCGCCCTGGTGGCCCGCTGAGGGGAGCCTCTCCCGGCCGGAAGGGGAGCCTCGACACTCACCGCGCGGGGGGACCGGAGGAGAAGGCGGCGAGCGCCGGGAAGGGAAGACGCTCCAGCCGCCGCCTCAGGCTCGGCGCCACGAAGCCTCGCCGCGGCAGGAGAGAAAGTCGGACGGCTCCGCCATGATGGAATGCAGGCTGCGGCGCATGCGCGGTTACCGCAGACGGGAGGGGGGGAAGAGGGGGCGCGCGGCCGGGCGCGCCAACCACAATGCGGTCTCGCTCGCCTCCTGCTCTCTCTCTCGCTCTCTCTCTCTCTCTCATAAATTTCCTCGTGCCCAGCCGGCTCTGCGCAAAGACCTTGTGTGCTAAGGAGAAAGGAAAGCTGTCGAAATAGGCTCGGGAGGTCAGACATTTGCTTTTTTTTTTTTCCCCTTCCTCTCCCTGCGACTTTTAAGAGGGATGCGGGCTTCTGAGTCCTGCAGAGCTCTTCGTCAAGACCGAGTTAAGGGGAAGGGAGACCTGCACAGAGAGAAGAAAGGGAAGGAAGAAGGAATGCATGAAGGACTTGGGAGTTGGGACTGGAATCGGGGTGCTTCCTTTCCCTGGGTGTCGGGTGGCAGACAAATTTAATAAATTATTATGGTTGGTTTGCACAGTCAGCCAGATGTTCGGGCTGTGTTTGGCGTTGTTGCCCAATGATCGAGGCCTTCCCAAGGACCTGGGAGAGGCAGAGGTGGGTATTTGGTGGTGTTTAAAGGTATTGTCGCAGGATGTAAGCTGCTCCCAAGTAAAGCTGCCTTTTGCAATTGACTGATTGGGGATTCCGTCAATACCGTTGGTGTTCAAGTGATGTTCCATTGTTTTGGGATTGCACCAAGGGTGCATATTATTATTATTATTTCTACTATTTGATTTGATTTGATTTTTATACCGCCCTTCTCCAACAGGACTCAGGGCGGTAAACAGCCGAGATAAAACATAACATATAAAATTTAAAAACAAACAATGTCGACTGGCGGCCCCCAGGGGGAGAGCCTTCTCTGTGGGGGCACCTACTATCTGGAACGAGCTCCCCCCCGAGATACGGAGGATTCCGGATCTGCGCACCTTCCGTCGCACGCTTAAGACGTTTCTATTCCAGCAAGCCGGCCTGACTTAAACTTCTCCGTTTTTAAATGGGAATTTTAAATTCGGTTTTAAATTATTGGGGTTTTAAATATGGTTTAGCCAAATTTATTTAATTTGTTTTATCTCTATTTTAAATTTTGTATTTATATGTTTTATTTTTATGGCTGTTCACCGCCCTGAGTCCTTCGGGAGTAGGGCGGTATACAAATTCAATAAAAACAAAAACAAAAACAAAAAACAGTTTAAAAGACATTAAATAATTTCGCCCCACAATTTAAAACAACCCAGTTAAAATCAATTCCAAATTAAAACCGAAAGGATGGGATCAAGCCAGCCTTTTGCTTTCTTTTGCCAGTGTCATTCTCCTTCAATTTGCAGATCAGGTCGGGACTAGAACTCACCAACTCCTGGTGATTGGTCCAAAATTACCCATCTGCTTTCATTGCTAAGGTGGAACTAGAACTCACCAACTCCTGGTGATTGGTCCAAAATTACCCAGTCTGCTTTCATTGCTAAGGTGGAACTAGAACTCACCAACTCCTGGTGATTGGTCCAAAATTACCCATCTGCTTTCATTGCTAAGGTGGAACTAGAACTCACCAACTCCTGGTGATTGGCCCAAAGTCACGCAGTCTGCTTTCATAGTTAAATCTGGAGTAAAATTCATGGACTGCTTGTAATTGGCCCAAGTCACCCAGTTGGCTTTCATTCCTAAGGTGGGTCGGTCCTTTCTGTGTCTCCCAAATATTTTTGGTAGCAACTGGATGTTTGTGTAGAAGACGAAAGCATAAGTAAAGAAGCGCAGTCTTATGAGTAAAATATGTATTAAGTTTCAAGCTGCTTTGTAAAATTCCCTGGTTGGGTTCAGATGTTATTGTTAGGAAGAAGACACCTGACTTTTCAGCATTGGAAAATATACCCTTGAGCGCGGACAAAGAGATAAGAATCCGTTCTACCAGTCTGGAATGCAAAATATGCCAAACTCCTTTAGGTTCCAGTGCTGTGTGAAAAGATTTAGTGAAGATATTACAATTTATTATAATTCAACTATAACATGCAATCAATAAACAGAGCTTCCAGGCAGAGTTGACATTTGGATGGCATTTGCGAGCATTGATCACCTCTGACACGCAGCTGTAATTCCTGAAACGCAGCAGCAAATCTTCTGCCCGAGTCCAAGTACCACAACACCAAAAACTTATCAACTGTCTTTGGTGCCCAAAGCAATAAATTCCTTGTAACACCTCTCCTAAGCCCTTAGAACCGTATCAAATTAAACAACTTGGTTTCTCCAAAATCCTTATTGTTCAACCCCACCAGATGTGTTGTATTTAGTAAGATGGCTTGCCTTAAGCCATGAGCGTAGGGAAGAAATGACCCATGAACTGCTTGGCTTTCGGATTCCTAATGCAGTCTTTGGAGCCGTTACAATGGGTGAAAAGTTGAGGTAGAGGAAGAGTTCTCCAAACTTGACAACTTTTTAAGATTTGTTCCCAGAATTATTCAACCAACCTTGCTGGCTAGGGAATTCTGGGAGTTGAAGTCCACCAGTCTTAAAAGTCACCAAGGTTGGACATTGCTGATGTGGAGGATCTATTACAGGGGTGTCCAACTCGATTTCATTGAGGGCCGCATCAGGGTTGTGTTTGACCTGGGGGGGCGCGTGACTAGCTCAACATCACTTGTTTTGGGAGCGCCGGTGGGGGCCTGAGCGCTCTGCCAGTGAAAACGGGCTCCCAAGCTCCGTTTTTTGGCTGTGATGGCCACCTGCAACCCTCTGCAAGCGAAAATGGAGCTCGGGAGGGCCACACACGGCCCTCCCGAGCTCCATTTTCACTGGAAGAGGCACCGCAGGCCGGTCCTTTGCTGTTTCCAGGTGGCCCCACGGGCCGGATCTAAGCAGCCCACAGGTTGGATCCAGCCTGCGGTCCTTAAGTTTGACACCCATGATCCAGGGGTGAAATCCAGCAGGTTCTGGAGAACCAGTAGCGGAAATTTTGAGTAGTTCGGAGAACCGGCAAATGCCACCTCTGGCTGGCCCCAGAGTGGGATGGGAATGGAGATTTTGCAATATCCTTCCCTCAGGAGAGGAGGGAATGGAGATTTTGTAATATTCTTCCCCCAGGAGAGGAGGGAATGGAGATTTTGCAATATCCTTCTCCCAAGAGGGGTGGGAATGGAGATTTTTTTAAAATTTTAATTTGATTTATATGCTGCCCTTCTCCGGAGACTCAGGGTGGCTTACAATGCATTAAGCAATAGCCTTCATACTTTTGTATATTTTTTACAAAGTCAGCTTATGCCCCCACAAACTGGGTCCTCAATTTACCTACCTTAGAAAGGATGGAAGGCTGAGTCAACCTTGAGCCTGGCAAGATTCGAACTTACTAATTGCAGACAGCTGGAGTTATATTACAATGCATTAGTCTGCTGAGCTATCCAGGCTCTATCCTTTCCCTGCCACGCCCACCAAGCCACGCCCACAGAACCAGTAGGGAAAAAAAATGGATTTCATCCCTGCCCTGATCTATTATTGTCAGATGTAAATGCCTTATTCTCTATTGTGTAAATAATGTATATATGGAACATCAGGGGTTAACTTATTACTTGAGCTTTAATGTATTCATATTTTACCACTCCCATTCCTGGCTCCGCCCCTTGTATATAAAAGGAGCCATCCTCCCCATTTTCCTTGCTTCTATCTTGAATATTCAGCGAATATAGAATGCCTATTATGATTAAAGAGAATTATATTTAAACCTATAACTTCTATTATCTTTATTGAGTCTGATCCTGAAAATATTGCAACAAGCTGGTAGCAGAGGATGGTTAATTGACTCAATAAGTAATTAAAAATGTCCAAGAAAGATAGGCCCAACACCAGGGCCTACAGCAAAGAAATAGAAACTGACCAAGAGATGATCAACGAATCCACTAATGCGATTTCGAGAGAATCCGAAGAATACACCACTGAAGAAGAAGAACTGATGAGTGAAAATAACGACCAGGAAGAAATCGAGATAGAAAATAACGAACTCAGGTCAGAAATATTAAAAATACTAAAAAGCCAAAAGAATGATGAAAGCCTCATCGCGGACCTCCAGGAGATGCTGAGGAACAGCGGAGCAGCGAGAGAGAAAAACGTCATTAAAGAAAAACCCAAAGATCAAAAAACTGTGAGTGAAATGACTACTGAGAAAATAGTTGTAAAAAAGAAAAGATGTGACCCCGCGCGAAATTTTGAACGGCAGCCATCTTGGTTTCAACGAACTTCAAAAGAGAGTGAAGCAGAGCCAATCAAAACGCTCAGTTCAAAATTTCTGGCGCGAAAAACACTATCAGACGAAGAAAGTGAAAAAGAAGTCTCAAACTCTTCAGATGAACCAAAATCAGAAAGTGAAGACGATTTAACAAAGTCTCAAGTAAAGTCAGCAATGAAAACACTTTTTGCTGCTTTTGGGCCAAGATTGAAAATCTCCAAGACATCGACGAAGAAGCAAGAAATCAAACCGACAACTCAAGACCTGCACGCTCCCATCCTGACTTCGAAAACGACGACACCCGAGCCCAGAGAGCCATGCCGATTCCGCCCTACACCGCAGACAGAATCGAGTGCCAGCACACACAAGAGAAAGAGAAGAACCGCCGCCATCACCAAAGCCCCAAAAACCGAGCCAGAGACCGACTCATCTGAAGAGGAGCGGATCGAGAGAGCTGAAATGGAGAGAACCTTCCACAACGGCGCCAAAGAAGAAATGAGCAACGCGCATGTGCAAAACTACGTAGACGGCCCCGAAAGACTTGAACTGGCCAGAGAACCGCGCAGACTCGTTACAAGCATCCCAATGCCGTTCTGTAATTTCCTGCACTTGAGAGACCACGGACTGCCTCAGGTTGTAAGTAATGGACAAAATAATGTGGGGAACTTACCCAGTGACTTCCCAAAACTTAGAGTTGATGGCATTAATTTACAAGAGTGGTACCAACAGCTTCAGGTTATTTTTATGAAAGAAAATTTACTATTCTTTATAACTAGTCCTCCAAGAAGACCTTGGACTTTAAAAATAGACTGTTTACATCATAGAGCATTTTTCATAATAATTTCTAGCGTGTCTCCTGCAATGTATCATAGCATCAAACCAAACCTAACTGTATCAGAAATAATTCAATGCATGTTTAATCTATTTCACAGCGATAGCGTAGCCACAACCACAAGAATGTCTAAGGATTTCTTTTCTTCTAGAGTGAAACCAGGGGTTTCTATAAGTGAACATTTGATAAATCTAAACAAAATAAGAGCTGAGCTGCAATTGAGGGGGGAAGTGATTTCAGATCAAACTATGAAAAGTGTTATTATCAATTCACTTGATCCATCATGGGATATCTTTATGTCACACTTAGATACCATTAATTTGGGATATTTATCAATAGAAAGTCTATCTAACAAATTGATAGCAGAAGACAATTCAAGAAAAAATCGTTCCAGTAACCAAACAGAACACAAATCTTTTAGGAAAGTAGTCTTTCAAGATAAATATAATGAAGCCTTTAGATGCCACAATTGTGGATCCAGGGAACACAGTAGAAGAGACTGTCCCAAAGTCCCAAGGGAGAGACATAGGCCAGAATATAGGAGCAAATACAATTACAGACAATCTTCCACAGATAGACACAAATATAGAAGTCCACCAAACTACAGAGAAAGTAGAGGGGGTAGAGAAAATTCAAAAGAGAGAAAATCTGGGTCACTAAATGGGCTAAATAAACAAGACAGCACCAAAACACAACAAGATGAGAACAATAATTGGCTTATTGATTCTGGTGCAACAAATCACACCACTAATAACAAAAGTATATTATCTTCATTTACAGAAGATAAGTTTGTGATAAAGGTAGCTAATCAAGAAAAGGTTCAAGTATTAGGCAGAGGAAATGTGACCTTGCCTGGTTTAGGGAAAATAGAGGGGGTATTATTAATCCCAGAAATACCTCACAACATACTAAGTGCTATAAAACTAAGCAGAGAATCTGACATCAATATAGTTTTCTCAAAGGGGAAAGCAACTATAGAAAAGAACAAAACAAATGTAGGCACTGTGATGATAAAAGGGGGTCTACCCTATCTGATAACCAAAGAAAGATGGTTACATAACATTGATTCAAATATGGAAGATTGTATTGAAGCAGATGATGAAAATGTCAGTAACAGTGACAATGATGAATGTAAATTAACTCATGATAACAAAAATACACACAATGAGAAGAAACCAAAAATAGGTAAACCAATTCATGATGAGTGTGCTCATATCTTACATAGGAAGTTAGGACATGCTAGCTTTCCTGTAGTACAAAAAATGACTGAACACGCAGAAGGTGTAAAAATAAAAAATTGTGAAAATTATTTAGAATGCTCAGTATGTAAATCCACCAAACTAAAAACCAGTCCTAGACCAAAAAAATCTAACAGATCAACTAACAATATTTTTGATTTGGTACATATGGACTTAGTTGGTCCATTAACTCCATCAATTACCTATAGAAAACGTTACTTCCTAACAATAGTGGATGATTACAGTCGCTATGGTTTTGTTTACACATTAAAGCACAAGGATGAAACCTTTCAGAAATTTAAGGAATTCTACAAACGCGTAGAAACACAACATAATATCAGAATAAAACAAATTATGACAGATAGGGGATGTGAATTCATGTCTAAAGAATTCTCCCAATGGTTAAAGGATAGAGGGATGCTACATTTCACGTCCAATCCATTTTCTGCCTTTCAAAATGGGATTGCAGAGAGAAAGAACTCCACACTACAAACCATGATTAGATGCACATTAGAGGATGCTGGTTTAGGCAAACAATTTTGGTCAGAAGCCTTACATTATTCAAATTACACTCAAAATAGAACATGGTCCAGTATTGTGAATAAGACACCATATGAGGTGATGTACAATAGAAAACCTAAATTAGCACACATGCACATATTTGGAGTTACTGCAGACGTGCACATACCTAAACAATTGAGGAGAAAGGGAGAAAACGTATCCAGGAGATTAAGATTCATGGGATACGAAACTGGAACCAAAGGGTACAGATTCATCGATAATAATAACAAATTTATAGTATCCAGAACAGCTGTGTTTCATGAGCAGGCCAATTGGTCTAAGTTGCACCTTAATGAAATTTTTCCTAATAAAAGCAAAGATAATATATCTTGCGAGGAAGGAACAACAGAAAATCAAAATATTAACAAAAGTAAGAACAAAACCAAAACTTGGACAAATAGTCAGCATAAAATAAAGACAGACACATTAACAAAAAAGGAAGCCAGATATTTGCATGACAACCATAGCAAACCTGAAAGAAATATTAGAAATAATAGAAACCAAATACCAAATAAATACAAAGATTATATTATGCATATGGATGGAGAACAAATAACACCTAATACATATGAGGAAGTATTGAAACTTCCCCGTGAAGAAAGAGAAAAATGGGAACTAGCTATGGAAAAAGAAATGAAAAGTTTACAAGGATTAAATGTATTCACACCTGCGATCGCACCTAAGGATAAAACAATTATAGGTACCAGGTGGATTTATAAAATTAAGAATTTAGAAGGAGGTAATACCTTATACAAGGCCAGACTAGTTGCACAAGGTTATGCACAAAAATATCCAGAAGACTATACTGACACATATTCACCCACTGTGAGAACAGAGAGTGTCAAAACAGCTCTTGTAGTAGCATCTGCACTCAATCTAGACGTGTTTCAATATGACATACAGACTGCATACTTACATGCAAAATTAGATAAGGAAATATATGTAAGAGCACCACACAGTCAATACACTAATAAGAACGAAATTTGGTTACTAAATAAGAGTCTGTACGGATTGAAGCAATCTGGCAAAAGATGGTACGATTGTTTGGTAAAGGTACTAAAGACCATGGATTTCAACGCCACCACTGCTGATAACTGTTTCTTTGTAAAAAAGAGTAATGATCATATTGAATTTGTATTAATTTATGTGGATGATATTTTATATATTGGAAAGCATAAAGAGAGCAGGGAAATCTTTGTAAATAAGTTAAACGAACACTTCTCATTGAAATCACTAGGTAGAGTGAATAAATACCTTGGTGTACAAATTAACAAAACAAAAAGGGGATTCAAACTTACTCAAAAAGATAAAATCATTGAACTCCTAAACAAATGTAACTTAAATAATGCCAAAACATGTGACACACCTATGCAAACTGATTTTCTTAGAAACAATGGTGAATCTTCCCCTGAGTTTAAAGACAACACATTTTACAGATCAGTTATAGGTTCACTCCTTTATATATCTAATTGGACTAGGCCAGATATTGCATTACCTCTCAATTTATTGTCAAGATATGTTAGCAAACCAACCTTGTATCATTGGGAAGCTGTCAAAAGAATTTTAAGATATCTGAAAAGTACATTAGATTTTTGTTTAATATTGGAACCCAATAATGACAAAGAACCAAAAATTACTTGTTATGCTGATGCAGATTGGGCTGGTGATACATCATGCAGAAAGAGTACCTCTGGTTATGTTTTTCTATTGAACGATTGTCCAGTTTACTGGTATACTGGTAAACAAGAACTGGTAGCCACCTCTACCACAGAAGCAGAATATGTTTGCTTGTCTAAAGCTGCAAATAACCTTGTATGGTTCAATGATTTGATCACAGATGTTTGGAAGAAACCTACTTTACCATTTATTATGCATGAAGATAATAAAGCGGCCATTGAAATTTCTAGATCCGATGCAATTGGACAAAGGTCCAGGCATATTGATATAAAATTTAAGCACGTGAGACAACTATCTCAAGACGGATTCATCAAAGCAATACATTGTGATACTTCTGAACAATTAGCTGACATATTAACAAAACCCTTACCTTCTAAACAACACAAATATTTAACTTCTAAATTATATGTATTATATTGTCCTGAATCTGAATGTAATTGGTGTTGTATAACGAACCGGCATTTAGAGGGGGATTTGTCAGATGTAAATGCCTTATTCTCTATTGTGTAAATAATGTATATATGGAACATCAGGGGTTAACTTATTACTTGAGCTTTAATGTATTCATATTTTACCACTCCCATTCCTGGCTCCGCCCCTTGTATATAAAAGGAGCCATCCTCCCCATTTTCCTTGCTTCTATCTTGAATATTCAGCGAATATAGAATGCCTATTATGATTAAAGAGAATTATATTTAAACCTATAACTTCTATTATCTTTATTGAGTCTGATCCTGAAAATATTGCAACAATTATATTGCTCCCTATGGAAGAAGCCTGAAATAACACACTCCTGGGTAGTTTGATATATTAGAACAGATGCTGAGGCTGGAAGGATTTGAGATCATTCATCAGCAGGAATCCTAGGATTCAGGGAGCCTTGAGTACGGTATCCCAATCCTGGTATTTCTTCTTTTTCTCATTTCAACCTTCCAATACTCCCCACATCCTTCAATGTGCAGCCTTGATCTATTCCTTTTCCTTCCTCTCAAGGCAGTGTTTCTGGCAACTTTCAGAAGTCTGGACTTCAACTCCCAGAATTCCCCAGCCAGAAGTCTACGCTGGCTAGGGAATTCTGGGAGTTGAAGCCCAGACCTCTTAAAACTGCCAACCTTGAGAAACAGTGCTTTAAGGGGGAGCTGTACAGAGCAAAGCAAAGCTGGCGTTTCCCCCCCACCCCAAGTGTTGACCCTTCTGTTGTGGGCCGGTGGCGGCCAGCAGAGCTGGCAGCAAAGTCAGATAGTGAGGAGGTTGGGGAGGAACTTGGGCCAGGGGTGGGTTCTACTTACCTTTACCACCGATTCGCAATGAGATTGTGTACGCACGCTTTGCTTCTGCGCATGCGCAGATCGCTGATGACAACATCCGGGGTGGTGGGCGGGGCCTCCTGCCGGTTTTACTATCGGTTCTTGCGAACCAGTCCGAACCAGGGGCAACCCACCACTGGGCTGGGGAAAGCTCAGACGAAGGCTCTGCATTGGAGGAAGAGAGGGAGCTAGACAGCAGTGAGGCAGAGGAACAGCTGGAGCCCGTTCCCAGTGTGCGCATGTGCAGAGTTGCCAGAAGACAAGAACAATTAAGAAAGCAGGGTAGATTCGGGAGTAAAGCCACACCTTGGAGATGATTGGCCCCTCCCATAGGACAGAAAAGAGGAGCGAACGGGACGTGGGCTTTTGCAGGAAGCAATTAGTTTTATTTATTTATTTAATTTGTTTAATTTATTTATTAATTTATTATTTATTAATTTAATTTGTATACCGCCCTTCTCCAACGGGACACAGGGCGGTGAACAGCCATGGTAAAAACACAACGTATAAAATTTAAAAGCAGTTTAAAAACATTAAATAATTTTGGCCATCAATTTAAAATAACCCAGTTAAAACCAATTTCAAATTAAAACCGAAAGGATGGGATCAAGCCAGCCTGGCCAGATGAAATAATGTGTTTTCAGGGCCTGACGAAAAGTCTGGAGGTCTGGTATCGTGCGTATCTCTGGGGGTAGGTCGTTCCAGAGGGCAGGTGCCGCCACAGAGAAGGGTCTCCCCCTGGGGGTCGCCAGCCGACATTGTCTGGCCGACGGCAACCTGAGGAGGCCCTCTCTGTGTGAGCGAACTGGCCGGTGGGAGGCTATTGGCGGCAGAAGGCGGTCTCGTAGATACCCCGGCCCTAAGCCATGGAGCGCTTTAAAGGTGGTCACCAACACCTTGAAGCGCACCCGGAAGACCACAGGAAGCCAATGCAGCTCGCGCAGGAGAGGTGTCACATGGGAGCGCCCCGTCGTTCATCTCATTTCAAGATTGGAAAGTTCTGTTCGTGACTCTAATAGACTCGGTGCCAAGTTTGGCCTTGCTCTGCATTTGGAAATTGGTTCTCTGGCAGCGTTCCAAGTGAGATAAGGTGGGGGTTGATAAACATTCCTCTGAAAGACTGTTTGCCAAAGCCTTGTGGACTGAATGAACGGAATTCACAGTCGTTTTGAATAAAAGAAGTTTTACCGGGATTAAGACTTTGCTTCATGCTTTCTAAGGAAGCCTAGATCAGAACACCTTCTCCAGAAGTTATGACAGGAGTTGTAGAGAGTCACCCAACTGGGATTAGGACAGAATTGTTGTTGTTGTTGTTGTTGTTTAACAAAATGTGGGCGAGATTGACCATGCACACAAGACGGGGAATTGAGAGCCAACCCTAATGGCAACAACTACAGGCAGATCATGTGAAGGGGTTGGGTGTTTGCTAAGAACTCTCTCCTTGAGTCTGGGGGTCAACCAACTGCCTCATTGCCCTTTAGAGCAGGGATCTCCAACCTTGGCCACTTTAAGCCTGTCGGACTTCAACTCCCAGAATTCCCTAGCCAGCTTTGCAAAGCTGAAGGAGGACTGCTGAAGGAGAGCATATTTTGAGAGTGGGGGCAAGTCACTTTGCCCAGCCATTCCTTGTTCTCAAGACCAGACAGCAGTTTTTTTTATGAGTCAGAATCTACCCCTTGCAGATTACATTTGGAAGGAGGAGTCTGAGAATTACAGGAAACCCAACGGATGATTGCAAGTGATGCAGTGGGGTGAACCTATTGCTCCTTATTTCGGCCCCAGGACTAATGGAAAATTTTGCCCTGCCAAAAATGAACCCCATTTGTACGAGTGTTTGGGGAGGTGACAAAGGCAGGACAGTCCCACAAACTCCACCGCTGCCCACCTTCAATCCAGATGTTTCTCTTCCTCTCCTCATTTCTCTGTCAGGTTGGTTAGGCTAAGAAGCCAATGTCTTTGGCTTATACAGATAGTCATTTAGATTTTTCATTTAGTGACTGTTCAAAGTTACGACATGTGACCGTAGGACACTAGTCTACAACCGTCATAAATATGAGTCGGTGGCCAAGCATCTGAATTCTGATCACATGATTCACGGGAATGCTGCAACAGCAGTGAAAAAAAAAGTGAATTTAGGAACATTTTGCATACAACCGTTGCAGCATTCCCGTGAAACATGTGATCAAAATTCAGATGCTTGGCCACCGACTCACATTTACGACGGTTGTAGTGTCATACGGTCAGGGGTTCCACTTTTGCGACCTTCTGACAAAGTCAATGGGGAAGCCTTAACAATTCTGTTACTAACTTAACAACTGCAGCGATTCACTTAACAACTGTGGCAAGAAAGGTCGTAAAATGGGGCAAAAAACTCATTTAACAAATGTCTCACTTAGTAACAGAAATTCTGGGCCCAATTGTGGTCGTAAGCCAAGTATTACCTGTATTTCTTGCTATATTTTTTCCTCCTCCCTCCCTCCCTCCCTCCCTCCCTCTCTCTCTCTCTCTCTCTCTCTCTCTCTCTCTCTCTTTCAGGAAATGATAGAATGACTATGCAGGAATTTTTAAATAGGCAGCCGGAAGCACCGTTAATAAAGCAGATTAACATACAGGATGCACTTGTTGACCAGGAAAAAGAAAAACTCTGTAATCATTTCACCTTAGAGAGCGTTCTTGAAATCAAACAGGCTCTGTAATCGTGGCCAAACATTTTCTTTTAATCTTTCATCATTGTGTTCTTTTTGGCGAGTTTTGATAAAGAAAACATACAATCTGCAAAAAAAAAAAAAAAAAAAAAAGTGACACCTTTTATGCAGAAACTGCCCAGATACCTTCTGGAGAAGGTGGAAAAGATTTCTTTGCATTGTGTTCACACATTATGATAAACCACGATTTTCCTACCGTAATATGTCCATTATTGAATAAGCCACAGTTAACCGGCTTTTTTTTTTAATCATGTGAATCCATCACGGTATGACTTCCTTGCTTCTTCCAGCTTCAATTATTTCCAAAATCATCATCATCATCGCCATCCACGAAGGAGAAAAAGATCAGCCACTGTAGCACACCTGATTGAAACAAGAGGTTTATTCTTGACATGAATTTCAGCTCATTGCCTATCGTAGCTATTCTTTTCGCTGTTATTTTTCTGGCAAAGGATGTACCTTTTGGGGAACAATTAGCCATCTGTTTAATGACTGCGTGATTCATGTCACAATGGCAGCGATTTGCTTAACATCTGTAGCAAAGAATTCAGCCGCTTGGCCACTGACTCATATTTACGACAGTTGCAATGTCCCGGGGTCATGTGATCTCCTTTTGCGACCTTCTGACAAGAAACTGAGGGGCTGCCACAGAGAGGAAGGGGTCAATCTATTTTCCAAGGCACCTGAAGGCCAGACAAGGAATAATGGATGGAAACTGAACAAGGAGAGATTCAACCTGGAAACAAGGAGAAATTTTCTTGTAAAACAGGGCAACACTCACTTAACTGTTTCCCATAGTAACAGAAATTTGGAGCTCAGTTGTAGTTGTAAGTCAATGACTATCTGTACAGCTATGGCCACCTACACCCCCCCGTTTTCAACTCTAAAGCTTTCTGCCTGGAATGCATTTTGGGAAAGTATCCCCTGAGGTTCAGTGGTGGGATTCAAATAATTTAACAACTGATTCTCTGCCCTAATGACCAGCTGGGTAGGTGTGGCTCGGTGGTCATGTGACTGTATGGGCATGGCCAACTCAACGTCACTCACATCGATGGGCGCTTCACCTTACCTGTTACAATGTACAATAACGGTTAACCAGAGAGGCAGTTTCTGTAAGCAGGGTAATAAAGATTAGGCTAGAAACACCACCAGAATGTTTCCTTCCTGCCTTCCTTACAGGATTAGCCCTGTAAAGTAGAAAAAAACAAAATAAGATTTCTTCCAATAACCGGTTCTCTGAACTGCTTAGAAAGTTAACAATCGGTTCTCCAGAATAGGTGCGAACTGGCTGAATCCCACCACTGCTGAGGTTGGTATGGCAGGAGCTGGTACATTCCAACGACTGGTTGCCGAACCACCTTATGCTGACTGAGGATGCTGCCTGAATAGATAGTAAAACGTTTCTGAAATTAAAACATAGTCCAGTTGCAATAATTCTCCAGACATCCTTTAGGCTTCTGCCCAGAAATATTCAGAGGTCCTCTCCTTGCAGCTTGCTGGGTTGGAATTGAAAAGAATTTACTGTTTGTCCCAAGAGGAGAATTCAGTGGTCTCCTCGCTTGCAACTCCCACATATTTCCTCTCGCACATCTCTTCTCTAGGGGCAACAACGCTGCTATTCACCCTCACCTCGGAAAATTTGTGCCCGCCCTGTACAAACAGAGTCCTGAAGGAGTCCATCATCTCTGAGACACTTACTGTGAAGTGGCAGCAACTGTTTCTACAGGCAAAGGCTACCATCGTCTCGAAGCTCCAAAGATGAAAGAGGTTTATTTTGGACATTTGTTGCCTATCGTAGCTATTGTTTCCACCGTTACTTTTCTGACAAAGGACGTACCTTTTGGGGAACAATTAGTTGTTCATTTAATGACTCCATGATTCATTTAACAACTGCACTGATTTGCTTAACATCCGTAACAAAAAAATCCAGATTGCTTCTATATGAAAGAAGATGGAGTTGAAAAGGCTGTAGGTGGCCATAGCTGTACCTGTGGTCATTGACTTACAACTACAATTGAGCTCCAAATTTCTGTTCCTATGAAAGACAGTTAAGTGAGTTTTGCCCCGTTTTACAACTTTTTTTTTGCCCTGGTTGTTAAGTGAATCACTGCAGTTGTTAAGCTAGTAACACGGTTCTTAAGTCAACTTGGCTTCCCTTTTGACTTTGCTTGTCAGAAGGGCACAAAAGGACCCACAGCCGTCATAAATGTACCTCAGGGTCTGAATTTTGCCAAGTGCATGAATTTTGATCACATGACCATCAGATTACAGATTAACAGAGTTGGAAAGGACCTTGTAGGTCATCTCAAGCAGGAAAATGGAAAACCAGCTCTTCCAGTTTCTGGCACTGCCGCATGCAAAAAGCCCAGCTGATCGTTGCATGCGCATGTGCGCCAGAAACCCAAAAGGGGAACGGGTGACGCCGTGCGGGCGACATGACTCCGCGTGCTACTTCGGGCACATGTGCCATAGGTTCGACATTCGGCTGTTGTGACCCAGGCCCAAGTAGTTAGTGTTAAATACAAACAGTTCGAAAACAAACAGACTTTATTAGAACATCTGAGAATTAATTCATTCTCAGCGTAGTCCCAACTAAATTAAAGCAAATTCTTCAAAACACCATTCCTCAGTTTATCACCGACCTTGGGATAATTAGGCAAACTGCCAAAGGCTTCTCTTGGCAAAAGTTTAAAAGCAGAAGACGCAGACAAGAAATAAATGCAGCAAGACAAGAAACAAATCTATCAACGTTGTTCTCCGACAAAGAGCCCAAGAGCCGTTGCTGATCTTTTAAGCCTTATGGGAGGGGCCAATCACCTCTTGGCCTTACTCCCGAGTTGTCCTTTTTTGCTTTAGTTGCTCTTGCCTTCTGGCAGCTCTTCTCATATGTGCACTAGGAACAGGCTCCTCCTGTTCCTTTGCCTTTCTACTGTCAGCCTCTGGAGGCTCCGAAGTCCGCACATCACTCCCAGATGGCCCCGGCCCCATCTCTGCCTCCGATGCAGAGCCCTCATCCGGGCCTCCCCCAGCCTCCAGGACTGGCCCATGTTCTTCCTCAGCATCATCGCTGTCCGACTCCACTGCCAGCTCTGCAGGCTGCAGGCGGACCACAAAAGCCCTACACCATTTCTGTTTTACAAATACAAATTTTTCCCCCTTTCCCCCCCCCCCCTTTCCCTCCCTAACCCTCCCTTACCCTCCCCTCCCCCCATGGCTTCCCCAGAATGAAATCCAATTATACATTTCTTCCTGACATTCTAGTATACTATCCCCTGTAAACTATACATTTCTAGACAACATTCATCTAAAAATTATCTAATACTTCTTAGTTTAGTATTTTTTTCTATACATAATCTATCCTTATCCTCCACTCCCTTACTACCTGCACTGTAGTTTACAGATTAACGGAGTTGGAAGGGACCTTGGAGGTCATCTAGTCCAACCCCCCGCCCAAGCAGGAGATCCTACACCATTTCTGACAGAGGGCAGTCCAGTCTCTTCTTGAAAGCTTCCAGTGATGAAACTCCCACAACTTCCAAAGGCAACTTCTGTTCCATGGGTTGATTGCTCTCACTGTCAGAAAATTTCTCCTTATTTCCAGGTTGAATCTCTCCTTGTTCAGTTTCCATCCATTATTCCTTGTCTGGCCTTCAGGTGGCTTGGAATGCTGCAGTGGTCATAACTGTGAAAAATGGGTCCTACCTGACTTTTCAGTGCCATTTGATCAGTCAGTAAATGAACTGTTGTAAGTCGAGGACTAGGCCTGTATGTTACTAAGGAACCCTCATTGTTATCTCCTTTCTTCCTTTTTAGCCCAAATGCCTCTTCCCAGTGGCGAAGTCTTGTTTGCCAAAGGTTCACCTCCTTGAGTCTGCTGCTGGGGTTATCTGTCAGCTTCCAAGAATCTCACACACAATGTGCTCCTTTGTCAATCTTACATAATCTGCCATTACTGAATGCGATCTGCATGTGAGCAAGACACAATAAAGCTTTCAAGGAAATGTTAGAGAAGCGGGAATGCCAAGCAGCATGTAAATGACATTCATTCATAAATACATGTCTATTATGAACGAAGACGGGGCAACAGCTGGGATGTTGGAAAATTGCAAGCACTATCTCCATGACTCCCCTTCCTCTATATTGGCACTATATTATAGCTTTTAAACATCTATGTCACAAATGATGCTTGCATTAGGTGTACAGTGCAAAGCATTTTATTTTAGACTCTGGACTTTATTTTAAAAAGACGTTGCAGATTGCAAATTGCAGGTAGTCCTCAATGTACGACCACAACTGAGCCCAAAATTGCTAAGCGAGACAGTGTTGAGTGAGTTTTGTCCCATTTTACGACCTTTCTGGCCACAGGTATTACGTGAATTACTGCAGTTGTTAAGTTAGTTACAAAGATGTTAAGTGAATCTGGTCAGAGGTCTGCAAGAGATGATCACATGGCCATGGAACACTGCAACTGTCATAAATATGATTTTTTTGATCACATGACCATAGGGAAGCTGCAACGGTCGTAAGTGTGAGAAATGGTCATAAGTCACTTTTTTCAGTGCCATTGTAACTTCGAACTGTCCCTAAATGAACTGTTATAAGTCAATCTATTACACATGCAAGCTGCATTCATACACTTCACCTGGTCACCAAATTGTTAGATATACAGAAAACCACTTTGTGTGTTGGTTAAGGCATCGGGCTAGAAACCAGGAGATTGTGAGTTCTAGTCCTGCCTTAGGCACATGGCCAGCTGGGTGACCTTGGGTCTTGTCACTCATTCAGCCCTAGGAAGGAGGAAATGCAAAATACTTCTGAAAAACTTTGGCAAGAAAACTGCAGGGACCTGTCTAGGCAGTTATCTGGAATCAACATTGACTTCAATGTTCACACACTCTCCACCCTTTCCTATAAAGGTTCAATGTGATGTACACATTTTCTGGATTAACACAATATACTTCGGTTTGGTTCAGACAGGGTGCTCAGACACAGGCCCACGTAACCAAGATGTAAATTAGCCAAAGGTATTCCCCTATGGATGAAACTGAACTCTGAACTAGACAAGTGTTTGGTGACCAAAACAGCTCAAGTGTTCTGTTTTGTTTAGTTAGATTACTTCGAAGGAAGAACAGTTACAGGAATTGGGTATGTCTAGTTTAGTGAATTTGCAGATGGAGACTGTAGCCAAGAAATTAAAAGATGCTCCTGGGAAGGAAAGCTATGTCAAATCTAGACAGCACACTAAAAAGCAGAGACATCCCCCTGCCAACAAAAGTGTGTATAGTCAAGGCGATGGTTTTCTCAGTTGCAATGTATGGCTGTGAAAGTTGGACCATAAGAAAGGCTGAACACCAAAGAATGGAGGCCTTTGAACTCTGGTGCTGGAGAAGACTCCTGCTCTGAGTCCCTTGGACTGCAAGGCGATCCAACCGGTCAGTCCTAGAGGAGATCAACCCTGACTGCTCTTTAGAAGGCCAGATCCTGAAGATGAAACTCAAATACTTTGGCCACCTAATGAGAAAGAAGAATTAACTGGAGAAGAGCCTGATGCTGGGAAAGATTGAGGGCAAAAGAAGAAGGGGATGGCAGAGAACAAGGTGGCTGGATGGAGTCACTGAAGCAGTCGGCGTGAGCTTAAATGGACTCCAGAGGAAGGTAGAGGACAGGAAGGCCTGGAGGAATGTTGTCCATGGGGTCGCAATGGGTTGGACACGACTTCGCAACTAACAACAACAAGAAGAAGTTTAGTGAAAAGAAGGACTAGGGGTGACATGATAGCAGTGTTCCAATATCTAAGGGGCTGCCACAAAGAAGAGGAGGTCAACCTATTCTCCAAAGCACCTGAAGGCAAGACAAGAAACAATGGATGGAAACTAAAAAGGAAGGTACTAGTTAAAACTGCAGAAAGAACAATTGCAACCAAGTTGCCTTCCCTAGAAGACCTGTATATTGTACAGGTCAGAAGGAAGGCTGAGAAAATATCTACTGATCCGATATATCCTGGACATAAACTCTTTCAATTCCTTCCCTCAGGTCTCTGGTACAGGACATTGCATGCCAAAACAACTAGACACAGGGACAGTTTTTTCCCTCATGCCACCACTCTGCTTGAATCCCTAATCCTCACAGTATTGTCTTATCTCTAAGGAAATTTACCCATGTTGTATAACTGTGGTATTATTATTATCCCTCTCATCTTCTCCACTCTCCCCTCTTATTGGTATCATCATTATAATTATTAATGCTCTGTTGGTTTGCATGTGCATTGAGAAGTTTTTGCACAAGAGACAAATTTCTTGTGTGTCTAATCACACTTAGCCAATAAAGCTATTCTATTCTATTCTATTCTATTCTATTCTATTCTATTCTATTCTATTCTATTCTATTCTATTCTATTCTATTCTATTCTATTCTATTCCATTCTACCCTAACCCTAACCCTAACCCTAACCCTAACCCTAACCCTACCCTAACCCTAACCCTAACCCTACCCTACCCTACCCTACCCTACTCTACTCTACTCTACCCTACTCTATTCTAATAAAGGAGAGAAGCAATGTAGAACTACGGAGAATTTCCAGACAGAATAATTAATCAGTGGAATGATTTGCCTCCAAAAGTTGTGGGTGTTCCATCATGGGAGGTTTTTAAGAAGAGATTGGACAACAATTTGTCTGAAATGGTTGGACTCGAAGACCTTCATGGTCCTTTCCACTTCTGTTATTCTCTTAAGTATTCTATTAATTGTTTGTTGTGTGAAGGAGAAGAAAACCTGCTATGCCATGAGAACATTTCAGGTTCATTCTCTAGTATGTCCAGCATGGTGGGAAAGACAGGTTGAAAATCCTGCAAAGCCACTACCTGTTCGTGTAGCTTAGTGTTTCTCAACCTTGGCAACTTTAAGCTGCGTAGACGTCAACTCCCAAATTTCCCAGCCAGCCATGAAGAATACAAGCAACAGCTTGATGGAGCAACGATCTGACTTTCTGTAGGACAAGGCTCAATGGTTTCTAAGGTCTTTATAGCTATGACATCATTATTAGAATAGAATAACAGAGTTAGAAGGGACCTTATAGTTCATCTTGTCCAACCCACTGCCCAAGCTGGAGACCCTACACCATTTCTGACAGAGGGCAGTCCAGTCTCTTCTTGAAAGACTCCAGTGATGGAACTCCCATAACTTCCGAAGGCAACTTCTGTTCCGTTGGTTGATTGCTCTTACTGTCAGAAAATTGCTCCTTATTTCTAGGTTGAATCTCTCCTTAATCAGTTTCCATTTGTTCTATTAGAAGTCATTTCCTTACTAGTGATTTAAAGGATGTTGTACAGTAGTGGCCAAAATTGTGGAAACCTTTTGGGAAAAGTATATTTTCTAAAACTAGCTAATAACACCACTTTTTTTTTTTTGGAGTAATATCATAAAATTATATATCAATGGAAAGATAATTTAATCAAGAATGTAATGCAATAACTTTTATGAAGGATTTGCTATTCGAATAGCAGTTACTGTATAAAGAAGAAAAATGAAACACGTAGAAAAAACGAGATATACAAAAATTATCACATCAGTTAATACTTAGTTGGGTAACCTTTAGCGTGAATTACGGCCTTACAACGTCTTCCCAAGTTTTTTAGTTCTGCAGCTGTTATAATGTGAAACTAAGATTGATTGAAGGATTGCTTCTATTAACTGGGTTTTATTGCTGGATCGCTTCTGACTAACAAGTTTCTTTAGTCGGCTCCCTAGATTTTCAATTGGGTTAAGGTCTGGGCTATTCTGAGGCCATTCCAAGAGTGGAATATGATTATCTTGAAACTCCAAAAAACCCCTGGTGTTATTAGCTATCAAACCTCAAAAATACACTTTTCCCAAAAGGTTTCCACAATTTTGGCATTACTATTTATTTATTTATTTATTTATTTATTTATTTATTTATTTATTTCATGTATTTATATGCCCCCCTTCTCCAGAAGGACTCAGGGAGGCGAACACAAGTTAAAGACATGTACAACAATATCTCATTTTAAACCAAATTAACTAATAAATAATAAATAATAAAACCCAGAATCAGAGTCAGCCTATTTGCTTGAACAGCCAAGTCTTCAGGTCCCGACGGACTATAGCATCATTCAACCACCATCACACTGATAGAACAGTGTTGAGGATAGGTTTTATGTTGCCTCAGATCCAAATTGTCTGGGTGACGCTATAAAGACCCCATCAAGTCACCAGTGAGAAAGAAGACTTAGAAAAAATTATTCCATTGGAAGCTTCCCCCAGTTCTTCCTTAGCAGCAAACCCTAACAGAACAGCCGCAGAGATGGACATGAAAAAAAATTGTCCCTCGGATCCAGTGGCTTTTCTTCAATTGTTGCCATTCAGTCTGTTCAATAGAAGACCATTGTTGTGGTTGTTTTATTCCCCCCCCCACAACTTTTACTGTGGTATTTTCGGACTATTCAGAAGACCAATTTGTGGGGATAAATTCCATTGGAGAGTGAAAAGGTAGAACATAGGTAGCCCTGGAGCTGAGGAACCTTCTTGATGACGGGCAGAAGCTGGGAGTCCACAATCTTCTGGTCTGCCTTGCACTGATCTGCAATCTGATCTGCAATCTGGCTTGCACTGATCTGCAAACGGGCCTGGTAGCTCAGCAGACTAAAAAAAGCATTGTGATTAACACCAGCTGTCTGCAATTACTGTAAGTTCGAATCTCACCAGGCTCAAGGTTGACTCAGCCTTCCATCCTTTCTAAGGTAGGTTAAATGAGGACCCAGTTTGTGGGGGCAATAAGCTGACTTTGTATAAATATACAAAAGTATGAAGGCTATTGCTTAATGCATTGTAAGCCGCCCTGAGTCTCCAGAGAAGGGTGGCATATAAATTAAAAAAAAAAATCTCATATTTCGCTTTCTCAGTATCAAAAATTTCGCCCTCTTGATGTTTGGGCTTACGCAGCTTCTTCTTCTTCTTCTTGAAATAAACGTCACTGAGATGTTTTGGAACTTTGACCCCCGAGATATGAACCTTAGTCGACGTGGCAATGACAAACTTTTGGTGAGCTCTGCACAGAGGGACACAGTTGATTGCCAGGGGCCCTGTCCAGTGGGTGTGGCTTGGTGGGCGTAGCATGGCTTGGTGGGCGTGGCAGGGGAAGGATACTGTAAAATCTCCATTCCATCCCCACTCCAGGGGAAGGTTGCTGCAAAATCCCCATTTCTTCCCGATCAGCTGGGACTCGGGAGGCGGAGAATAGATGGGGGCGGGGCCAGTCAGAGGTGGTATTTACCGGTTCTCTGAACTACTCAAAATTTCTGCTACCAGTTCTTCAGAACTGGTCAGAACCTGCTGAAACCAACCTCTGGCTCTGTCACAAGCAACAGTCCACTTCCAAACTACTTCAACAAAATCACCCACTTGTCCCTGTGGCAGCCAATGAGAAGGATCACCCCCGTTCCTGGGGAAATCGAAGCCCGCAGCTGCCTCTTGTGGAGGGCAAAAGTTTTTTTGCCATGGCTCAGGAGTTTGCGGAGAATGTCCTCCGTGGGGTAGTATCTGGGCATCTTGCGAAGTTTGACCACCCGGGTGCCTCCGTTCTTATCACCCCCAAAGGGCTTTGTAACAATGACTGCCTCCTTCTCTTTCTTCTTTTTGTCTATCTTTGTCTCTGGCACGTTGTACTTCCGCTTGTACATGGCCTTCCATGCATATATGGCCAACCAGGAATATCCCCCGATCCCTTGGGCCAGCACCGGATTGCAGCTGGCATGGACCTTCTGGACCCTCGTGGTTTTCTTCTCACCTGCCATCTTGGGCAAAAGGAACAAGACCATTGTTATTCCTAAAAAAAAAAACTCCGGTTCTTAACCTTGCTTCTTTTTTATCTCTTCCCTCTTTGTCCCTTTTCTTTTGCCATTGTGTCTTTTAAGTAATAAGGCTCCGGAAAAAGATTTTTATTTTTTATTTTTTTTGGCTGGAAGACTCAAGCATTATGGCAAGCTTTCTAAACTGCTGATGGAGTGACAGCCCAAAAACATTTCCAGGAATCAGGCATGGTGACATTATATAATTGGCATTGCAAAAGAAATCAGGCATTGTAATAAACAAACATGTCAAAATTTTTGGGCCTGCAGCAGTTGTGAAATTCAATTTTTCTTTTTTACTACTGGTTCTGTGGGCATGGCAGGGGAAGGATACTGCAAAATCTCCATTCCCACGCCACTCTGGGGCCAGCCAGAGGTGGCATTTGTGTTCTGGTCCGCCAGCAGCCTGTGGAGCTGGCAGCGGAGTCAGACAGCGATGAGGCTGAGGAAGAACATGGGCCAATCCTGAAGGCTGGGGAAGGCCCGGATGAGGGCTCTGCGTCGGAGGCAGAGATGGGGCCAGGGCCATCGAGGAGTGATGCACGGACTTCGGAGCCTCCAGAGGCTGACAGTAAAGAGGCAGAGAAGGAGCCTGTTACTAATGCACGCATGAGAAGAGCTGCCAGAAGGCAAGAACAACTAAAGCAAAGAGGAAGACTCGGGAATAGGGCCAAGAGATGATTGGCCCCTCCCATAAGGCTTAAAAGACCAGCAACGGCTCTTGGGCTCTTTGTCGGAAACAACGTTGATAGTATTGCTGCACTTATCTCTTGTTGGCGTCTTCTGCTTTTGAACTTTTGCCAAGAGAAGTCTTTGGTAGTTTGCCTAATTATCCCAAGGTCAGGTGATAAACTGAGGAATGGTGTTTTGAAGAATTTGCTTTAATTTAATTTGGACTACACTGAGAATGAGTTAATTCTCAGCTGTTCTAATAAAGTTTGTTTGTTTTCGAACTGTTTGTATTTAATATTAACTACTTGGGCCTGCGTCACAACAATTTGCCAGTTCTCCAAACTACTCAAAATTTCCGCTACCAGTTCTCCAGAACCTGCTGGATTTCACCCCTGGCCTGCAGTGTTAGTTTAAAACAGGAATTAAAATACTTCTCAGTGGTACCAGTAGTCCTCAACTTAGGGCCACAATTGAGCCCGAAATTTATGTTGCAAAGCGAGAATGTGTTAAGTGAGTTTTGCCCCCCTTTACAACTTTCCTTGCCACCATTGACACTCTAGGAGTCTCTGGAGGCTGGGGACAGCAAAAAACGTCATTTCCTGTCCAACTGGGAGTTGGGAACTGGGCCATTTCAGGCCTCTGGAGGGCCTCCGAGAGGTGAGGAAGGCTGTTTTCACCCTCCCCAGATGCAAATAGAGGATCTGGAGCCAGGTGAGAAAGAAAAACAGGCCTTCCCCACCCCCTCCATGCCCTCCGGAGGAAGGAAACAGCCTGGTTCCCTACTTCTGGTGGTCCCAGAAGGCCCAAAAATCAGATGGCCGGCACGCGCATGCACGCCAGAGCTGAGCTGGCGTGCCCACTGATATGGCTACGCATGCCACCTGTGGCACGCGTGCCACAGGTTCCCCATCATGGCCCTATACTATTTCAGACAAATGGTTATCCAATCTCTTCTTAAAAACTTTCAGTGTTTAAGCATTCACAACTTCTGGAGGCAAGTTGTTCTACTGATTAATTGTTCTAACCGTCAGGAAATGTCTCCTTAGTTCTAGGTTGCTTCTCTGCTTGATTAGTTTCCACCCATTGCTTCTTGCCTTCCTGCCCTCAGGTGCTTTGGAGAATAGCTTGACTCCCTCTTCTTTGTGGCAGCCCCTAGCTTACTGCTTTTTTTTTTTTTTTTTGTCTTATTATTTTCCAGGTTTACAATAGCAAATATCACCTGCTATAAAACCTAGCTTTTTGCTGTTTTTCTACAAAACCTACTTTTTGTCTGTTGGTTTAAGTGGCACTCACCTATTTCCAGAATGGTCTCACCAAACATTTCATTTAGTTTTCTTCCAAACAGCACTTGATTGGCAGTTGCGAGAAAGAGAGAGTTTGCTTGTGTCCTTAAGAACTGGTAAGATGAGGCTGTCAAGATTTTCTTTCGGGAGCACAAAAGGTTCTTTATCCATTTCCAGATTACATAGCAGTGAGCTCATAAAAGAAAAAAACATACAGAATTGGCATTTGAAACACCAATAGGTTAGGAACGAGCTGTGATACCTTTTCAGGGTAGGGTGCATATACCAGAGGTGAAATGCTCCCGGTTCGGACCGATCCGGTAGCGAAGAGGGCGGGTGGTTCGGAGAACTGGTAGCAAAAATCCCTGTCCCCCCCCATGCCCAGCTGAGCTACGCGATCATTAGAGGCTTTTTTTTTTAAAGCATTTTTTCTACAAATTCTTCGGCTGAAAAAATGCTTTTAAAAGTTAAAAACAAAAGCCTCTGATGATTGCGCGGCTTGGCTGGGATCGTCAGAGGCTTTTAAAAACATTTTTTCTACAACCTCTTCAGCTGAAGAGGTTGTAGAAAAAATGGTTTTAAAAGTTAAAAAAAAAAAAAGTTGGCCACATCCACTCAGTCACATCCCCCCCACACACACACACACAAAGCCATGCCCACAGAACCGGTAGTAACAAATTTTACATTTCACCACTGGTGCATACTGTCCTATATGGCATGTATTATGATCACTAAATGCACCATTATTTCCCCCCAAAAATTGAACTTTAGACTGGAGTCAGGGGTAACTAATCTTAAAATGTTTGGATCAATTCAAGACAGTTAAAATTTAAGATACAAGGACTTCCTTGTGCTCAGACCCCTGAACTCTGTAGTTCTCATCCTGGTATATACATTGTATTAAGCCAGTGGTGGCGAACCTTTTACTCACCGAGTGCCAAACAGGTACGCGCTTCGAGCGTGTGTGTGCTATCTGTGCTAACGCATGGCTCCTCCCCCGTGAGCTACGTGTGCCCCCGTGTGCTGTGCACGCAACCGCACTAACTGCTCATGCACGTGGCTTTTGCTCACCCCCATGCACTGTGCACGCAACCGCACCATCTGCACATGTGTGCAGGTTTCATGCAGCTCCCCCGGGCGCTGCGCATGTACTTGCACCATCTGTGCATGCGTGCGGTTTTCATGTACACAATGCACATGTGTGAACATTACGCACGTGCGTGCTGTGTGCAAATACTCTCGCACGCATGCACAAATGTGCGTGCATGCGCAGGAGAGCTCTGAAGACCATCTGGGCCTCCTGAATTGCGCACCTGCGCACCGGAGGCCTGAACACCAGCTGGGCATGCGTGCATGCACAAGTGCAGGTGAGTTGGGTGACAGCTTGCGCACCCAGAAAGATGGCTCTGCGTGCCACCTCGGGCACACGTGCCATAGGTTCGACATCACGACATTAAGCCATGGTTTATTGAGTATGTTACAATTGGAATTATTTACACAACATACAATGCACACCACCACTTTTCATGTTATTGGCATCTAGCCAGAAATTAGCAGGGAATTTTCAGGATTCGGGGTGAGAGGGTTGTGTTTTTGTTTTGTTTTACTCATACCTGGGTGTGTTTCAGAGCTGGGTTTCAGCAGGTTCTGACCAGTTCTGGAGAACCGGTAGCAGAAATTTTGAGTAGTTCAGAGAACCAGTAGTAAAAATTCTGACTGGCCCCGCCCCCATCTATTCTCTCCCTCCCAAGTCCCATCTGATCAGGAGGAAATGGGGATTTTTCAGTAACCTTCCCCTGGATTGGGGAGGGAATGGAGATTTTACAGTGTCCTTCCCCTGTCACACCCACCAAGCCATGCCACGTCCACCAAGCCACACCCATAGAACTGGTAGTAAAATTTTTGAAACCCAGCACTGGTGCGAAAGAAAAAATTCTCGTGAAGTTGGAATTGATTGAGTGAACTTTTTCACTTGCGCACTTCACAATGGGGGAGATGGGATCCCGTCCTCCTCCTGAAGCCCATTACGATGCCACAATGCAACCCTGCATTCAGCTCAGCAAAAAAAAAAAAAAAAAAAGCAGTTTCTTTTCCTACGGAGCTGCCGGTGTTGGGATGCCATGCCTCTCTGCCAGCCAGCTGAGCATGGCGTGCTGATCCTGGGCTCATCGGCCTTCAGGCATCATTCCCACCACCCAGCACCAGTTTTAGGTGCCCCCCCATGGGGGGGGAAGGAAGAAAGAGAAAGAGAGGAAGGGAGGGAGGGAAAGAGAGAGAGAAAAACAGAGAGGGGGGAGGGAAAGAAAGAGAGAGAAAGAGAAGGAGGGAAAGAGAGAGAAACAGGGGAAGAAAGAGAGAGAAAGAGAGAGGGAGGGAGGGAAAGAGAGAGAGAAAAACAGAGAGGGGGAGGGAAAGAGAGAGAAAGAGAAGGAGGGGAAGAAAGGTGGGGGAAGAAAGAGAAAGCAGGAGGGAGGGAAAGAGAAAGAGAGAAGGAGGGAAAGAGAAACGGGGGAAGAAAGAGAAAGAGAGAGGGGGAGGGAAAGAAAGAGAGAAGGAGAGAGAAAGAGGGAAAGAGAAACGGGGAAGAAAGAGAATAAGAGAGGGAGGGAGGGAAAGAGAGAGAAACAGGGAGGGGGAGAGAAAGAAAGAGAGAGGGAGGGAAATAAACAGAGGGGGAGGGAAAGAAAGAGAGAGAGAGAGAGAGAGAGAGAGAGAGGAAATGAAAGAGAAATGATATTACAAAAGTTTTTTCTTTTTTATTGTTGCTAAACGTAATATCTCAAAAGCAGAAAAAAAATGAAGGGGCATAAAAGTGCGTTTATCACGTTTTTCTAAGAACAGTTAGCTGAACTCTGTGTTATTTATCATTATTTTAGGTAGCAAATCCTCATTGTTCAGGTTAAATTGCCGTGTTGGCATTTTTGCGATAAATAAGTGGGTTTTGGGTTGCAGTTTGGGCACTCGGTCTCTCAAAGGTTCCGCCATCGCTGCTGTAAGTGGTCCATAACCCCTTTATTAGAAAACATTTCTTTGTATTTTCATGTGTGAGACCTTTGAATTTTCTCATCGGAGTATCCCCTGCTGCCAAGGAGGGTCAATCATCAGGATGAGATGAATCCTGGAAAAACAGAGAAGAAAAGGGGAGGAGGGGAATGAGAAGAATGTCAAAAGGGGCCTTCTGTCATGAGAGCTTTCAACACGTTTTCTTAGTCCCTGGCTTCAAGTAAAAGGTTACACTGTGGATTTTTTAAAGCTTTTTTTTTTTTTCTGTTGGGGGAAAAAATGCTAATAATTTTTGTGCTTGTTTGGAGGAGCTGTTATAAAAATGAATGCTGCTCTCTTTTGTATTCATAACATGAAAATTGGAGGGTGAACTTTCTTGTCAATAATGGATTCTGTTCTGTTCTGTTCTGTTCTGTTCTGTTCTGTTCTGTTCTGTTCTGTTCTGTTCCATTCCATTCCATTCCGTTCCATTCCATTCCATTCTACTATATATTTTCTATTCCATTTTCTATTCCATTCCATTCCATTCCATTCTATTCCTTTCCCTTCCCTTCCCTTCCCTTCCCTTCCCTTCCCTTCCCTTCCCTTCCATTCCATTCCATTCCATTCTATATTTTCTATTCCATTTTCTATTCCATTCCATTCCTTTCCTTTCCATTCCATTCCATTCCATTCCATTCCATTCCATTCCATTCCATTCCATTCCATTCCATTCTACTATATATTTTCTATTCCATTTTCCATTCCATTCCATTCCATTCCATTCTATTCTATTCCTTTCCCTTCCCTTCCCTTCCCTTCCCTTCCCTTCCCTTCCCTTCCCTTCCCTTCCCTTCCCTTCCATTCCATTCCATTCTATATTTTCTATTCCATTTTCTATTCCATTCCATTCCTTTCCTTTCCATTCCTTTCCATTCCATTCCATTCCATTCCATTCCATTCCATTCCATTCCATTCCATTCCATTCCATTCTATATTTTCTATTCCATTTTCCATTCCATTCCATTCCATTCCATTCCATTCCATTCCATTCCATTCTGTTCTATGCTGTTTTTTTAAAAAAATTGATTCAATGCAGAATTTAATTGCAGGATGCATATTTTAAATCAGTTTGCAAAACTGATTCATTCTTTATAAGTGCTCTCGTGCATGCTAAGATTCAAAACTGATGTAATTTATAAGGCTGGCAGGAAAGCACGCAGAGTATGGCTCCATGTTAAGAAATACATTTTAAGTAAAAGCATTTTGACAATGAAACTAATAATATAGGGGAATTGTGAACTCCTCCGTGTCTGCTGCCTTTAAACAGCTGGCTTTGCAACACCCTTTTTTGAAAAAATAAGGGATATATAAAATTATATTCACTTTCCCCCCCATCTGCTCTCTTATTTAGTTAAGGTGAAATCTCACCATTAACTTTCAATGTATAAAATGTGACTGCCCATAGAGTACCTGTAAGAAAACATCTGGCGAGACACAGATGATAACCGCAGCTATTTTTAACCCTCAGATCTTGAACTAAGAAAACAAAAGCAACATTTTTGTAGGCAACGCTGAGACTCAATTTAATTCCAGCCAAGGTTGTCTGGGGGGCGGGGGGGGGGGGTTGCGGGGGCGGAAACAAACAGAAATTCTTTTCATCTATGTGATTTCTGCATTTCTCCAGAATTGGAAGCTGCCATTCCAACATTTTAGTAATGGTAGAATGGGAGGAAGCCCAATGGCTTGGGGGGGGGTGGGCTACAGGTTATTGTTTCCCCCTACAGAAGAGCCAAGCTGGCTGAGAAGGAAGAGGGTTATAATACAAGGACATTTAAAGCCCATTACGTTGAGAAAACATCTTGGGATAGATGCTTGAAGAAGCATTCCCAATTAGAAGAATTAACATATAAGGATTAATTGGCACATGTATAGTAGAAGAAAACAGCAACGGAGAACTAATCTGTGTTATCAGATCTAAACTCTGAGCTATCATGCCTTCTGCCTTTGACCTTGTCTGCTGTCTGTTATTGATTGATTGATTGATGATGTGTCATTAATTTAGTATTGGAGAGTCAGCTTGGTGTAGTGCAGGGGTCGGCAACCTTAAACACTCAAAGAGCCACAAAGGTCCTAACCGGAAGCTCCCCGTTCAACTCTGGAGCCAACCGGAAGTCTGGTTCCCCCACCATAGAGTCTCCTTCTAGCATGGGGTCCTTTTTCCTATGCTGACCAGAAGTCCAGTTCCCCCACCATAGAGTCTCCTCCTAGCGCACCATCCTTTTTCCTCTACCTGTCCTAACCAAAAGCCCTATCAATTGTGGAGCCAACTGGTAACAAGGAGCCGCAGCAGAGGGATGAAAGAGCCACATACGGCTCCAGAGCCGCGGGTTGCTGACCCCTGGTGTAGTGGTTAAGGCACCAAATTTAGAAGCAGACTAGAAACCACGAGACTGTGAGGTGTTCTAGTCCCACCTTAGACAAGAAGCCACCTTAAGCCTGGTTCTTTCTCTCAGCCCTAGGAAAAGGACAATGGCAAATCACCTCCAAAACCTTACCAAGAAAACTTCAGGGACCTGTCCAGGGATGGGTTCTACTTATCTTTACTACTGGTTTGCAACGGGGCTGCGTGCCAGTGCAGAAGCTTCTGAGCATGCACAGAAGCATTTTGATGACATCGGGGTCAGTGGGCGGAGCCTCCCGTCGGTTTTGCTACCGGTTCTATAGAACCAGTGCGAACCGGGGGCAACCCACCACTGGACTTGTCCAGATAGTCTCAGGAGGTCAACACTGGCTGGATGACACACACAAACACTCACAGAAACGTTAATGTTGACTCTTATTGGCCACATAAATAGACTTTTTCCAGAATGATTTGCTCAGATGTAGGAGATAACCAGGCTGTGCTCAAGAGTAGGGTCAAACATGTCATCAGTTTGGAGTCTCTGCGTTCCCCTAAGAGATCTAAGTCCACTCTCCCCCACTTGACTCTGACCTGGTGCCAATTCACCTTGACCATTAGTAGCTCAGATTCCTGTGTATAGGTAGCTTAAAATAAACTTGTACTATTTTTGAATGCTATCCTGGTTCCTGACTTTTTGCACCTGGCATCAGGTCTTCTAATACCACTGAAATCTGACCCATCCACTGTGCTGCTATAATTCCCTTCTCCTTCTTTTTTTCTTTCCCAGAATTATAGATTCCTCAAGACCGTTCGATCTTCACCTAATGTGTCCAAAATCATTTGTATCTTAAGTGACTGCTCTGGATTGATTTGTTCGAAAGTGCATTGTTTTCTGATTTCTTGGCTATCCATGGTATTCTCAGGAGTATTTTCTGACATCAACAGTTCCAAAGCTTCAGTAGATTTTCTATCCTGTGTCCAACCTTTGCTTCCATGGAGTGTTGACTGGTATACTGTAGTGGCTTAAATATATAAATGTCCCAGGTTCATATTAGAGTCTTTATGCAAGTTCCTTCCTTGCAAATGTTGGAAAACAACAAAACTGGGGTAGCTGCAGTGAAGAAAATTCCAACTATAAGAACATAGAGAGCTTATTTGTAACCTAGGTCCTGTTCTCCTTCTTTACTCTTGCCTCATTTTGGAATGGAATAGGAAGGGATGGGAAGGGAAAGGATGGGATCAGGGGTGGGATTCAGCCAGTTCAGACCGGTTTGGAAAAACCGGATGCTAATTTTACATCTGGTTCACCAAACCGGTAGTTGCAAGGACTGGCTGGCTCTGCCCACCCCTCCCCTCCCCTCCCAGGAGTCTCAACGCGGCCCATTTTTGATGCGAGGTAAGTGCAGAACCCACATGCAGGCTGTGGGAAGGTGAAAAAGAGGCATCCCGGAAGTTCCAGAAATCCAGAAACAAGCCCGTTTCTGGTCTCCGGAGGGCCTCCGGAGCCCGGGGGAGGCAGTTTTCGCCCTCTCAGAGGCTCGAGGAAAACCTCCGGAGCTTGGGAGGGCAAAAATGCCCTCCCCCTATGGTGCAGGAAGCCGAATAGGCCATGCCCACTATGGCCATGCCCACCAAGCAGCCGGGCAGAGAACTGGTTGCTAAAATTTTTGAATCCCATCCTTGGATGGGATGGAAGGGAGGAGAGGAGAGGAGAGGAGAGGAATAGGTCAGGAATGGAATGGAATGGAATGGAATGGAATGGAATAGAATAGAATAGAATAGAATAGAATAGAATAGAATAGAATAGAATAGAATAGAATAGAATAGAATAGAATAGCATTATTTGGCCAATCCAAAAGCATTTTGTCCAAAGACATTTTTATGGAAGCGACCATTGTTGGAACAAAAGACAGGGGTGCCACCATTTAAAAATAAAAACCAAAATTGTTCTCCGGAAAGCAGAAATGTTTTGCAAGGGGAAGTTGCATTTGCAGCCCCGAAAAGATGTTGAAGATGGTATTCTTATTTCCCAGGTGTTACTTTCATAAGCTCAGCCTGAAACCAACTCAGGAGCAAGATGCGCTAAGTTTCTCAGGAAGAGTGTGGGGAGAAAATTTCTTAAATAAAAAAAATCTAGATTTATCTTATTTATTTATACAAATGCAATGCTATCCATCTCTTTAGCAATCTGGGGAGGCTTATCAAGTCCAGTAAAAAAAAACATTATTAATATCCATTTAAAATGAGTCATTAAAAAGAAAGAAGAAACATTACATTAATGTAAAAACATGATAAATACTCATAATAATTTAGGCGGTGTGAGTTTTCACCTCTAGGGCCTGGCTTATAAATCCAGCTGATGATGAGAGTCTTAGATTTGCAGTATCAGTTTAACAATCAAAATATTTTAAAAATACTTGGTGACTGTTCCATTATGTCAAGTGAAACCTGCCTAACTGATGACATAGCCCAACAGACGCTAAACGAAATGCAGCTGTATTTGACACTGGTTGACATTTGAGATAAAAATCTTGTCTGCTTGCTAAGCCTTTCAGAAGATACATGATTAAAATGACACATAAATTCCTCTCGAAATTAGAACAATAATTATCACACCGCAGAGTTAAAACATTGGTATTAAAAGGCCGAAGTAGGAGAAGAAATGGCAGAACTGGGGGCAGAGTCAAAAGAGGAATCAGCTTGGAGTCTCCACATAGTCACAAGCCGTCTAAGTCCAACCCCCTTCGAATTCCATTAACCCTTATCTAGTGCCAAAATAATGCTACCCGTTAGCTGAGTAGATTCCTGTGCATAGGCACAAGCAAGGAATCAGTTTAATGGGAACTTCACCTGTGGTCCTGACCTGCCGAGCCTGACAGCCTTGGAAAATAAATATGTTTTGAAACTCCTCTTCATAAGGTGGGCCAGGGACAATTTATCCTACGACATGGCCAAACTAGGAAATTAAACTCACTTCTACAGAAAAAAATATTACTTGGTAGGCAAATCTTACAATCAGTGACACTATCATTTTGAGGGATTTTGCATCTGGGGCTAATTTAATCTGCACTGGGTGCCTCCTTTCAGGATTTGAGGCAGAAAATCTCACAAGGCCCTCACCCTACTTTCCTAATAGAAAAAATTCAAGAATTGTAAATCACAATATAAACCCTTCACTCTTCTTTTCTCTCTCTCGCTCTAATCTATCTATCTATCTATCTATCTATCTATCTATCTATCCATCCATCCATCCATCCATCCATCCATATCTCTCTCTATCTATCTATCTATCTATCTATCTATCTATCTATCTATCTATCTATCTATCTATCTATCTATCTATCTATCTATCTATCTATCTTCTCTCTCTCTCCCTCCTTCAATCCATCTCTCTCTCATCTATCTATCTATCTATCTATCTATCTATCTATCTATCTATCTATCTATCTATCTATCATCTCTTCTCTCTCTTTCATCTCTCATCTCCCTCAATCTGTTCCCCAATCTCTAAAATACAGTCCAGTCCAGTGCAAGGGGATAAAAATGCCACGTAGTAAATGACAAGTGGTTCTACTTGCAAAGCAGCACCCTCTAGCTTCATGACGGAGTAGTGGACACCTTTTTTGAGGGGAATTGACAAAACAACTCAGAAGATAGGCAGACCGGATTTCCTTCCTTCACTTCTAAGCACAATTTACAAATGAGCACTATTTTCATGAAAGAGCTGAATCTCAGTGAGTAGGGGTGGGGGACGGACAGATGGACAAGATGGGTCTTTTATTCATTCTGAATTAGGTGCCTTCACCAGTTAGAATGCTGTGGCCATTCTTTTTCCTGAGCACCTACTAACTATGGGCAATGAGCCGGCTATCTTCAGAACTGGACATCTGCATGCATATTAAATATATGAAGGTTGTGTGGATGGTTTTAAAATGGGAAGAAGGAAGAAGATAAGAGTGAAAGAGACTGGATGAAACACCATCTTTCTAAATTAGTGTTGGGTGGGAAAATTCCCTCCCACTTTTTCCCACCCTTTGAAAGAGAATTGATTTTGTAGATGTCTCCCCGAGAAGAAAAGAATTTAAATGAAATTCAGTTAGTAGAGTGGCAAGCAGCAGGGGTGTCAACCTCACTGCCCGGGGGCCAGATCCGGCCTGCAGGATGCTTAGATCTGGCTCATGGGGCCACCCTGGAAACAGCGAAGGACTGGCCCGTGGTGCACGGGTGGGTTCCAAAATTTTTTACTACCGGTTCTGTGGGCGTGGCTTATTTCGTGGGCATGGCTTGATGGTCATGTGACAATTCTTCAGGATTTAGCAGAGGTACTGGTCTACCAGGCTTTTAACTGCTTGCAGAACTGTACCGGTCTGCCCATTTGTTTTTGGAGGCCTCGGTCTACCCATTTGTTTTTGGAGGCACCGGTCTACTCATTTGTTTTTGGAGACACCGGTCTACCACCACACTGCCTTTTAACACTGATCAGCTGTAGGGTGGCCCTTTGAAGCCCCGCGGCAAGAGTTTAAACAGTTTTTTTCCTTCTAGCTGATCAGCTGGGACTTGGGAGGCAGCAATAGATTGGGGGTGGGGCCAAATAAAAGGTAAGAATAACGAGGGGGGCAGGAGGGCCCAGTTTCCAAACAAAGAGAACCGGTTCGGTTCTCTTTGTTCGATAGTGGTGTCATATCGTCACCGCTACCAGCTCGGCCGAACCGGGCCGAACCGGGAGGAACCCACCACTGCTGTGGTGCCTCTGCCAGCAAAAACAGAGGGCGGAGGCCAGTGATGGGATTCAAATTATTTAAAAACTGGTTCTCTGCCCTAATGACTGGCTGGGTGGATGTGGCCATGGTGGGCGTGGCCAGGGGGTGTGACAGGCAGCACTTGGCCTCCCTGCAGCCTCCTGGGAGCAAAAACGGGCCACAGGGTGGCCGCACCACACCCCCCCCCCGCTCTCTGTTTTGGGCCTAGTAGACTTCCCTGCACTTACCTGGGAGCCAAAACAAGGTGCGTGGGGACTCCTGGAAGGGGCGGGGCAAGGAAGGGCAGGGCCAGCCAGAAATTTGACAACCAGTTCCCCCAAACCAGCCTGAACTGGCCCGAATCTGCTGAATCCCACCTCTGGGCAGCCCTCCGGAGCTCCGTTTTTACTAGCTGAGGGTTGAAAGAAGCCAGCGCAGCCAAAAACGGAGCTCGGGAGTTTCCTCCTTACTTTCTACTTTTCAGTTATTTCCTATCATTCACTGAAGAACGTTTTAATTCCTATTATGAATCACTATTGGCTGGCCTCTATAAATCTCCCACTCTCAAATATTTCAGCAATAATCTGTTTAACAGATCCAAGTCCTAGTTAGGAGCACCGTCAAAGTTCTCCAGATGTTTCCCCCCCCTACTTTCTTCAGCCTTAACCAGTATGGTAATGGCAAATTGTCCAAGTTGTAATCTAGAAAATCTGGAGGTTATTAGATCGCCTGTCATAAAGTTTGTTATAGCTTAATGAAAATATGTCCTAATCCAATTAACATTTTGCGATAATCAGAGTAAGCAAGACTGGGTGAAGCAATGATGGAAGAATATTTTATATTTTGTGAGTGGAAAGTTTCTGCTTTAAAATTATTTTAGTGCTGTGGAGTGGTATCTAACTGGCTGAGCTGAAGTGATGCAAATTGGTAATCTCTCTTTCTCTCTCACAGACACACAGACACACACACACACACACAGAGAGAGAGACACACACATAAACACGGCTTATTCTGCTGCTGACTGTATGGGCACATTCCAGGCTGCTGAGCACTGTGCCTCCCACAACCTCTTCTTTCAACAATCATCCTCATAATGGGAGACCATCACCGTGCTGCTTGGAATAATTGACCTTTTACCAGGTCGCAAAAGGGCTTCCATTCTCCGTATGAAGTTAGTTCTCACACAGCCAGTAAAAACTAACGTAACAAATATGACCAGGGAGGAGGAGGAGGAGGAGGAGGAGGAGGTGGTAGAGGAAAGCTACTTGTTCTTGAAATATAGCAGTCATGGGAATTCTTCAGCTATGGCTTCCTAACTTTCTTTTATAATGATTACTTATCTGAAGTTCTTTAATATCTCATGAACTTCCTAACTGATCCATCCCTGATTGTAGCAGGAGGACATATGACAGTGTGGAATTGCTTGGGAAGAGAATAAGCTAGTCTGTTCTCTTGCTTGTGGTGGGGGAAAGTGAGAAGATAGGAACAAATAGAGGAATTATCATTGGTACAGCTTGTTGCTGAATTTTGATAATACCCATGGAACCACCACTGCCATTAGCACTCAATGATAGCAGTTAATTTGTGGTTCGCAGCACATAAAAGTGATCTGGAGATCTTAGATTGTCAAATTCTGTTTAAAAAAGCATGAGCTTTTTTTACATTAGAAGAACTTATTTATACGAGGTCATATCACATGACCTACCGATAGCGTTTATTCTATGTGTCTTCTCCAACTTAATTGTGCTATCAAGAAAGAATGCAAAAGCAGATGAAGGGTAGAGTTTATCATGACCAGACATTAGCCAAGGGCATTTCAGTCCTCTTCCCTGTAATTTATTTGTCATTTGAAGAGAGAACTTTCCATTCAGGGAGGTTTTCTTCCAATGATATCCACAAGAAGACATGATATATTATAAATATTAAAAAATTATCTTGTGAGAATGTCTCTGTAAGTCACCATCGTTCTTTGCCATGGATGGTGTTCTCACATTCTTTGTTTATTCAGTAGTTCAGATGTTACCGTGGGATACACTGATTGGAATAAAAAAAAACCATAATATTCGTATACAGAAAATAAAGCCAAAAGGAGATATGGGAAAATGTCACATATTTTCAGAATCTCTTTTCTTATTCATTTGATAACCTATACTGAGCACTTTGTCCTGAGTTCTTAAGATTGTTTGTATCTAGAACGCCAAAGCGTCAATGGTGCAGGAAATTGATGTGAAAAGTGTACCACAAACTCATTCTGGGAATACCGATTTGGGTCAAGTGCCTCGCTTCTGTTTCTCATACTCAAGTCTCCAACAGTGTGGTTGTGTTTGCATGCTTATCTTATCCCAGAACGTTGCAAATGTAGCAACTGAATTTTTTTTTTTTTTTAATTTGATTTATATGCCGCCCTTCTCCGGAGACTCAGGGCGGCTTACAATGCGTTAAGCAATAGCCTTCATGCTTTTGTGTATTTATACAAAGTCAGCTTATTGCCCCCACAAACTGGGTCCTCATTTCACCTACCTTAGAAAGGATGGAAGGCTGAGTCAACCTTGAGCCTGGTAATATTCGAACCTGCAGAAATTGCAGGCAGCTGTGTTAATAACAGGGTGCATTAAACCACTGTACTACCAAGGCTGTTATTAATAAGAATAACAGAATAACAGAGTTGGAAGGGGCCTTGGAGGTCTTTTAGTCCAACCCTCTGCTCAGGCAGGAAACCCTATACCCGTGGCATGCGAAGTCGTATCTGTGGGCCCGCGAGTGTTGCTCTAGCTCAGCTCCAGTATGCATGTACGTGCCGTCCACCTGATTTTCGGCCCTAGCAGGCCCACTGGAAGTCAGGAAATGGGCTATTTCCAGCCTCTGGAGGGCCTCTGGGGGCACGGGGAAGGCAGTTTTCGCCCTCCCCAGGCTCCTAGAAAGCCTCTGGAGCCTGGGGACGGCGAAAAATGGGCCTACGGGCCCTCCATGCCATCACATGCCAAAAGTGGGGGGAGCACGGAGGGAGTCACACACACATGTGCAGGGGGGAGGGGCACATTGAATTATGGGTATGAGCACGCAAACCCCCTGCGCTCCCCCCACTTTTGGCACGTGACGGCAAAAAGGTTAGCCATCACTGCCCTATACTATTTCAGACAAATGGTTGTCCAATCTCTTCTTAAAAACTTCCAGTGTTGGAGCATTCACAACTTCTGGAGGCAAGTTGTTCCACTGGTTAATTGTTCCAACTGTCAAGAAATTTCTCCTTAGTTCTAGGTTGCTTCTCTCCTTAATTAGTTTCTATCCACTGCAGAGATATTCACTTACTTTTTTTTTTTAAATTTGATTTATATGCCGCCCTTCTCCGGAGACTCAGGGCGGCTTACAGTGCGTTAAGCAATAGCCTTCATACTTTTGTATATTTATACAAAGTCAGCTTATTGCCCCCATAAACTGGGTCCTCATTTAACCTACCTTAGAAAGGATGGAAGGCTGAGTCAACCTTGAGCCTTGGAGAGATTCGAACCAGCAGTAATTGCAGACAGCTGTGTTAATAACAGGGTGCTTAGACCACTGTACTATCAAGGCTCTTACTTTATTGTGCATGTAGACAATATTGTCCAAATGTAGAAAAATGAATTATTTCAACAATTTTATGGAGTGTGTTAGGTGAAATCCAGAAAATATATGCGGCTCAGGAAAAGAGAGCATAGGTCCGTAGTCTCCTTGACTCAAAGTTACAATGCCACTGAAAAGAATGACTCATGACCATTTTTCACACTTACGACCATTGCAGCATCTCCATGGTCACGTGATCAAAATTCAGACTCTTGGCAACTGGTTCATATTTATGACACTTGCCGTGTCCCGGGGTCACGTGATCCCCTTTTGGGACCTTATGAAAACCAAAGTCAATGGGGAAGCCAGATTCACTTAACAACCATGTTATTAACTTAACAAGTACAGAGATCCACTTAACAGCGGTGGCAAGAAAGGTTGTAAAATGGGGGCAGAATTCACCGATCAGCTGTCTCACTTAGCAACAGAAAGTTTGGGCTCAGTTGTGGTCATACGTCAAGGACTACCTGTACTAGTTATCTGAATACCGATCATATCCTATAACAGTGATGGCTAACCTTTCTGCCGTCGCGTGCCAAAAGCATGGGGAGTGTGGGGGGGGGTCACACACACGTGTGCCTACACCCATAATTCAATGTGCCTCGCCCCCCTACACATGCACGCACAACCCCCCACACTCCCCCCTGTCGAGCCGTTCCCCGCTCGCCACCATGGGGAATCATTTCCACAGCAGAACTCACCAGATGAGCCGTCGCGTTCTGAAAACCATGGTTGTGGGCTGCGAGAGGGAGGGGGCGTGTTATCAATTGTGTTATCAATCCTTGAACTCAGCTTTGATCCCTGTGAACCTGGCGACTGAATAAACCAGACACCTGTTTAAAGCAGATATCGTGCAGCGTGGTTTGTGAGTGCCCAGGATTCGTAGCAGGGTCTGAGAGAAAGTCGGCGTTTTCCTACTTTCCGCCGCCCTGAGTAGCCACGACGCAGACGGGATGGCGGAGGGTGTAACGGCGGAGGTGCCGGTCGCTGCGGGTGAAGGAGAGGATACCACCGCCGTCCTGGAGACGCTGGGCGTGCAGAGCAGCAGCGGGACGCCGGTAGTCCGTCCGAAGGAGGTGAAGCCGCAGTCGGCGAGCTCGGGTGAGGCGCAAGACCCCGAGACGAAGAGTGTGGCAGGTGACTGGTGGCAGAGCTCGGCTATTACCGGCTCAGCTACCCCCGGCTCGCAACCCCCTCTCAAAGCCCCAACTCCTTAAAGTTTTTGGTATGCGATGGCATAGTGTGCCCGGTAGGCCCATTTTTTGCCCTCCCCAGGCTCCAGAGGCTTTCTTGGAGCCTGGGGAGGGCGAAAATGGTCTTCCCCAACCCCCCAGAGGCACTCCAGAGGCCGGAAACGGCCCATTTGCTGACTTCTGATGGGACCGGAAGGCCCAAAAATCAGCTGACCAGCGCACGCATGTGCACTGGAGCTGAGCTAGGGCGACGTTTGCGTGCCCACCAATATGGCTCCGCGTGTCACCTGTGGCACGTGTTCCATAGGTTCGCCATCACAGTCCTATAATCTTATGACTGAGAGAGATCCCATCAGTCTAATCCCCTATATCAGGGGTGTCAAACTCGATTTCATTGAGGGCCACATCAGGGTTGTGTTTGACCTCAGGAGGGCTGGGGAGCAGAGGTGGAATTCAGCCGGTTCGGATTGGTTCAGGCAAAGTGGTAGCTCTGACGATCAGCTAGCCCCGCCCATCCGCCCCCACCCTATCATGTCCTTTATTTCCTGCTTTCTAGCTCATTCAATTGTGCAGCACAGCTGATTCCCCCTCCCCTCTTGCTGTTCTACTTACTGTTGCTGACTTGGAAGGTATGCAGCTGAGCTTCTAAATGCTCCATTTTCAGCGTAAAACATGCGCTCACCAAACCAGTTGTTAAACCGGCAGCATTCCACCACTGGCTGGGGGGGCATGGCCAGGGGGCATGGCCAGCTTAACATCCTTGTGTCAGGGGCACCTGTGGTAGCACTCAGCCAGCGAAAACAGTCTCCCGAGCTCCGTTTCCAGCTGCGATGGCCTCCTGCAACTCTCTGCCAGCTAAAACGGAGCTCGGGAGAGCAGCACAAGGCCCTCTTGAGCTCCATTTTCACTGGCAGAGGCACTGTGGGCCAGTCCTTCACTTTTCCAGGGCGGCCCCGTGAGCCGCATCTGGCCCACGGCCTTGAGTTTGACACCCCTGTCGTATATAAAGCACGATGTGCAATGAACAACACAACCGCAGTAGAAAGATAGACATTAAGCTTCTCCTTAAATAGCTATGAGAATCCACCAGCTTTTCAGTAAGGTGTCTATGGAGATTCTCAGTCTTCCAGGTCATGGTTGTCCCAAAGGTGCTTTTTTCAAGAAGCCACTGGATGTTCTGGTTTTTCTTTGAAGACGTTTCACTTCTCACCCAAGAAGCTTCTTCAGCTCTGATAATGAGCTCATGGATGAGAAGCGAAACGTCTTCAAAGAAAAATCAGAAAGTTTAGTGGCCTCTTTTCTAAGTAAGGTCAGTGGTGGGATTCAGCCAGTTTGCTCCACTTCGGGAGAATCGGTTGTTAACTTTCTGAACAGTTTGGTGAACTGATTGTTGGAAGAAATCATTAGGGCAGAGAACCGGTTATTAAATTATTTGAATCCCACCACTGAGTAAGGTGTTCAATTTTTATTCATTCAAGAGAAAACAAAAGAGATGAGACTCCTGATAACTACATCCACAAATATTTTGTTTGGTAGAATTATAGAAGCAGATTGCCACTACCTCCCTAAGATTTTGTTAAATATCCCAACAGCCCTGGAATTCATAGACAATACTCCACTCCATCAGTGTTCTATCGAGGCCCAACATTACTTAATTTCTGAGACCAGTTTTGATCAGCTAAATGCTGCCACCTGCAGAAGCATTTAATTTCGGAAGTTCTTCCCAATCTTTAATCTCCCACTCGCTTTTATCCTGACCTCTGAGAGCAGCAGAAAGGAAATCTGCACCAGAAATTTGCTAATACAAAACTCGCCAATCACCCTTCTCAGGTCCTGGCCTATGTTGTTATTCTTCTTAAAATGTCAAATTCCAAACGAGGCAGGAGATCTAATCAATACAAAATGGAGCTGTTTTCTAGAGATGATGTATTCTTTGCTGTTATAGTAACTTGGAGAGGATAGTTATGTATATACTGTACTGTCTTCCACAGACATCTTGACATATTAACGATTTGGCGAATATCTAAGAGGCTGCTACAAAGAAGATGGAGATCAACTTATTCTCCAAAGGACCTCAGAGCATGGCAAGGAGCAATGGATGGAAACAAATCAAGGAGGGAAGCAACCTGGAATTGAGGAGAACTTCCTAACAGTGAGAACAATTAACCAGTGGAACGACTTGCCTCCAGAAGTTGTGAATGCTCTATCACTGGAGGTTTTTAAGAAGGGATTGGACAGCCATTTGTCTGAAATGATATAGGCAGTGGTGGGATTCAGCCGGTTCGCACCACTTCGGGAGAACCGGTTGTTAACTTTCTGAGCAGTTTGGCAAACCGGTTGTTGGAAGAATCATTAGGACAGAGAACCGGTTGTTAAATTACTTGAATCCCACCACTGGGTATAGGGTCTCCTGCTTGGGCAGGGGGCTGGACTAGAAGACCTCCAAGGTCCCCTCCAGCTCTATTCTATTCTAATCAAGGAGAGAAGGAACAGAGAATTGAAGAGAAAGTTCCTCATAGTGAGAACATCACTGGAGGTTTTTAAGAAGAGATTGGAGAGCCTTTGTCTGAAATGGTATAGGGTCTCCTCAGTGGTGGGTTTCAAAATTTTTTACTACCGGTTCTGTGGGCATGGCTTGGTGGGCGTGGTGTGACTTGGTGGACGTGGCTTGGTGGACGTGGCAGGGGAAGGATATTGTAAAATCTCCATTCCCTCCCCAATCCAGGGGAAGGTTACTGCAAAATCCCCATTTCCTTCTGATCAGCTGGGACTTGGAAGGCAGAGAATAGATGGGGCGGGGCCAGTCAGAATTTTTACTACCGGTTCTCCAAACTACTCAAAATTTCCACTACCGGTTCTCCAGAACTGATCAGAACCTGCTGAAACCCACCTCTGGGTCTCCTGCTTGAGCAGGAGGTTGGACTAGAAGACCTCAAAAGTCCCTTCCAACTCTGTTATTCTGAATAGAAGTACATTTCTTCTGCCATCTTATCAACTGTTGATAAGAGTGATTTGGAAAGATTTGAAAGGTATGGATAAGGTGCAGCACCTGTGCTTTTCACATTTTCATTTTATTCTTTTGTAAGTCATCAAATGGATCACTACACAGCCAGCTTCTCTAACCTGCTGCTCCTTGGATACATTAACACCCAGCTACTTTCCTTGCCATTCATCATAGCCAATGGCCATGCCGGATGGGGAAGATGGACAATGATGCCCAGCACATGTGAACAACTCAGCAATATGTGTCTATCACAATGGGATATCGTGAGTCTCCAGATGCACTGTCTGCCCTAGGCAGCATTCAACAGCAGACAGCAATTCTACAACAAAATACATCTTTTTATTTTAATTTTTTTTAATGCAACCCAATTTCATAACATGGCAAGAACAAAAAAATAACAACTCTATACATAGCATCAACAGGTTTATAATTTGCATTCATTATATGGAAGGAGGGAGGAAGGAAATAGAAGGGAGAGAAAAGGAAAGAAGAAAGGAGGGAAGGAGGGAGGAAAGAAGGAAGGAAATAGAAGGGAGGGAAAAGGAAAGGAAAGAAGGAAGGAGGGAGGGAGGGAAGAGAAGGAGAGAGGAAGGGAGTGAAGAAAAAGGAAAGGAAAGAAGAAAGGAGGGAGGGAGGGAGGAAAGAAGGAAGGAAATAGAAGGGAGAGAAAAGGAAAGGAAAGAAGGAAGGAGGGAGGGAGGGAAGGAAGAGAAGGAGAGAGGGAGTGAAGAAAAAGGAAAGGAAAAGAAAGGAGGGAGGGAGGGAGGGAGGAAAGAAGGAAGGAAATAGAAGGGAGGGAAAAGGAAAGAAGAAGGGAGGGAGGGAGGGAGAGAAGGGAGGGAGGGAGAGAAGGAAGGAAGGAAGGAAGGAAGGAAGGAAGGAAGGAAGGAAGGAAGGAAGGAAAGAAATGCTACATATATTCAGCCAACATCATAACAAAATAATTGGTACCGCACATGGGTACTTACATATTACATTCAAGGAAGTACATTATAACACAACATTGTTTGCAACCACATGGACAATTGGGGAAGGAGAATCCCTTTGGTACATAACATGTGAAACCTCTCTTCTGGTTGGGCTAATCTACTCAGTTTTCTTGGAAGGAAGGATAGCAAGCATTTAGCTGGCAAACTGGATTCCGTGGAGCTGAGCGTAGCTTAGATCTCCACAGAGCATCACCGGACAATGACTTAGCTCGTACAACTCGCACAGCATACAAGGGTTGACATGTTTTATTAGCTTCCGTGCAACTCCAAAACCCATGCTCTTTGAGGATTCTCTCCACACCCTCCTGCTACTTCTCTCGTTTGCAGAAGCTCTGCCGATTCCCACCATGGCAAATGTTTGCGTTTCCCACTAGCAGGGCAATTAATAACGTCTTGAAAGTTTGCCGAAAGCCCTTCTTGCTGAGCGACTCCAAGGCTGTTGACATTAGTTCCTCAGCAGGCTACATTTTCTGAGGCTGAGCCACTGTCCCCTTTGAAGGAATGTGTTGTGTGCTTTCCCACTGCTCACATTTATTTCAGCCTCTGTTTATCTCCCCCCCTCCCCTTTCCCTCACCCTGGGCCACAGTTCTTGGGATCTTGAAAAGAGGTCGATCCGGCTGCTGAAAAAACCAGAAACCTCAGATTGTGGGAAGCCATGGGGGTTATGGCTTTGTGCAGCCGACATGATTGGAGTTTGGATGAGGGGGGAAAAAATCCCCCTCAGTCAGTTGACACCATCACTGACTATTGGGGGCGAGTCTTTGGCCCCCATGGAGAGGGCTCACAATTTGGGCGTCCTCCTGGATACGCAGCTGTCCTTGGAGGAACATCTGACGGCTGTAGCCAGCGGGACTTTTTATCAGGTTCGCCTGATCTGCCAGTTGCGGCCCTTCCTAGATCGGGATTCCTTGTGGACAGTCACTCATGCCCTCATCACCTCTCACCTGGACTACGGCAATGCTCTCTACATGGGGCTCCCCTTGAAGAGCACTCGAAGGCTCCAACTGGTCCAGAATGCGGCCGCGCGGGTAGTTACGGGAGCTGTGTGGCGCTCCAACATAACACCTCTCCTGCGTGAGCTGCACTGGCTCCCAGTGGTCTTCTGGGTGTGCTTCAAGGTGTTGGTTATCATCTTTAAAGCACTCCATGGCATAGGACCTGGATATCTTCGAGACCACCTGCTGCTACCAATGGCCTCCCACCGACCTGTGCGCTCCCACAGAGAAGGCCTCCTCAGGGTGCCATCGGCCAAACAATGTAGACTGGTGGCCCCCAGGGGGAGGGCCTTTTCTGTGGGGGCATCTGCCCTCTGGAATCAGCTGCCCCCAGAGATACGAAGAATCCAAGACCTCGGTGCCTTCCGCCGTGCCCTGAAGACCTTTCTTTTTCAGCAAGCTGGGCTGGCTTAACACATTTTTAAATGTTTTTAATAGGTTTGTTATTGTTTTTTAATTATGGGGCCAAACGCATATATATCTTTTTAACTGTATTTTAATGTTTGTATTTATGTTTTTACTTTGGCTGTGCACCGCCCTGAGTCCTCCGGGAGAAGGGCGGTATATAAATCTGATAATAAATAAATAAAAAATAATAAAAGGCTGGTTATTTTTTAAGGTTCACCCACCGCGTCCCCACTTCTAGTCTCCAAGCTCTTCTCAGCCGCCCTGTCAAAAAAAGTTGCAGAAAATCATGACCTAAAGCTCATTTTGTCACTGAGTTGGCTGCAGATTTACACTGGTGTGACCAGGATATTAAATCATATCCAGTTCCCAGAAGGACATCCCAGCTTTGACTGAATCACCATGGCAACTTGTCAACCCAATGCTACTGAAAATATATATATATATATATGGCCCAATGGAGCAGTTTTGTGATTTTGTATGTGGGATTTAATTGCCTTAGGAGAGCTCTTATCTCTTTGAGGTAATGGTAATGTAAAAGATTAAGTTTACATTACATTCACTTGAGTTGAATTAGCCAGGGATTAGAGTTTTGCCTAGGATTACATAAACTCCTGCTGGTCATCCGCTAAAACTGTTGACTGTAGAATTAACTAACCCTTACATCTACCAAGATAGAAGTCCTAGAGAAACATAGGGCCTCTCTAGGCACTCTATCTCTATGGGTATTTTGCTTTCACACATCTCCTCCCCAACCAAAAATAAATATATTGGCTGGGAGGAAGTGGATAGGAAATGGGATGTATGCCTATTATTCCATTTCTCCAATATACAGTAGTGGCCACAATTGTGGAAACCTTTTGGGAAAAGTGTATTTTCTAAAACTAGCTAGTAACACCACTTTTTTTGGGAGTACTACCATAAAATTATATATCAATGGAAAGATAATTTAATCAAGAATGTAATGTAATAACCTTTATGAAGGATTTGCTAATTTGCTATTAGAATAGCGGTTACAGTATAAAGAAGAAAAGTGAAACAAGGTATGCAAAAATGATCACCATAGAAAATGCGAAATGTACAAAAATTATCACCATGTCAGTTAACACTTAGTTGGGTAACCTTTAGCATGAACGACAGCCTTACAATGTCTTCCCATGGAGTGAACCAAGTCTTTTAGTTCTGCAGCTGTTATAATGTGAAACCAAGATTGAATGATTGCTTCTATTAACTGAGTTTTATTACTGGGTCGCTTCTGACTAACAAGTTTCTTTAGTCGGCTCCATAGATTTCAATTGGGTGAAGGTCTGGGCTATTCCCAGGCCATTCCAGCAGTGGAATAGGATTATCTTGAAACTCTAAAAAAAAAAAGTGGTGTTATTAGCCATCAAACCTCAAAAATACACTTTTCCGAAAAGGTTTCCACAATTTTGGCCATTACTGTACAGAGCTATTTCTGCACGAAAGAAAAGAAGTCCATTTTTCTTTCCATTCTCTTTATTGGGCTACAGTTATTGTTGCTATATAAATCATGGCCCATGTTAGCTAGATATGGCTGGCCTACACAGGTAGTCCTTGACTTATGACCACAATTGAGCCCAACTAAACAAAACATTTGCTATGTGAATTTTGCCCTATTTTACCACCTTTCTTGCCATAATTGTTAAGGGAACTCCTGCAGTTGTTAAGTTAGGGACACGGTTGTTATGCGAATCTGGCTTCCCCATTGACTTTGTTCATCAGAAGGTCGCCGAAGGTGATCACATGATCTCAGGACAGTGCCACCATCATAAATATGAATCAGTTGTCAAGCTTCTGAATTATGACCACATGATCACAAGCATCCATTTCAGGGATGCTGCAATGGTTATAAGTGTGAAAAATGGTCGAAAGTCACTTTTTTCAGAGCCATTGTAACTTTGAAAAGTCACTAAATGAATTGTTATAAGTCGAGGACTACCTGTACTGGAAACCTCAAGTTTCCCAGTCATATGTCAAACAATACTCCTCTCTTCTCCTGGAAATAGATTTGCTCTTTGCTCCTGTGCAGTCCTTAAAACTGGAATTAGATTGCCGTCCAAAATGTAATATTCATTTACTATTACATAGTGTTACATAGTTTAAAAAAATACCTTTTCCTCTATTCTACTCTTCCTGAAAGTTGAACAACAGCTTTATTTCGGTTTTTACCTGAAGACTAGGGCAAAAGGCAATATTTCATAATAGATTCTCCTTCTTTCTTCAAAATCTCACTGTCCCACATCTCCTTTTCTTTGGTTTATATTTTTAGCTCTCTCTGCCATAATTGCCTCTTCCTTTAATAGCAGATTGCAACTCCCAGTTTAAAATAAGAAGCTCAATTTCCTTTTCCATGTCAAAGAAAGAAAAGCTTGCTTTTAGGATGAAAGAGAAAAGTCTCCCATTATCAAGAGGATATCCTCAAGATGACTCAGCCGAATATTCCTCATTCAACAGTTCTTTACCAAAAAGGGAAAACTCATTTTTTTAAAATAACTATCAGTGTGGAGCCTTAATTAACCTTAGTTTTTTCCCAATTCAGTATTCTCCTCAACACATTATACCAAAAATTACTAGAATCTCTAACCAGCACAAAGGATTCCAGAACTTTAAAAAGTCCAATTCATCAGGAGATTCCCAGGTTAGGAAAATATGGCTTTTTGAACCAGTGGGGGAATTCAATTTTTTTTACTACCAGTTCTGTGGGCGTGGCGGTGGGTGTGGCATAGCTTGGTGGGCGTGGCTTGGTGGACGTGGCAGGGGAAGGATACTGCAAAATCCCCATTCCCTACCCACTCCTGGGGGAAGGATATTGCAAAATCTCCATTCCCACCCCACTCTGGGGCCAGCCAGAGGTGGCATTTGCTGGTTCTCCGAACTACTCAAAATGTCCGCAACCGGTTCTCCAGAACCTGTCAGAACCTGCTGAATAGCACCCCTGGCTTTTTCCCCATATAGTTCATCTCAGCAATCCATATATGCTCGACCAGGGAATAGTCAGGTACTTGTTGGAGTTGAGAATATCACAACAAGGGTAGGCAGCCATAATATCACATTAGACATCAATTCAATTCTGACTAGAGCTGGAAGGGGCCTTCGAGGTCTTCTAGCCCAACCCCCTGCTCAAGCAAATGACCCTATACCACGGGTGTCAAACTTGCTATGTCACGTTGATGTCACATGACGTATCATGACGGTTTTTTGCCTTTCCCGAGCTGGGGTGGCCATGGCCTGCGCGTAATGTGTCCGGCCCATGGGCCACCAGTTTGACACCCCTGCCCTATACCATTTAAGACAATTGGCTGTCCAGTCTCTTCTTAACCCCACCTCCCCAGTGATAAAGCACAACTTCACAAGGCAAGCTGTTCCATTGGTTAATTGTTCTCACTTTGAGGAAGTTTCTTCTTAATTCCAGGTTGGTTCTCTCCTGGATTAGTTTCCATGCATCATTTCTTGTCCTGCTTTCAGATGCTTTGGAAAATAAGTTGGCCCCCCTCTTCTTTGGGGCAGCCCCTCAAACACTGAAGAATTGCTATCATGTCATCCCTAGTCCTTCTTTTCTCTAGACTAGACATACCCAATTCCTGCCACCGTTCTTCGTCCGTTAAGTCTCCTTAAATCATCTTACTTGCTCTTCTCTGCGCTTGTTCCAAAGTCTCAACATCCTTTTTGTAATGTGGTGACCAAAACCAGATGCAGTATTCCAGGTGTGGCCTTACTAAGGATTTACAAAGCAGTAGTAATACAACCAAAGATATTCAACTTGCTCTTCCATGTATGGGCAAAAAGACGGAAGAGATTTGTATCGGATAAGCGTGGCATGCAGAGAGGTGTTCAAGCGCAAACAGTCTTGGGCTTCAGAGAAGAAAAAGCAAAGCGTTATTATGAAATCGAGTTGTCTGGTTTAGAGCAGAAATCCCCAAGGTTTGGGGCGGTCATTGGATCCTTTTGGTGTCTTGAAAATCTTGATTGCAAAACGTCTTCTGGAGGAGGAAATTGTCTATTTGCAAAATAGCTTACTAGGGGACATAACCAGTTCTTTATATTATATCTCATCTTTATTATTTTTAACAAATAAGGTGTGCATATGTCCAATACACTTTCTTCCTCCTATTCTTCCTATCCCCCCACAATAACAACTCTGTGAGGTGGGTTGGGGAGAGAGAAAGAGGCACTGGCCCAAAGTCACTCAGTCACCTTTCATGCCTAAGGTGGGACTAGAATTCACCGTCTCCTGGTGATTGACCCATAGTCACCCAGCTGACTTTCATAGCTGAGACGGGACTTGAACTCATAATCTCCCACTTTCTAGCCTGGTGCCTTAACCACTAGACCAAACTGGCTATTACAAGGCATCAGCTTCAAAGCTACTTACAATTCCTTTAGTCCCTTCTCTTGCCCTATTCCCTTGCTTATCACTGCCTTTTTTTTTTGAGCAAGTTTTTTTTTTGAGCACAGTTCCAAACAAAGCATTGGATTGATTTCATCATCGTCTTTATGTCTTAAATTATCTTTTAAGTTTCATTCAGGTCCCAGAGACATTTTGGAAATACAGTTGAAGCAAGGAATCTGGTGGTGGCCAAGCGAATGTCTATATCAGAGGTCTTCAAACTTGGCAGCTTTAAGACTCCACAAGTCTTAAAGCTGCCAAGTTTGAAGACCTCTGGTCTATATACACACACTTGCTCCTCTGGGCACCATTTTGAGAAACTAGATAAACCACTGACGCACAATAACCAGCAACTCAGGTTGGCATCTGTTAGGAGGGAGTTGGTATAATGGCAAGGGCATTGCTCACACCAACTCATAGTTCGAGTTTTACAGGTTGCTAGACCTACAGTCTTCCCATCACTTCCAAAATGTATGTTTTTGATGAGGAACAGATGAAAAGACCCTTACAAGTTCCTGTGTAGCACAGCGTTTCCATTCACGGCTTCCTCCATCTTTGACATCTTCCGCTGATGAGAACTGGAAATAGAGCCCCTTTGGAAAGTGGAAAGTCTCCTACGGAAATTACCTCCAGAAAAGTAATAGAGAAGTGGGTTGAAGCAACAGTTGAAGGCTGCAAGGGAGTAGGTTATCACCACGGATTTCTGCATGTAAAGACTCTTCTCGCAGGAAGTCTTGTCTTTCATGAAGTGGAGGTGGACTGTGCGCTGGACATGATATGGGGTGAAGCTCACGAGGAAGACGACGGTCACAATCACAATCATCCAGATGGCTTTTCTACGAGTGCCTTCTTTCTTATGCATGGAATTCTTCAGGAGCTTGTTTAGGATCATGGCGTAACAGATGGTGATGGTGATGAAAGGAAAGATGAAACCCACGAACAGTGAAATGTAGTGGAGAATCATCAGCTTCCTCACATCTTTGTTCCTCGGTGGCTCAAAGCATTTGGTTATATTTTCATCAGATAACTGGACACTTTTCTGCAAAAACGGAGTCGTGGTCACGATTACAAAAAACCAAATGCCAACGCAGACGATGATGGCCTTCTTCCGGGAGATAAATTGGATATTCCAGATGGGGAAAACAATGGCAATGCAACGGAAGAAACTCATCGCCGTCATGAACAGGATGCTACAGTATAAGTTGACATACATGGCATAGGAGCTGATCCGGCACAAAAAGTCACCAAAGAACCAGTTGCCGTTATAGAGGTAATAGACCACTCGTAGGGGCAGAGTGCATACGAAGAGAAGATCTGCAATGGCAAGGTTGAACATGTATATCTGGAAAGCTGTCTTCTCCTGGCAGGTCCTGATGAGGACACACAACACGAAGCCATTTCCCATAAATCCCAGGATTGAGATGATGGAGTATGTCACAGGATACACCTGACTCCGGAACTCATCAATGGTGGCATTGCATGACATGTTTTGCGTTGTGTTTGCAGGAAAAGCCATGGGAACACACTCATTTCCTAGGGAGCAAAAAAAAAAAAAAGGTGGGGGGAGAGAAGATATAAGACACTCAGAATGAGATTCAAACATAAGGATGCTACCAATCAAGAAGCTTGAAAAATGAATTTTTTTTGATTAAAAAAATGTCAGAATCTGGAGGTGGCGTGAAAAGAGGGCTCATCCTAGAATCCTTATGTAGCCACAAGTGATCTAAGGCCAACCTCACTTGAGTGCCATAGACCCTTATTTAATTCCAAGCAGGTGCTAACCATTAGTTGAGAAGACTGATTCAATTTAATTGAACCTTCATGGTGACGCAGTGGTTAGAATGCAGTATTGCAGGCTAACTCATTGCTCACTGCCAGGAGTTCAATCCTCACTGGCTCATGGTTGACTCAGCCTTCCATCCTTCCAAGGTTGGTAAAATGAGGACCCAGATTGTTGGGGGCAAGGGGCTGACTCTGTAAACTGCTTAGAGAGGGCTGTAAAAGCACTGTGAAGCAGTATATAAGTCTAAGTGCTATTGCTATTGCTATTGCTATTGATGTGTGGATCTGGTCTTTCGTGGACAATCATAAACACAAAAAGTGCGGTTCCAAGAATTTCTTATTCAGTTTAATGAAGAAGAATTGGCACTTGATGTTATGTTCAAAGATGTTTCTCTCTTAGGGTGCTAAGAAAAAAAAATCTGCAAACTCCATTTGGCATCAGGAAGGGCATGTGGCCAGTAAAGGGCCTGGTGGCTCAGCAGATTGAGCATTGTGATTAACACCAGCTATCTGCAATTACTGTAAGTTCGAATCTCACCAGGCTCAAGGTTGACTCAGCCTTCCATCCTTTTTAAGGTAGGTAAATTGAGGACCCAGTTTGTGGGGGCAATAAGTTGACTTTGTATAAATATACAAAAGTATGAAGGTTATTGCCAGTGAGACTTTTAATTTATTTCTATTGAAGACAATATAATGAGATAACCAGAAGGGGGCAATCCTGGTTAAAAAGGATTAGACTACATGGCTAAGTAGAAGAACTAGTAACGCTCTCAGTCGGATCTCAGCGAAAAGGCAATTGGTGCAGTATTAAATAGAAAAAGTGAGAATAGTCCTACAAATAAATATATATATATAGTGTGATGTGCCAGACTGGAAGGATGTACATTTTTCTCTGATTCATTAAAATCTCATGTTTGCTTTTTGGAATAATCCTCCATGGAATTGAAATGACCTTGTTTTGGGTACCCCTGGAATCTAGAAAGCAGTGGTGAAATTCTTTTTCTTTTTAGTATCGGTTCTGTGGACGTTGCTTGGTGGGCGTGTTGTGGCTTGGTGGGCATGGCAGGGGAAGGATACTGCAAAATCTCCATTCCCACCCCACTCTGGGCCCAGCCAGAAATGGTATTTGCTGGTTCTCCAGACTACACAAAATTTCCGCTACTGGTTCTCCAAAACTGGTCAGAACCTGCTAAATTTCACCCCTGCTAGAAAGTGGTGTTTGATGTCCTGAAACACCATCAATTGATGGAAAGTTAATTGCAAAGCCCAAGTTTTGTAGCAAGAAAATCCAGACTCTTCCTTTGCATCTCCAGCTAAAGCCAAAAAAGATTTATGTTAAAACCCAGGAGGTGGTGTAAACAATGCCACACTGGATGAACCAATGCTCCTCACTTTCCTTCCCTCCTAAATGTGCAGCTTATCGAAATAAAATATTTATTTCTTTCAAAGATAATGGATTAAATTGAAGATGCAGAAGAAATTGAAAACATAACGCCCCATTAGAAAAAACGAAAAGCATTCTTCATTTGAGGAAAACCTCAAAGAGTACATCCCAAATTGCTATATTACTTAGCAAGGAATCAAATAGTTTAATGAATAAGTTTCCAGATCATTTCAAGTAGCTGTATTGTGTAGAAAAATTGGGCATATTAAACCTACATTTGATTATTCAGATATATCTTCACTGAAACCATTTATCCCAGTTAAGTGTATCTCCTGTTTCAGACTCCCTCAAATTCTATTAGGGTAAGGTAAAGGTAAAGGTTCCCCTCGCACATATGTACTAGTCACTCCCTAGTACTCCCTCTAGGGGAGGGAGCTCATCTCCGTTTCAAAGCTGAAGAGCCAGTGCTGTCCGAAGATGTCTCCGTGGTCATGTGGCCGGCATTACTAAACACCAGAGGCACACAGAACGCTGTTACCTTCCCACCAAAGGTAGTTCCTATTTTTCTACTTGCATTTTAAATGTACTTTTGAACTGCTAGGTTGGCAGAAGCTGGGACAAGTAACGGGAGCCCACCCCGTTATGCAGCACTAGGGATTCGAACCACTGAACTGCCAACTTTTCGATCAACAAGCTCAGCGTCTTAGCCACTTAACCACGTCCCAAATCCTATTAACTGCCAATTCATGGCCCTAAATTCCATAAATGTATATACTATTAAAACTCTCACTGCCATGACCTTTAACTGGGCAACAATTTTTGAATCAAACTACCTTAAATGGGCTAATGTATCCAAAATCTGGGATCCATGACTCCAGAAGGAAAGAAACTTTGGAAAGTTTTGGTTGCTTCAGGAGTATTGGCTGCCACTGTGCTGCTGCTGCAGCCATGAGATCTTCATTTCAATGTTCCATGACAGTTTCCAAGCCACTCTCACAATCCCTCGCTCCCTCTCTTATCTAGCAGCAGCCACTTCTTTTCCTTTGATTTTTAGAGTTAACCTATCCATTTCTGCACATTCCAGATTTTTTTTTATTATATTATCATCTGTAGGGGTTTCTAGATTTTTCCAGTATTGTGCATATACAATCTTGGCTGCTGTTAAAACATGTAAAATTAAATATGTGTTACCCTTATTATTTTCCTGGAAGCATGCTCAACAGAAATGTCTCAGGTTTCAAATCTATGTGTTGTTTTGTCAAAATTTCCAGCCATATGTGTATTTTCTTGCAATATTTTTTTGCTTTGGGACATGTCCACCATATATGATAATATGAGCTTGGTATTTGGTTGCATTTCCAATATTTAACAGATTTATTTTTATACATATTCACTAATCTTGCAGGTGAATAATGCCATCTATAAAACATTTTATAGAGATTTTCTTTCCCAAAAGGAAACTCAATGAGAAAGCCAGCAAGAAATCAGAAGTTTCTCCTGCTCCCACTACTTTTTTTTTTGCCTGCCTGTGGTCATTCTGTTTCTCTGTTTAAGTAAGGAAATATCTCTGACATGGTCACCCAATGGGGCACAGATTGTCTCATCTCAACTATTTGGCACACCGGGTGTGACGTCTTGAAACTAGAGCATGCATCCAAAGATTACCCAACATTGTTTCTTTCACAAAATATCAGATTGTCCATGCTTCCCTTTGCACCTATAAAAAGATGGTTGGGGAACCTAGCTGAAGTGCCAATGGAGGCATTGATTTAAATCCAAGGATTGAGGTAGCCATGGACAAATACCACCATGAATCACCTATAGATGGCAAGGGTATAAGCTGTTGAAGATGGGGCCACAGTTCAACATTTGTAGATGTACAGCCCTTTGTATGAGAGATCCTTGGTGCTCTCTAAGCTTGGTGGTTTTCCTGCAGAGGTTTCATTACTCAAACTATGCAAAATGCACTGACGATTGACTCAGCCTTCCATCCTTCCGAGGTGGGTAAAATGAGGACCCAGATTGTTGGGGGCAATATGCTATTTAGTATACTGTCTTTGGTGTAAGCCGCCCAGAGTCCTCAGAGAGTGGGCGGCATAGAAATATGAATAATAAATATGAATAATAAATAAACGAACTGTCTGCAAGAAAACCACCAAGCTCAGAAAGCACCAAGGACCCCTCATTTCAACCCTAAGCTGCAAATATTCCTCTTAATCAGAGCCCTTCATGTAGTCTCTCCAAGCCATTCAAGTTCTACTCACATCCTTCTGAAGATTTCTCCTTTCTGAACTGAGTTGAGATCCTCCAGAAAGATGTGGAAGAGCTGATAACTGGACCAAAGGTCTCCAATCCTGTTCAAGAGAGAGAGATGGGGAGGGAGGGAGAGAAAGGGAAGAGGAGAGAGAGAGAGAGAGGGAGAGGGAGAGGGAGAGAGAGAGAGAGAGAGAGAGAGAGAGGGGCGGCAATAAATCTCTTTCAGTAAGTTGAAGTCCGGGAAAGTGTTTTTTCCCCCCCTATAATTTCCGCTTTGAGAGGTTGTTAAGGAATAAGTGCTCCTAACCACATTTTTCTAAGTGCTTCCTGGAAGATTACCAAATTAAATTACCAAAACTGATTCAAGCACGAACCTCACACCCTTCAGCTTGAAAAAAAACAAAAGGAACAGAAAATCTTTTAAACTTCTACGGTATATGCAGGGATGGTTGATGGATCAGGAGTTGCACAACTTGAGTTCAAATACTCAAAACAGGCATACACACAACTGCACCAGACTCCACACATACGTGCAAGCCTACACATAAACTCGGAGGCAAACACATCCCAGGAAGAATATAGTTACAAACAGAGAAGCACACTCACAAATTCTTCTCCTGATTTCCAGTGATTTAGGCTTGAAATACTATATTCTTGTTGCAGTTTCCAGAAGGTGGAACTGCTTAGGTGGACAGTTGTCAGTTTGAGTGGCTGTTTTTAAATTGCTTTTATTATTATACAGGTAGTCCTTGATTTACAACAGTTCCTTTAGTGACTGTTCAAAGTTACAATGGTTTGCCAATTGCCCAGGGGCAGATACGACAGCGCTCCAGAGGGTTAACATCGTTGCCCAGAGGATCAATAGTTGCCTTCTCCTCTCCTTGGAAGAGCTTTATAGCTCCCGCTGCCTTAAGAAAGTTCAAAACATTCTTAAGGATCCATCTCATCCTGGGCACCCTTTTTTTGAACTATTACCATCTGGCAGACGGTACAGGATAATAAAAACAAGGACAAATAGGCTGAAAAACAGCTTCTATCCCAGGGCATTAACTATATTGAATTCTACTGTATAGTGCAATATTAATGCAATATTGGGTTTTCAATTTCAATTATATAGAATGTGAAGATGTGTATTTGTGTTTTTATTTTTATAGTTATAATGTACACTGAAGACAGCATTTAATTTCGTTATACCATGTGCAATGACAATAAAGTAAACTTAACAACAGCCCTGAAAAAAATGACTAAGGACCATTTTTCACACTTACGACTTATGGTCACATAATCAGAATTTGGATGCTTGGCAACTGGCTCATATTTATGACGATTGCAATGTCTCGGGGTCACGTGATCCGCTTTTGTGACTTTCCGACAAGCAAAGTCCATGGGGAATCTGGATTCACTGAACAACCCACATTACTAATTTAACAAGTGCAATGATTCATTTAAGAAGTCTGGCAAGGTAATTGGCAAAATGGGTCAAAACTCACTTATCAAATGTTTCACTTAGCCACATAAACTTTGGGCTCAACTCGAGAACTACCCGTATTTATTTGTATCTTGCCTTTATTAGTAGTAATTGGTCAGCAACAGTTTGCATGCCTTGGGGAAGAATAGATGGTCAGTGCCATAACTTACTTTCTTTCTTTCTTTCTTTCTTTCTTTCTTTCTTTCTTTCTTTCTTTCTTTCTTTCTTTCTTTCTCTCTCTATTTTTTTCTTTCTTCTTTCTCCTTTCTATCTCTCCTTCCCTCCCTCCTTTCTTTCTTTCTTTCTTTCTTTCTTTCTTTCTTTCTTTCTTTCTTTCTTTCTTTTTTCTTTCTTTCTTTCTTTCTTTGTTTTATGATCTCTAAATTACTTCTAGCTATCATGAAATCTAGGGCTGTCACCCCCCCCCCAATTGCATGATTACATTTTTTTTAGGAGGGACACTTGGCAACAGCTCACATTTTACAACTGGTTGCAGCATCCCATGGTCACACAACCACAATTTGCAACTTTTATTGCCCGTTTCTAGCAAAAAGCGACCCATTCAGGAGAAAGGGTTCAGACTTACGACTGTATGATACACTTAATAACTACTGTCAAACAATCATAAAATTGAATCCAGCCACATGAGTGCCTTAATTTACAACCATCACAACGTACAACCAAAATTCCAGTCCCAATTGTGGTTATAAGTCGAGGATCCCTTACATAGCTACCCATTTGCATACAAAATTATACTTCTCCCTGCCATCCTATCATAAAGAGGAAGCAGCAAAATAAAAGTAAAAGAAGAACACCTTGAGAGCCTCCAAATACTCTTCTAGCTTTTTGCATACGAGGAGGAGGATGTCCGGACAAATTCTAAGCTAAAATGTGTCTGCCCACTTCCTCAAAGTTTTATACCTTTGAGGACTCAAGGGTAAAAAACTTTCAAGAAATGTGATGAAATATTTTAGCTCAGATTTATTCAGGACAAGATTCAGGATTCAGGTGCTAACTTTCTTTCCTTCATCCGAATTTCGTGCCATTATTTTTCTGCAATTGGTGGGGAAAAGAGGTTGCTTCCCTCTACCCCACCCCCCCGCCGGCCCCAACCAACTCCAATCCATCTCTCCAGCTTTCTGCTGTTTTCCTACTTCTTTCTGCTTCTACAGAGGAATGATTGAGTCTGTCATCTGCACCTCTATAACTGTCTGGTTTGGTTCTGCAACCCAACAAGACAGACACAGACTTCAGAGGATAATTAGAACTGCAGAAAAAACAATTACTACCAACCTGCTTTCCATGGAGGACCTGTATACTGCACGAGCCAAAAAGAGGGCTGTGAAAATATTTACAGACCCCCTCACATCCTGGACATAAACTGTTTCAACTCCTACACTCAAAATGACGCTATAGAGCACTGCACACCAGAACAACTAGACACAAGAACAGTTTTTTCCCAAATGCCATCACTCTGTTAAACAAATAATTCCTTCAATACTGTCAAACTATTTACTAAGATTGAATTACTATTATTCTTCTCATCGTTCCTATCACCCATCTCCTCTCACTTATGACTGTATGTAACTGTAACTTTGTTGCTGTAATTTTGTTGCTTGGATCCTTATGATTTATACTGACTGTTTCCTAATATGATTTGATTGCTTATTTGTACCCTATGACTATCATTAAGTGTTGTATCTTATGATTCTTGACGAGTGTATCTTGTCTTTTTATGTATACTGAGAGCCTATGCACCAAGACAAATTCCTTGTGTGTCCAGTCACACTTGGCCAATAAAAAATTCTATTCTATTCTATTCTATTCTATTCTATTCTATTCTATTCTATTCTATTCTATTCTATTCTATTCTATTCTATTCTATTCTATTCTATTCTATTCTTATTCCATTCCATTCTATTCTATTCTATTCTGAGTGAGGAGAGTCAGGGAGGCTGCAGACTAGGAGAGGCGATGAAGGAAATGGCTCAAATGTATCTCTGAGTCACTCAGATGGGGCAGGTGTTTGTGTGTTTGTGGAGGTCTATGTGTGTGATTTTGTAAAAAAGCAATATGGTGTGTGTGTGTGGGGGGGGGGGGTAAGATTCAACATAGCCAAAGTCAGAAACCAGATCCAGGGATCACAGGTGTGAGCCACCTGTGACAGGATGCCAAAAAAGGCTTTTGACTTAAATCTTGTTATCTAAATGGTAGCTGCTCAGCAGATCCATTAGCTCAGGGGTGTCAAACTCAAGGCCCAGGGATCAGATCCAACCCACAGAGTGTTTAGATCTGGCCCACAGGGTGGCCCTAGAAACAGCAAAGGACCGGCCCATGGTGCCTCTGCCAGTGAAAATGCATGCGGCCCACCCCAAGCTCCATTTTTGCTGGCAGAGGGTTGCAGGAGGCCATTGCAGCTGAAAACGGAGCTCAGGAGCCTGTTTTCACTGGCTTGGGTCACCACAGGCACCCCTGACATGAGTGACATCGAGCTGGCTATGCCCACCCTGGCCACGTCCACCCCAACCCCTCGACTGGTCAAACACAACTCTGATGCGGTCCTCAATGAAATTGAGTCTGACACACACACACACCCTGCATTAGCTCAATAGAATATTGCTTTCTTGACATCTTTGTGGAACTGTTAAAGAAGCTGGAGGAGGAGGGGATAGAGGGAAACTAGCCCGAACTAAGTTAAGTCTTCACCTGCAAACCTTATTTAGGTTTAAAGCCTCCTGTTTGCCCAAATGGTGCAATCTTCTAATTTAAGCTGTGCTGAATCATAAATTTCCCTTTTAACTTTGACAAGTGGGTTGTCTGGATCTAAGACTGAAGGTTTTAGAGTTGACCTCCAAAACCTCCAAACAGAACTGGAGAACTTCTCCCATTTAATGTTGATGATTGTATGCTAGCAAAAAAGAAAAAAAAGAATCTGACTTCATATTTGGCCTGACTTTAGTTTTCGACTGGTTGAAGTAATTTTGTAAGAAACCTCCCCAAGTTGAGCCATCTTTTCTAAAGAACACACTATCGCATAGTTGTTTATGTCTGCTTGTTCAATGCAGTTCTTCCATTATTACTAGCTGGCATTTGATTTTCCCGTTGATTCTAATTTAAGTCATACGTTGCCATGGTATTCTTTAAAACATAAAGGCATCAAGAATTCTTCTTCAATGACAGTTTTCATACTAACCCGCTCAACTTCAGATGGTCTGTGAACTTGCTGGGATTAATTTGATGATGGTGAAGGCTCCGTTCCAGAAGACTGACCCAAGAAGTCTACTTGAGTAATCGTGCAGTAGTCATCGTGGAGACATCGAAAGTTATCCGTGCTGTTCCCTAAAAGTAAAGAACAAAAAGCACAATGAAAACAGAGGTGAATAATTATATTTCAAACATTTATTTGTGTGTGTGTGTGTGTGTGTTTGTGTAAAACTCTTGATCACGGATGGATAGAAAAGGAGATGTAGGATTAACTACAACACTTAGAATCAGAGAATCATAAGCCTGGATGGGACCTTGGAGGTCTTCTAGTTTAAGCCCCTGCCCAAGACAGCAGTCCCGGGCAAATGGATATCCAATCTTTTCTTGAAAATCTCCAGTGATGGAGCACCCCAAAACTCAAGGAGGCAAGCTTTTCCACTCATTAATTGCTCTCACTTAGTAACACATCACTCTTAAGGTCAAAAATGTATCACCTAACACAAGGACAAAAGAGACTACTGGATTGTTAAAATAGTATGTAAGAAGTTAGTACCCACCCTCTCCTAGGAAAATGAAATATTCTAGGAAATATTAAAAAGGCAGAATATTATATTTCCCTGGATGAGAAATGGAGAAACATGTTTTTAGGCAGGAAACAGACTCACTCTTAATAGCCCCCACCATCCTCACTAGCCCACAGCAGATGTCCATACTTAAGAGATAAAGAGATAGCTAGGTCTATTCATAGGCAAATGCCGTCACCCAAGTTCCAACAAAAGTAGGATTAGTCCTCTGACCCATCTCACCACATGGCAAGATGAGCCTTGGTGGCGCAGTGGACTAAGTGCTGTTAAAGTAGTACTTAGCTGCCAGCTGCCTGCAATTACCGCAAGTTCAAATCTCAAGGCTCAAGGTTGACTCAGCCTTCCATCCTTTCGAGATAGGTAAAATGAGGACCTGGATTGTGGGGGCAATAAGATGACTTTGTATAAAAAAGAACACCGCTTAGGGGGGCCCAAAAGCCCTACTACGCAGGTATATACAAAAAGTATGAAGGCTATTGCTTAATGCATTGTAAGCCGCCCTGAGTCTCCGGAAAAGGGCGGCATATAAATCGAACTAATAAATAAATAAATAAGATTACATCACGGGATCTACGGGACCACCTGCTACCAGCAATAGCCTCCCACTGGTCAGTACGCTCCCATAGAGAGGGGCTCCTCCGGGTGCTGTTGGCCAAACAATGTTGACTGGCGGCCCCCAAGGGGAGAGCCTTCTCTGTGGGGGCACCTACGATCTGGAACGAGCTCCCCCCGGAGATACGGAGGATCCCGGATCTACGCACCTTCCGTCGCACGCTTAAAACTTTTTTAATTCATCAAGGTGGCCTGGCCTAAATCTTCTCCCCTTTTAAATATAAATTTTAAATACAAATTTTAATTTGTTTTAAATTATGGGGTATTTTAAATTCAGCCAAATTATTTAATTTGTTTTTAATCTATTTTAAATTTTTGTATTTCTGTGTTTTATCTTGTGGCTGTTCACTGCCCTGAGTCCTTCGGGAGAAGGGCGGTATAGAAATTTAATAAAATAAATAAAAAATAAATAAATCACCCAGCAAGGCTCAATCAAGCTTGGGACTCACAAACACAACCTACAGAGTTGCCCCTGCATGGCCCCATGGGAGTATGACAACCAATCAGAATACAAGCTCAAATTCATAAAGCCCAGAGAGGGCAATGTTGGTAAATTCATAAAGCCCAGAGAGGGCAATGTTGGTAAATTATCGTCCGGTCTCCAATCTTCGCTTTGTTGTGAAGGTTGTTGAGAGTGTGGTCGCGCAACAGCTCCCCCAGCACCTGGATGAAACGACGTATCTGGATCCGTTCCAGTCGGGCTTCAGGCCCGGGTACAGCACGGAAACGGCATTGGTCGCGTTGGTTGATGATCTCTGGAGGGCTCGGGACAGGGGGTGCTCCTCTGTCCTGGTCCTGTTAGATCTCTCAGCGGCTTTTGATACCATCGACCATGGTATCATGCTGCACCGGTTGGAAGAGTTGGGGGTGGGAGGCACTGTGTTGCGGTGGTTCTCCTCCTTTCTCTCTGACCGGTCGCAGTCTGTGTTGACAGGGGGACAGAGGTCGACCCCGAGGCCCCTCATATGTGGGGTGCCGCAAGGGTCGGTCCTCTCGCCTCTCCTGTTCAACATTTATGTGAAGCCGCTGGGCGAGATCATCCGTGGTTTCGGGGTGGAGTACCATCAGTACGCTGACGACACCCAGCTGTACATCTCCACCCCGGATCACCCCAACGATGCCCTTGAAGTGATGTCCCGGTGCCTGGAGGCCGTACGGATCTGGATGGGGAGGAACAGGCTCAGGCTCAACCCATCCAAGACTGAGTGGCTGTGGTTTCCGACGTCCCGATATAGTCAGTTGACGCCATCACTGACTATTGGGGGCGAATCATTGGCCCCCACGGAGAGGGCTCGCAACTTGGGCGTCCTCCTGGATTCACGGCTGTCTTTAGAAGAGCACTTGACGGCCGTGACCGGGAGGATTTTTCATCAGGTTCGCCTGATTCGCCAGTTGCGTCCCTTTCTGGATCGGGACTCTTTACGCACGGTCACTCATGCCCTTGTCACCTCCCGCCTGGACTATTGCAACGCTCTCTACATGGGGCTCCCCTTGAGGAGCACCCGGAGGCTCCAACTGGCGCAGAGTGCGGCCGCGCGGGTGGTAATGGGAGCGACATGGCGTTCCCATGTAACACCTCTCCTGCGCGAGCTGCACTGGCTCCCGGTGGTCTTCCGGGTGCGCTTCAAGGTTTTGGTTACCACCTTTAAAGCGCTCCATGGCTTAGGACCCGGGTACTTGCGGGACCGCCTACTACCACCAATAGCCTCCCACCGGCCGGTACGCTCCCATAGAGAGGGGCTCCTCCGGGTGCCGTCAGCCAAACAATGCCGACTGGCGGCCCCCAGGGGGAGAGCCTTCTCTGTGGGGGCACCTACTATCTGGAACGAGCTCCCCCCAGAGATACGGAGGATCCCGGATCTGCGCACCTTCCGCCGCGCCTTAAAGACCTTACTATTTCACCAGGCCGGCCTGGCCTAATTTTCCCCCTCTTTTATAAAAGATTTTTAAAATTTTAAATATCTTTTAGTATTTATATATTCAATTTTAAATTGGTTTTAAAAGTTTGGGGTTTTAAATTTGTCGGGGCCAAAATTATTTAATTTGATTTTATTCTATTTTTTAAATTTTGTATTGTATGTGTTTTTATTGTCTGGCTGTGCACCGCCCTGAGTCCTTCGGGAGTAGGGCGGTATAGAAATCTAATAAATAATAATAAATAATAATAATAAAATCCAGGCACTTTCAGCATCTCTGCTCTTTTTTTTTCTTCACCCAACATCATCAAGGCCTGTGATCCTGTCCATCATTAAAACCACCTGTCCGAAAAGTCTCCATGTTTCCAGTGTCTTTTTCCCCACTTGGAACTGAACCCAGAAGGATATTTCTTCCAACAAGTACCTATTAATTTACAGATATCAGAATATATGTAAAAACAATTATTAGGATTTTGAAAGGAAACACCATTTATCCAGCGGAGGCTGAGGCGTGTATGACCAGGTAAAGGGTGTGCTATTTACCATGCTCCCTTTTCGTGATCCTTGATCTTTAAACAGTTTGAAGTCTGGATATGCCATCTTCCAAAAGCAGACAGTCTCATGTAAAATTACCCTTTATTGATATTCTTGGAATATTTTTATTGCGAAATAAATTGAAAGTGAAATAGTCAACTGCTGAAATTCTTGTAACTCCATCCTTTTCATCGCAATAAATCTTGTTAAAGAAGATTTTGTGCTCGGAAAGAATTCCAGTTTGTTTGGCAGCTGCTGCTAAAAAGCTTGACCCCGTAAAAAGGCCTTGCATGTTGGCTCCAGTGTCCCACCCAGTTTTGCCGAGTGTACTTTACAATGTGACGGAGAGTTAATATTATTACATCGATAGAGACTAATCAGATGGAGACTGCTCCATTAAACTGACAATTAATGGCATCCACATTTAAATTATGTTAAGTAAAATTTAAGCTTTGGTCTGCCTCCAATCACTTCTTCATCCAGAATCTACATACATACATTCATACATACCTCAACTTTCAACCACAACTGAGCTCCAAATTTCTGTTACCAGACAAGAGTGTTAAGTGAATTTTGTCTCATCTTATGACCTTTCTTGCCACAGTTGTCAAGTTAGTAACATGATTGTTAAGTGAATCTGGCTTCCCCATTGATTTGCCTGTCAGAAAGTCACAAAAGATGATCCCATGACTCTGGGACACTGCAACTGTCATAAATACATGCCAGTTTCCAAGAGTCCAAATTTTGATTATGTAACCGTCATGACGCAACAATCATAAGTCCCCCCCCCCTTTTTTTTAGTGCTGTTGTAACTTCAAACAGTCACTAAATAAATGTTTGTAATTCGAGGATTATCTGTACATACATACATTTTAATGAGGCAAGGCTGTGGATGACCTGAGGTGGCGCAGTGGTTAGAGTGCAGCACTGCAGGCTACTTCAGCTGACTGCTAGTTGCAGTTCGGCAGTTCAAATCTCACCAGGCTCAAGGTGGACTCAGCCTTCCATCCAGTGGTGGGTTTCAAATTTTTTTACTACCGGTTCTGTGAGCGTGGCTTGGTGGGCGTGGCAGGGGAAGGATACTGTAAAATCTCCATTCCCACCCCACTCCAGGGGAAGGTTACTGCAAAATCCCCATTTCCTCCCGATCAGCTGGGACTTGGGAGTCAGAGAATAGATGGGGGTGGAGCCAGTCAGAATTTTTACTACCGGTTCTCCGAACTACTCAAAATTTCCACTACCGGTTCTCCAGAACTGGTCAGAACCTGTTGAAACCCACCTTTGCTTCCATCCTTCCGAGGTGGGTAAAATGAGGACCCAGATTGTTGGGGGCAATAAGCTGACTCAGTAAACCACTTAGAGAGGGCTGTAAAAGCACTGTGGAACTGTATATAAGTCTAAGTGCTATTGCTATTATGAGCTTGGATTTCAGTGGAGGTTTTTTTTTTCCTTTTGTTTTTTTGCATGATAGCAATAGCAATAGCACTTAGACTTATATACAGCTTCACAGTGCTTTATAACCCTCTCTAAGCGGTTTACAGAGTCAGCATATTTTCCCCAACAATCTGGGTCTTCACTTTACCCACCTCGGAAGGATGGAAGTCTGAGTCAACCTTTAGCCTGGTGAGATTTGAACTGCCAAACTGCTGGCAGCCGGTGATCAGCAGAAGTAGCCTGCTCTCATTTCCTGGTTTTAATTAGATCACAGACTAATCTGATTGGTTCAAAAATGCTTTTCAGCTCCTAACTGTCTTCTTGGGATGTTCTTGATTAGAGCCAGAAGCACAGCAGGGGCTTTGCTAGGAGATGCTGTGTGAACATGTCCTTCTGACCAGCTGAAACAACAATGAAAACCGGAACAGCATCTTGCAGGAACAATGCTGCCAATCTTAAAATCTTTTCAGTTACATAATAAAAACACAATCGTTTCATGGAAAGTTTAAGACACATCCCAAAATGTTTCCCGCTCTGTTTATTTGCTTAGTTTTAAATCTACCTGGCAGCTCAGAAATTTATCGAAACGGTACTTCAGTTGGCTACGTGCAATCACTATCTGCTGTTGAATTTCCTGATAACTTGATTTTGATCTCTATTGTAAGAAACTCCAGCATTTATTTGAATAAGAAAGCCAGAAATGAGTAAGGGTTTTTTTTTTTTTTAGAAAAAGCAACAAAACAAAACAGTGATTGACGTAAAAACAATTCAGCAATCTTTAAAAAAAGAAAAGAAAAAAGAAACCAAACCATTGGGAAAAAATGAGAGCTAAGCACAGAATAAAACTTAAAAGGTTAGAGTAGAAAATTATATATATGGCTGGAATGAATTTCATGTTGGATTCCAATTTTGTCTTGCTTAGAAGAGACTTAGTTAAAATTAAAGGATAAACTTAGAGTACAGTGTATTCCTACATTCACTTAACTGGAAATAAACATTAATGCAGTCAGTGGGGTTCACTTCCTATGGATACAAAAAAAAATACTTTTCTAATAGAATAATTACAGGTACTCCTCACTTAACGATGGTAATTGAGACAGGCAATTCTGTTGCTAAGAGAGTCATAAGACACAATGTCACATGACTGGGCTGATTTATGACGGCAGCTCCAATAATCCCAGTTGCCATTGTTAAGGCGAATCCAGCATAGCTGCAGCATCTCATGATTATGTGATTGCCATTTTTTACTTCCTGCTGGCTTCCCCATTGACATTCCAGGCACTGAAGATATGCGATAATGAATGGGAATGATAATAGTAATTTAGACTTATATACCGCTTATATACCGCTTCACAGTGCTTTACAGCCCTCCCTCTCTAAGCAGCTTACAGACTCGTCATATTGCCCCCAACAATCTGGGTCCTCATTTTACCCACCTCGGAAAGATGGAAGGCTGAGTCAACCTTGAGCCTGATAAGATTCGAACTGCCAAATTGCAGGCAGCCGGCAGTCAGCAGAAATAGCCTGCAGTACTGCACTCTAACCACTGTGCCACCATGACTCTTAATAGTTATATGAATGCAAGATGCTGTGTCAGTCATAATTGGAAGCTGGTTGCCAGGCACCTGCATCAGAACCATATGGTCCATGGGGATGCTGCAACGGCCACAACTTTGAGGAACGGTCATAAGTCTCCTCATAGAGCAGCATTTAACTTCGAATGGTCACAGAACATGAGCATCAAGTGGGGACTTCCTGTACAGCAGAGAAAGAAAACTGGGTGATTAAATTTTCAGCCATAACTTAAACACACTCCTGAAAACCAGAACTGCTACCAAACCAAGCCAGCAAAGGAAAGAAGAGGTGAATTTTGGAACGCTAAAAGTGACCGCTAAAATAAAACGAACAAACAAAACACAATGCCACATCTGTGCAGCTGATCAAATGAGAATAAATATGAAGACATTCGTGTTTTCCCCACGTCTGCTCAAATGAACGCCCAATGCAATGCACCCGTGGCAAAACTGAGGCTCCCGACAGAGATACACAGGAGTATCTTACATTGGAAATTTTTATTCTCCTGCTTGTTTACATTTTTGCTTTAACCATGCTGGATTTATGAGACAGATGTTGTGGGAGTTTGAAGTATTTTGTCCTAGTGTCAACATTCCTGCGCATCAGAATCTAATCTCAAAGCAAATTTTAAAACAAGAGCAGAAAGAAAAATTATTCTCAGGAAATAAATCATAGGGATCAGCAAAGCTTGGCAGCTAAGTATGTCTATCCTATCAGGAAAACACTCCCAAAAAAGTGTTCTGTGTGCATTTATTTGCCTGGAAGAATGAGAGAAGGGAATAACCTCTAATTAGCTATTTCATAGATTAAAAACAGGCAGAGGCAAAGTAGGTATCTATACCCCATTGCCCCTTATGGTTAGTAGGTCATGAATTGTGTAGCACTCAGTGGCATATAACAGACTAACAAACAGAATAACGGAGAATAACCAAGATGGAAGGGACCTTGGAGGTCTCCTAGTCCAACCCCCTGCTCAAGCTTTTTCTTCATCTTGTGCCATAACTGTCATCGGACGTTGGTGATCCTATTTTTATCAAAAGCCTCATGAAAAAGTGATGCTGAGTTTTGTCCAAACCAGTCCCTTAGATTTTTGAAGCCATGATGTTCTTCTTCTGCCTGGACCTTGTTTGCCTTCAATTTTTCCCTGAAGGATTAAGTGAAGGATGCCGTATTTTTCCGGGTGTTGCATCACATGTCCAAAATATTCTAACTTTCACTTTTTTATGGTTTTGCTCAAGCAGGAGAGCCTATAATATTTCAGACAAATGGCTGTCCAAACTCTTCTTAAAAACCTCCAGTGATGAAGCACCTGATGAAGCAGTGATGAAGGAGAGATTATATAGAATAGAATAGAATAGAATAGAATAGAATAGAATAGAATAGAATAGAATAGAATAGAATAGAATAGAATAGAATAGAATAGAATAGAATAACAGAGTTGGAAGGGACCTTGGAGGTCTTCTAGTCCAACCCCCTGCTCAGGCAGGAAACCCTACACCATTTCAGACAAATGGTTATCCAACATCTTCTTGAAAACTTCCAGTATTGGAGCATCCACAACTTCTGGAGGCAAGTTGTTCCACTGATTAATTGTTCTCACTCTCAGAAAATTTCTCCTTAGTTCTAGGTTGCTTCTCTCTTGGATTAGTTTCCAATGATTCTTGACTTGCCTTTGGTGTTTTGGAAAATAGGTTGATCTCCCCTCTTCTTTCTGGCAGCTCCTTAGATATTGGAACACTCCTATCATGTCACCCCAGTCCTTCTGTTCTTAAAACTAGACCTACCCAATTCCTGCAACTGTTCTTCATACGTTTTAGCCTTCAATCCCCCATTTGATTTGACTCCCAACAAATATCTTAAAAGTAGTTGTGAATGCACTTACTGTCTTTAGTTGTGTTGCATCCAGTAATGTTGGTTCTGAAATATTTTTACCAACACTGTAATCATACAATGCTTCACAAACACTGCCTTCCTCATCATTTGCAATTTTATGCCTAATGCTGTTGCACCATAAAAATCTTTGATGTGCATTCTGGTAGTAACTGTAGCATGTCATTTTCCAAACACTATCTTCTTAATTGAACATCACTAGCTACAGTAGTGGCTAAAATTGTGGAAACCTTTTGGGAAAAGTGTATTTTCTAAAACTAGCTAATAACACCACTTTTTTTTGGAGTAGTACCATAAAGTTATATATCAACGGAAAGATAATTTAATCAAGAATGTAATGCAATAACTTTTATAAAGAATTTGCTATTAGAATAGCAGTTACAGTATAAAGAAGAAAAGTGAAACACGTAGAAAAAACGAGATAAACAAAAATGATCACCATAGAAAAAAATGAGATGTACAAAAATTATCACCATGTCAGTCAATACTTAGTTGGGTAATCTTTAGCATGAATTACAACATCTTCCCATGGAGTGAACCAAGTCTTTTAGTTCTGCAGCTGTTATAATGTGAAACCAAGGTTGAATGATGGCTTCTATTAACTGGGTTTTATTGCAGGGTCGCTTCTGACTAACAAATTTCTTTAGTCAGCTCCATAGATTTTCAATTGGGTTAAGGTCTGGGCTATTCCCAGGCCATTCCAGCAGTGGAATAGGATTATCTTGAAACTCCAAAAAAAAGTGATGTTATTAGCCATCAAACCAAAAAAATACACTTTTCCCAAAAGGTTTCCACAATTTTGGCCGCTACTGTATTTGATCAACTGGCTCCAACAAGCACTTTATATTCATTGTCAGGTTTAAAGCACAAAATAGTTTGCAAGCCAAGATTACTGACTAATGTAATAGTTGATGGATCATTAATGTACAATGGACGGAAGGGATCTCGGCAACGTCCTAAGTGATCACTTGGTTGGCTCCCAAGTTTTATCTTCAGCCAATTCCCTGTTATTTAGGGACCTGTGGCCTTTCCAATTCAACATCCAGATGTTGTTGAATTACATCTGTGAGGAAACTGGAAGGTTACCTATCTTTGCCTAGAGATTAAGAGATTAAGTGGAAGTAGAAAGATCCAAGCAATAATATGGAATGAAAAACAATGATTCAGGATCAAATTTAAGGAATCACTTTGACTCTATTGATCTGTCTATTGATCTCGTTGGGTGAACAGTCTCTTGAATGCCTAGCTTAATTCCATCAGTCTGAAAAAAGGATTTTTTAAAAACGTGATTGACAAGGGATTGAAAAACAGTTTCGCATTTCAGAATGCAGGGTACTGAAACTGTAGTAAACACCGTTTGGAAAGAATTAGAGATAGCAAGTAACCTTTTACATTCAATTTATTTTGATGGAGAACAGAGAGATATTTAATTTAATTAGTATCAAAAATTAGGAAAGCTAAGTGTTGGGTAGTTTTACTAGCAGAATAAATTTTGTTAATGAATATAGTTTTATATTATATACACTGATCTTAAACATTGCAGGCTTCTCCCATAGTATTTAAAGTATATTCTGAGGAATGAATTTGCAGTTATCATGCATTTTAAGAGCTACCAACCACCTTACTAATAATTTATTTTAACTAATCAAAACTACAGCCAAATAAAACTGAGGACAATTAGATGAGCAAAGAAAGCAATTATGTCAACTTCTATCTGCAAAAGGATCTACATATGTAGATCCATCCCCAGAAAGTAGATACCAATAAATCAGAAATGTCAAGTAATCTGCTAGAGGAAAAATCACACAGATTCCAGCTGCAGACTTTCCACATCGGACTGATGTAGATTGGTTTGCCTGAAAAAACTTAGCGTGATGATTTCCAGTGTGAAAGAGAGTTCAGTCCTTATTTCACCTCTTTTTGTTGAGTCTACACAGGGTGGAAAGGGGGATACACTAGGTCTGAGAAGACCAAAGAAGGTTAAATATTTACATACCATATTTACAATTTAGCCCCTTCCTTTTGTGTCTTATCACTGGCCATATTTACCTGACTCAAACAATGCTAGACCAACAAAATGTTTTATTTGCTGCCCATCCGACCACAAGGCATTTACCTCTCAAACTGGTCAGTCCTAGAGGAGATCAACCCTGACTGCTCTTTAGAAGGCCAGATCCTGAAGATGAAACTCAAATACTTTGGCCACCTAATGAGAAGGAAGGACTCATTGGAGAAGAGCCTAATGCTGGGAAAGATTGAGGGCAAAAGAAGAAGGGGACGGCAGAGAACGAGGTGGCTGGATGGAGTCACTGAAGCAGTCGGCGTGAGCTTAAATGGACTCCAGAGGATGGTAGAGGACAGGAAGGCCTGGAGGAATGTTGTCCATGGTGTCGCGATGGGTCGGACCTGACTTCATAACCAACAACAACAAATAAAAAGGCTTGGAGAAATGGGATTGCTCTGTTTGAAATGACAAGCCTGCTGTCATTTTTGAAATGGCTTTGATGCTTTTTCTTAATGAGCCTGCAGAAAGGGCAAATAAGCATGCTATGAGTAAATCCTTCTCTTTAGCCTTCACTGGAAGAAGCATCAATCATCAGAGATTACAAAACGGGCAATTTTCAGATTAAGTATCTGGAAAAATTCAAGTTTCATTTTAGGTATCATAAAGCTTTCTTGTTTATCTTGCAGATTCTGAGCAAAGCTCCTTATCTCTGCGTTTCTCAACCAGGGATGAAATCCAGCAGGTTCTAACAGGTTCTGGAGAACTGGTAGCGGAAATTTTGAGCAGTTCGGAGAACCGGTAGCAGAAAGTTTGAGTAGTTTAGAGAACTGGGAAATACCACCTGTGGCTGGCCTCAGAGTGGGGCGGGAATGGAGATTTTGCAGTATCCTTCCCCTACGCCCACCAAGCTACGCCCACAATGATTTTGCCATTGTTCTCAACCTTGACAAGCTTAAGACATGTGGACTTCAACTCCCAGAATTCCCTATAGCTGGCTGGGGGGAATTCTGGGAGTTGAAATCCACATGTCTTAAACTTGCCAAAACACTGGGTTATATCACAATTAACTTTTACCACAGAATAAAATTACAGGCAGTAATCCCTGGGTTACAAACCAGATCCATTGATAAGTTAGTCTTCAGTTTGATTTTGTAGGTAAGTCATCACAGATTCTTATTTAGCGTTACTCAGTCAAAGGTTTGTCTTATAGTAGAGTGTCTATTTTATCTTTACCTTGAAGTAGGCAGTAAGGGAATAAAGAGCTGTTCTTTTTCTTGTCATAAATGGTCTTGTAACCATTCAAGTGCTTCCTCTTTCTTTGAAGCATCACTAGCAATTGCATCAGATTTACACTTCAGAAGCATGGTTAGTTACAAAGCTAGGTAAGATGAAAATGTAAGCGCAACCAAGCACTTCATAAAACAATTAAGTCAAATGTAAAGTTACACACTCAACCCAGTGTAAATGGCAACGTGATCCAACTTCCCAATGTCAGAAGGCATTGTCCTCCCTGAAGCCGATGAACTCTTGAAGCCATACAATCAGTGTGGATTGGATCAGGATTCAAGTAATTTAACAACCGGTTCTCTGCCCTAATAATTTCTTCCAACAACCAGTTTGCCAAACTGCTCAGAAAGTTAACAACCGGTTCTCCCGAAGTGGTGCGAACTGGCTGAATCCCACCACTGCATAAAATGTTTTCATAAGCGTCACAAAGTAAAGCCTACGTTTCTTGTTACATTGCATTTAACTCAATTTTAAAATATAATAGGCTTTAATGGCAGTCTGTTTGTAAATACAAGTTATTTGTAAGTCAGACATTCTTAACCTGTAGGCTGCTTGTACATGCGTAAGATTGCCCATTTGAAGTATATTTTCTGAATTGCTTAGAATTCTCATTATCATGCATCTTATAAATACAATTAACTTTTAATAGCTTCAGTAGGGCATGTAGAACATTTTTATTCTCTCTCTCTTTCTCTCTCTCTGCCTTTTTATACAGACATAAAGCTAAAGGTTCCCCTTGGACATATGTACTAGTTGTTCCTGACTCTAGGGGGCGGTGCTCATCTCCGTTTCAAAGCTGAAGAGCCAGCACTGCCTGAAGATGTCTCCGTGGTCATGTGGCCGGCATGACTAAATGCCAAAGATGCACAGTACGCTGTTACCTTCTCACCAAAGGTGGTCCCTATTTTTCTACTTGCATTTTTTACGTGCTTTCGAACTGCTAGGTTGGCAGAAGCTGGGACAAGTAACGGGAGCTCACCCCATTACGTGGCATTAGGGATTCGAATCACTGAACTGCTGATTTTTCAATCGACAAGCTCAGCATCTTAGCCACTGAGCCACCGCATCCCTATAGAGACATATAGCTGAAATTAAATATTGACAGCATGATCTCTAAATCAAAGAAAGCAGCCTGTAAAAGCACCACCTTTAGATGGAAAGTCAAGAAAGGTCTCTTAAGGTTAGTACCATGAAGCACCATGACAAAAAAAAAAAAAAACAAATTAATTATCTACTGGAGCATTAGAGTTATAAATGTTAACACCGATAAGTTATAACTGTTAACACTTACAGTATAAGTGTTTTGAAGTTGTAAAAACCCTCATCCAATGTGATCTCTTGAATACACTTTATTGTATTTTACATTATTGAGCAATGCTGCTTTTAGAAAAGCTTAACTCTAAAAGTTGGCTGAGACATTTTCCAGATATATACCCATATAAGAATTTGTATATATGAACAATGTTATTAAGCTGGCCTATGACCATAATGAAGATTAATTTGACAGATGATCAGTGTCTGTTTTATTTGTGTGTGTGTGTATGTGTGTGTGTGTGTGTGTGTGTGTGTGTATTTGTGTATATATTTGTGTGTGTGTGTTATTCAGTGTATTTTTGGCAAGGGATGAACTCATGCCAGCCTTTCATAATTACTATTTGCAGATATGTGTTGCAATAATGTCCACTTAAAAGAGTGACTAAGAGACTGTTGGAAAAAAAGTTGGCAAGCACCCTGAGACTAAGGCTGGATCAGAGAAGGCCCTTTTGCAGGGAAATAACACAATTGGGCAACTGGAAATATTTTTCAGCACCATCTTAGGCTCACCCCACTCTTGGATCAATCCGGGAAGGTTTACATCCAGGGTGTGCAACTGGGAACAGAGTCCTTACATGGTTCTTGAGTTCTGGAGGCCGTTTACGAGAAAGTAGCCACTAAAATCTGCCCAAACTAAAACAAATGATCTTGCTTTACTTCTAAATCTAATTGAAATCAGGTATACAGGTAGTTCTTGATTTACATTCACAATTAAACCCAAAATTTCTATTGCTAAGCGAGACGTTTGTTCAGTGAATTTTGCCCCATTTTATGACTTTTCGTGCCACAGTTGTTAAGTGAATCACTGCAAGTGATAGATTAGTAACACGGTTGTTAAGTGAATCTGCCTTCCCCACATTGGCTTTGTTTGTCAGAAGGTTGCAAAAAATGGCCACATGATATCACCACACTACAACGGTCATAAATACAAGTCAGTTTCCAAGTATCTACTGGTTATCTACGGGACCGCCTGCTACCACCAATAGCCTCCCACCGACCAGTACGCTCCCATAGAGAGGGGCTCCTCCGGGTGCCGTCGGCCAAACAATGTCGACTGGCGGCCCCCAGGGGGAGAGCCTTCTCTGTGGGGGCACCTACTATCTGGAACGAGCTCCCCCCCCGAGATACGGAGGATTCCGGATCTGCGTACCTTCCGTCGCACGCTTAAGACGTTCCTATTCCAGCAAGCCGGCCTGACCTAAACTTCTCCTCTTTTAAATGGGAATTTTAAATTTGGTTTTAAATTATTGGGGTTTTAAATATGGTTCAGCCAAATTTATTTAATTTGTTTTATCTCTATTTTAAATTTTGTATTTCCATGTTTTATTTTTATGGCTGTTCACCGCCCTGAGTCCTTCGGGAGTAGGGCGGTATACAAATTCAATAAATACAAATACAAATACAAAATACAAATATGAATTTTGATCACATGACCATGAGGATGGTCGTAAGTGTGGAAAACTATCATAAGCAGAGGTGGGTTTCAGCAGGTTCTCACCAGTTCTGGAGAACCGGTAGCGGAAATTTTGAGTAGTTTGGAGAACCGGTAGTAAAAATGCTGACTGGCCCCGCCACCATCTATTCTCTGCCTCCCAAATCCCAGCTGATCAGGAAGGAATGGGGATTTTACAGTAACCTTCCCCTGGAGTGGGGTGGGAATGGGGATTTTACAGTATCCTTCCCCTGCCACGCCCACCAAACCCTGCCCACCAAGCCATGCCCACAGAACCGGTAGTAAAAAAATTTGAAACCCACCACTGGTTATAAGTCACTCTTTTCAGTGCCGCTGTAACTTTGAATGGTCACTAAATGAACTGTTGTAAGTCAAGGACTACCTGTACTTTAAAGGATTTTGCTCCAGTCTTACACAGGTAAACCTCGACTTGCAACCATAACTGAGCCCCAAACCTATTTTGTTAAGTAGAGTTTTGCCCCACGTTATGACTTTTCTTGTCACATTTGCTAACTGAATCACTGCCGTTGTTAAATTAGTAAAATTAGTTAAATGAATCTGGTTTCCTCACTGACTTTGCTTGTCACAAAAGGGGATTGCAGCATGGCCCCGGGACACTGCAACCGTCAGAAATGTGAGTCGGCTGTCATGCATCTCCTTCCACATTCAAAATGAAAAGGTGGTAACCATTTTTGAAATGTTTTAGAAGGTGCACCCACAACTTTGGTAAACTTCACCCAGTTTGAGGTTTCAACATCCTTCGGGTTATGTAAATAACAGTTTGCATAATGCCTGGGTTCCAATAACCGGCTTAAACTGGAGGCTGAATTGACCTATTTTCTGATTTTCCACATAGAATCAGAAGCTAATCAGATTCCTGGTTTCACAGAACATCGCAAGCTGACTACGTTAAAGCAAACTAAGCTGTCGGATTTGTAACTGACCTGATTAAGGCTAAAAACTAGCCAGGGTTAGCGTGTTAAGCAAACGAAGTTATTAGGTTTGTAACTGATCTGGTTAAGCACCGTTACTGGAGCTCAGTCAATGGGTTAGCCAGAACAATGAACTGGGCCTGTAATTTGTCAGGGATGAGCAATTAGTGGTTATTCAGATGTTCATCCAGCTGTTGCCTTCAGTTTTAATTAGTGGTTATCCAGATGTTCATCCAGCTGTTGCCTTCAGTTTTAATTAGTGGTTATCCAGATGTTCATCCAGCTGTTGCCTTCAGGTTTAATTAGTGGTTATCCAGATGTTCATCCAGCTGTTGCCTTCAGTTTTAATTAGTGATTATCCAGATGTTCATTCAACTGTTGTCTTTAGGTTTAACCCAGTGGTCAAAAGAGGTAATTGATGAGACCTGCTGCCGGATATACTTTACAAAGGCACATTTTGTCTTTTTAAACAGAAATTGCCTCCCCCCTTCCAAAAGCAACTGTTTTTACCATTAAAGAAAACTTCCTAAAATGGAGATGAGAAGAGATGATGTAAAGCCAAACCAGGCATTTAATTCAGTGATAATCTATACTGTGACTGAACTCAGAGGCCCTCTGTCTATGAAAAGATTGCTGCTGAAATGGATCCTTTTCCCGTCTTGCTTTATGGAAAATATAAACTGGTAGGTTTTTTTTCAATTGAAGATTATAATTTTGGGCAGTCGTCTGTCAATGTGGAGTCCTTGATGCTCTCGGAGCTTGGATGTTTTCTTGCAGATGTTTCATTGCCCAACTAAGTAACATTGTCAGTGCTAGATGGCAGAGGGGTTTGTGGAGAGGAGGAGGAGGAGGAGGAGGAGGAGGACTGTGTGATCCTGGTACTCTCTGAACTTGGTTCTTTTCTTGCAGATGTTTCACTACCCAAATAGGTAACATCGTCAGTGCTAGAAGGGAGAGCAGTTTGTGGAAAGGAGGAGGAGGAGGAGGAGGAGGAGGAGGAGGAGGAGGAGGACTGTGTGATCCTGGTACTCTCTGAACTTGCTTCTTTTCTTGCAAATGTTTCACTACCCAAATAGGTAACATCATCAGTTTTAGATGGGAGAGGAGTTTGTGGAATGGAGGAGGAGGAGGAGGAGGAGGAGGAGGAGGAGGAGGAGGAGGAGGACTGTGTGATCCTGGTACTCTCTGAACTTGGTTCTTTTCTTGCAAATGTTTCACTACCCAAATAGGTAACATCATCCGTGCTAGAAGGGAGAGGGGTTTGTGGAGAGGAGGAGGAGGAAGAAGAAGAAGAAGAAGAGGAGGACTGTATGATCCTTGGTACTCTCTGAGCTTTGTTGTCTTCTTGAAGATGTTTCATTACCCAACTAGATAACCACATCAGTGCTCAAAGGAAGTGGGATTTGCTCTCTGTTTACGTATAAGACAACTGAAATGTTTGCAAGAAAACCAAATTTAGAGAGCACCAAAGGAGTTTACAGTTCATCCCTGAGCTACAAATATTCTCTTCTACTGAGTTATCTGTCAGGTAAATGGAGCAGCAGAAGTCAACAGGAATAGCCTGCCTTCCATGCATCTTCTCTTTTTCTTTATTGCATTATCACTACTATTCTTATTCATGAATTTCATTCCTCATCTCTCTCCCTCCCTTTCGGGTCCAGTGTCTTTTTAGATGCTTGGCTTCAGCCTAGGGATTCCCTTCCATCCATTCCTTAAGTGTTCTCCCTCTCCCCATTTAGTTGGCTGAAAAAAGGGCAAAAGAAAAATATTTCTTAGAGTCTGATAAACTGATAAACTGCTCGCGGCTGAGAGTCACGTCTGACAATCCAAACATGAAACGGACAGGATGGCCCAGTGTCTAGCATGAAAAGATATTGTCCACTGGGGCAAATGGAAAAAGTTGTTTTCAAGAAAGGAGATTATTTGTAACTCAGGGTTGAAATGAGGGGTCCTGGGTGCTCCCTGAGCTTGGCTGTTTTCTGGGAGATATTTCAAACTAAATAACAGACTAGAATGTCAGCGGTCACCAATTGGTGGTCTGTGGACCACTGGTGGTCCACAAGAAAATTGTGGTGGTCCGCAGAAAAATTATTTGCATTTTTTATATTGCACTAAATCAGGGGTACTCAAACTACGGCTCCTGGGCCGGATACGTGCAATGAATGTTTGTGTTGCTGCACAGAGTCTCCCCCTTTGGGGTCTTTTTGTGCAGGTAGGAGGGGGGCAGAAATTCCAACTTGAGGTCTGCTTTGGCCTCCTGGTGCAGGACTTTGGACAAAGGCTGGAGGGAAGTGCCGCTGGTGGCGAAGAGCCAGAGGACCTTGTTCCAGTGGGACTGCTTCATGGCCTGGAACTGGCTGACCATCTCAGCCTGGTGAGCCTCCAGGTGCTGGTACCTGGCCTTGCACTCTTGCAGGTCTTCCCTCTGCTTGGAAAGCCTATGCTCCTAGTCCTCACTGAGGTGCTTCTGCTGAGCCTTCTTCTCGGTCAGATCCAATTTGAACTGAGCTGAACTCTTTCTCATGGTGGCTGCTTAGCTCCAACAACTGCTTCCTGTTGGGGTCCTAAGGAGCCTGGGCGGGCAGACGAGGAGGGGCAGGGAGGGGAGGGGCGAGTAGAGGCTAGCGAGGTGCCCCTTGACATGAGTGACATTGACTTGGCCACGCCCACCCAGTCACATGACAACCTAGCCACACCCACCCAGCCGGTCATTAGACAGATCATATTACTGGTCCACAGGATTTAAAATTATGAATTTAGTGGTCCCTGCAGTCCGAAAGGTTGGTGACCCCTAGACTAGATAACATTTTCTAGCACTGATGATGTTACCTCAAGAAAACAATCAAGCTCAGAGAGTACCAAGGACCCCTCAAAGTTGTTTTCTTCTCGCTCCTTGGTTAATATTAAAAATATAAAATATGAACATGGGTAAAAGTGAAAACAAGGAAACTAAGAATAAACTAAAACAGGCTGGAGATTGTAGCAAGGATCTTGAATGACAGTTGTGAAACTATATTAAAAAATTGACAATCACACTGGAACATGAAGGCAGCACAAATCAGTAAAGTTGCAAAAGAAAAAACAAAAATAGGCAGACAGATTGAGAATAAGGAAGCTGAGGAAAATGGTCATAGTTACTGTAGTTAATATTTGTAATATTTTATAATATTTGTACTGATGGAATTACAATAGTGTTTTCATTAATAAATCAGTAGTTATTGATAAATATAAAATATAAGGCAGTATTTTAAAATTTATTTTTGTTCTTTCCTTTCTTGGCTCATATTTTTACCTTGTTTGAGGTTGTCTCATTTGTGTGTTTTTTAAAGTTTAAATACTATTTTGCCAATTGGTTTTTCATACAATTAATGAAAAAAATCAAGAATTGTTATCTTTAAAAATGATAATTGAAGCTGCTAATTGAAAAACACGGTCAAAGTCAATCACAACATACAAAAAAAAAAAAAAAGTAAAGAGGCAAAACATAAACCAAATAAAGCTATATACAAGGTCAGGGCAATAATACAATTTACGTAATATACAGTCAAACTGTGAACAAGATAAGCCCATCCGTTAATTAAAGATGGAAAGATACAGGTAGAAGAAGTATGCAATTCTAAGTACAGTGAAAAGAGATCGGTAAACAGTTATAAGAATTTAAACTGGCTTGGGTGTGGAATTTGTTATGATAAACCACTGTGCCCTTGACAAGTAAATAGACACTCCTTCTTAAGTTCCTTGTTATTCTATCAAATATTAAGGGGAATCCCCAGTGGCGGTTTTCTCCACCAGCAGGTAACACTTATAGGTAGGGGAACTAAACTGTGGAAATCCTAAAATTGCTTTTTATAATTTGTTCAGTTTTACATGTAAGGCTAGAAGAGTTGTGGGTGCTCCATCACTGGAGGTTTTCAAGAAAAGACTGGGCAACCATTTGTCTGAGATGGTAGACTTTTGTCTTGGCAGGTGATCGGACTAGAAGAGGGGTCTCCAACCTTAGCAACTTTAAGCCTGGCGGACTTCAACTCCCAGAATTCCCCAGCCAGCTTTGCTGGAGTTGAAGTCCGCCAGGGTTAAAGTTGCCAAGGTTGGAGACCCTTGGACTAGAAGATCTTCAAGGTAGCCCTTTGAGTCTACGATTCTAAAACAGGTAAGCATGCTTTGAGTCCCTAAGCTCAACTTTAGACTGTTCCTGTATAATGCGTTCTCACTTCCCCATGTATTCTCAAGAGCTGTGATGTCAACTGGAAAGCCTTTGCCAAAGGCAAGGTCACGGATGAATGCAGAAGAGAAAGAAGTGGCTGCATTGATTTTTCAAGTCCCAAAATGTTGCAATAGCTGGGTTAAGCAATTGCTGGATTACAGATTGCATCAAAGAAATGCCCAGAGGTCTATCTGGACAAATATCTAACCTTATTATAGACTGTTCTGTGATGGTTTATTAATAAATTATTTTGTTAAATTCTTTAACGTATTAATGCATCAATAAAAGAATTTATAAAACCATCGATTTTGCTTTCCCCCCCTTCCATGTGAACTGTCCTTCAGTTCAGTTCAGTTTTCTACTTTTGCAGAAAGCTTTCTTCCCCATTTCTCTGTGCATAGATACTTTGTGGAAAACACATATTTTGTACACACAGACACCCACCCACACAATTCCTCTAATATATTCATGGACATTATTTTTACTGAAATGTACTTTTGCATGCAGGTTTTGACTGGAGAATTGCATCACAACATTTGGAGGAATGTTGAAAGATGGCCAGCTTCCATAAATCCGCTTACGCACGGGTTTGAGCATGCAAAATTTACTTGGCTACTATTAAAAAGTGAGAGTGCCTAATAAAAGGTAGACATGTGTCTATCAGTCTTTTCCATTTTTCCCTTCCAATTTTTCCAGGTAAAAAGCTGAAAAGAACATGATTTCTAACTCAGGCACAACGTATGGCTTTTTCTGAAGCTTTTAGAAATCACAAAACACTTTCAAAACATCATGGTACCACTCAATCAGTTTGGGGCAGTTCTGTAGTCTTTTTTTTTTTTTTTATTGCAAAAGTTTTACAATTACATTTTCACCCCTTTTTTCATCCCCCCACCTCCCTCCCCAAACTTCCCATCCTCCCTAACCCTCCCTAACCCTCCCCCCCCCCAGACTTCCCTATTACATACTCATAACACTAAGGTCCAATGCATATTAAAAGGCTTTATAATGTTTTGCTAGAAAGGGATTCAGAAACTGAATTAGTTAAAGATTGTATGATTAAGTGGGCACAAAATTTTGAAGAACCAGTGATGTTGGAAACATGGGAAAAAATTTGGGTTCAGAATGTTAAATTTACACAGTCGCAGAACCTGAGGGAAAATTTTTATAAAATGTTTTATAGATGGCATTTAGATCCCAAAAAGTTGTCATGTATGTACCCTAATGTTCAGCCAAAATGTTGGAGATGTGAATGTTTGGATGCTACGTATTATCATGTTTGGTGGACCTGTAGGAAAGTTAAGGCTTTTTGGATAAAAATTTGGTGGGTCATGCAGAATGTTTTGAAGAAAAAAATTCAATTTTCTCCACAATTGTTTTTATTGGGTATAGTTAAGGGTTTTACACGGGGTGAAATAAAACTAATATTGTATATGATAACAGCAGCAAGATTGTTGATAGGTAAATATTGGAAGAATGAAGCTTTGCCTACTATCGAGGAATGGACTTTGAAGATGGCTAGTTTTGCAGAGATGGCGAAGATTTCGGCGTATTTAAAAGATTGTTCACAAGAGACTTATGAATGGGAATGGAAAAGGTGGATAGAATATGTTCAGAACAAATACCAAACTAGAAAGTATCAAATAGCTTTTATTTGAAAATAATGTATTAGAAATATTTTAATGTAAAGAGACAAAGAGGAAAAATTATATAGGGGGAGGGATGGGTTCCGGTTTATATATTAGTGTTATGGGGCAGTTCTGTAGTCTTGAGAAGTCCTGCAATTGGACCAAATTGGTCTGCTCTGGTCTGAGACTTAGCCAAAACACGTGCCAAAATCTATTACAAATGTCTCTTTTCTCCAGTATGTTATCTGAAAGTAGGATCTACCATTTTGGTTCTTGCTGATAAAAATAAATCTCATTTTAAATCTCTATTGCATCCTGCTAGATTAGTTAAATGTAAAGACTCCAATAATATTCAGGGCAGGGTTGTGAATTAATCAAACTAGACCTTCCTGGTTGAAACCGAACAAGTTTCCATTGGACCATAGTGGCTTTCCAGCAGGAGTATGCAGCAATGTTCATTATACCTGAAAACTGAGGATAACTTATGGCTGAAGGGTCCTTATTTCTCTATTGATCCATATTAGGTCTATGTGCAAAAAGCAAGACCTCAACACTTCCCTTCAGATGAAAATCCTAAAATGTCTCTCAAGTACCACTGAGATGCCATCTATTCCTACCTTGATGGTCCAGTTGTTTCAGAATCTCATCCTACTTTTCTGCCTCCTTATCAGCTTTTAGAACAAGGGTGTCTAACCTTGGCAACTTTAAGACTGTGGACTTCAGCTCCCAGAATGGAGTTATTTGTGGGGGTATTCTAGGAGCTGAAGTCCACAAGCCTTAAAGTTGCCAAGGTTGGACACCGCTCCTTAGAGAATAGCTTTAGAACACCAGACTGAATTCCAGAATTAGTTCCAGAACAACTAGACACAAGAACAGTTTTTTCCTGAACGCCATCACTCTGCTAAACAAATAATTCCCTCAACACTGTCAAACTATTTAACTAAGTCTGCACTACTATTAATCTTCTCATCGTTCCTACCACCCATCTCCTTCCACTAATGACTGTATGACTGTAACCTTGTTGCTTGTATCCTTACAGTTTATATTGACTGTTTCCTAATATGATTCGATTGCTTATTTGTACCCCATGACTATCATTAAGTGTTGTACCTTATGATTCTTGACGAATGTATCTTTTCTTTTTATATACACTGAGAGCATATGCACCAAAGACAAATTCCTTATGTGTCCAATCACACTTGGCCAATAAAGAATTCTATTCTATTCTATTCTATTCTATTCTATTCTATTCTATTCTATTCTATTCTATTCTATTCTATTCTATTCTGAAATAAATATTTCTGGATAAATATTTTGCAATGCACCTTCTAACACCTTCAATGATTCCTTCCTCTTCTCACCCAGTAACTCAACAAATGCTTTGTAGAAAGAGTGAATGGATCCACATAGGCAGAATGCCAAAGTGCCCAAGCTCTGTTTACAATAGGCAAGCAGGTAAGGCTATAAGTTCAAGGTAGGCAAAAAACAAACCGGTAGCAAGTTTTTGTCTTCCTTATTCATGAAGACATACGAATGGAGGGTTGCTGGTCAGCCTCCAGGATCCATGCCCTCTCAGATACGAAGGGGACAAGCACCAACTATCATTGAATCATCCATTTGGCAAGCAAACCTTTTAGCATCCCCTGCCTCCCACTCTCATAAGAGCACAGCTTAATGCCATGCCAAATGCGATAAGGATGAGATTCCTAATATTAACCAGATTGAGGTGAATCAAGCCGTAAGGCACCGATAATGGGGTGATATATGATTCATAACTTGTGTATTTGAAGACAGAGGAATCTCTCTCTCTCTCTCTCTTTCATTCAGTAAAGGAATAGTGATAATAGCAGTCACAAAAAGAATTGCGCAAGCCTCATCAGCCTATGCATGCAAAGCCAAGCATTCACGTGCTCCAAAGTAAGTGCCTTCAGGTGCTTAAATTGTTCTGGAGATTCTCCAGACGGAGAGTCTAAGACACACTTCTAGTTGGACTAGAAGACAAACAAGCATCTCTCGTCTTAATGAGAAGATATCAGTTCCCGATTCTAAAACTACTTGTTCTTTTTTGGGGGGTTGGGGGGAGGATAACCCATCAATGAAAGAAAGAAATTCAGCTCCTAGCATCGCACTTTTCCTGCGCCAAGAAGATCCCCATTTTTTTTTCTGCTTAAGTCTGCCCTCATTCATTGCCTTACTTGATGGTCATCTCAACCATCGCTGGGCAGAAGCATGGACCAAATAGAACGGATTCTACTTTGGCAAAGAAAAAATGTCAGTGAGGAAACATAACCCACCCAGCACATTCTCTCCCCAACAGTAAAGACTTTTCCCCAAAGATTGTAACTTAATTAAAGCCAGGAACGCTTCTGATTTCAGCAAAATGACTTACTTGCAAGGAAGGTCTCTGGACAGTTGTCCCTTGAAGCTTCTCGTTCCCTTCCAAGCTAAGCAGGTGATCTTCCACCTGCAGATACAAAGCGATACCGTGGGAAAAATGACTTCAGTTCCAGGGGGATGGGGAAAAAATAAAAACTAGAAAGAAGGAAATCTGCCTTTCCGGGTTGATGAGAAAGACATAAAGCAAAAATTAGGTGGCCATCAAAAACAAGCTGCTATTTCCTCAGTCCCAGTAGGAGAGAATATTCTGAACAGAGCCAGCTAGCAGATGCAGCCAGCTCCCTTTAAAAAGAAAAGGCAGACAAGCCCCTCCTTGGCTAGGGAGGGGCTAAGTCCTTTCAAAAAAAGATAACTTGGTCCGTACAGTAGTAAGAACGGGTTGCTTCATTCAGCCGCACTTTCTCCTTTATGTTTCAACATGTTTTAGGATAAATGTAGCGTGCCTGAGTTTCTTCATATAATCTACCTGTCTTCACTTGTTGGCTGCCTAATTATATTAGGGCTGTTGTTGTAAGAGTTTGGAAATCCGGCGAAAAGGAAAGCCACATTTTTTTCCTGTCTTGTCTGAGCTGCTCGATTCATATGTAATTGTGTGGTACAGTGGTTAAAGAGCTGAACAAAGGAATGGGGAGACTTACTCTAGTCTAGTCTCCCCATGGAGGACGGGACGGGACAGGACTTTGGGCCAGTCCCTCCCTCTCAGCCCAAACTATATCTCCACAAGGTTGTAGACAAAAACAGGAGAAGGAACTGCAACCTACGCCACTTTGAATTCCTGAACAAAAAGCAAAATATAAATCTCCTGTCCAGGAGTAAAAAATATGCTTAGCCGCTTCGTGACTCCGTGTGTTTTGTGCATTCTGCCAATTGGACCAATTCAGCAAAACATGATTCAGTTAAACATAGATTTAATCAGTTGCATGAATCCAGCCAGAAAATTGTAATACTTTACAAGCAAGAGCTCAGAAACCCTCCGCATTCTTGAATATATAAAAGAAAACTGGATGTATCAGATCCTACCCAGGGGTGAAATCCAAAATTTTTCCCTACTGGTTCTGTGGGCATGGCTTGGTGGGTGTGTTAGGGGAAGGATATTGCAACATTTCCATTCCCACCCCACTCTGGGGCCAGCCAGAGGTGGTATTTGCCGGTTCTCTGAACTACTCAAAATTTCCGCTACTGGTTCTCCAGAACCTGTTAGAACCTGCTGGATTTCACCCCTGATCCTACCCTTCCTAATGGATATTTTCAGGGAAGGTAAGTGATACCATCCATGTCATGACATCATCACCTGAATGATGTAAAATGTGTTGTTTTGCATTTAGAATGTATTCAAAATCATCCTTCTGACAACAATGATGCATCAGATGCTGGCATCCATCACTTCATCCTTTTCCTCCTTATCCTAGAATTCCTGTAGAGGGAGAAAGAACAGAGAGGAACAGTATAAAGGGGTGTAAAAGATGGATCTATATAAGCCCACTGGCTTAAAAGTCCCTAAGTCCTAGTATCACCAATAAGCCATATAACAAGTATAGATTGAGACTGAAAATCTAATGTATAATTGGGTCTAGCTGGACTTTCTGGTGTCTACCCATCCATTAGAAATACTCTGATCTGAAATGAGCATTCTCTTTGCATAGCAGTGCTAACAATATTCCAATATTTGAGGGGCTGCCACAAAGAAGAAGGGGTCTCCAAAGCACCTTGAAGGCAGGACAAGAAACACTGGATGGAAACTAATCAAGGAGAGAAGCAACCTTGAACTAAGGAGAAATTTCCTGGCAGTGAGAACAATTGATCAGTGGAACAACTTGCCTCCAGAAGTTGTGGGTGCTCCAACATTGGAAGTTTTTAAAGAAGAGATTGGACAACCATTTGTCTGAAATGGTAGAGGTTTTCCTGTTTGTGCAGGGGGATGGACTAGAAGATCTCCAAGGTCCCTTCTGACTCTGCTATTCTGTCATATTGCCAGACCATCACAGGGCCTCTACAAATCTGAGACAATGAACTGTATGTAGCTCAATTTGTGCTATATATAATTCTAGAGGAAAGCTGAGTTGTTTTGCAGCACTTCCTCAACAGCTAAAGGGTGGGGTGGCTTCTCATTGGTGGAAACTGCTATTTCATCCCCCACCTCTTCCTCTGCCTTTTCAAAACATCAGGCATCATGGCATCTTGGTTTCTTGCTTTTTCAAAGAATGTCTGCCTTGTTTTCCCCTGTTCTAGCATGACAAGGAAAAAAGTGAGAAGGGGATCTGGCTGCACCCCAGTTTTGGCACTGTCCCCCTGGGCAGTAGAGCAGAAGTCCTCTCCAGGAAGTGGACAAAGCCAAAAGCTTTGCAAGTGAGGTCTTTGGTCCCTGTGTATGGGAAGTGGGTTGGCCTTTCAGGTTCCTCCTCCTCCTACCTCCTGGCACTGATGATGATGATACCTAGTTTGGTAATGAAATAATAGAATAGAATAGAATAGAATAGAATAGAATAGAATAGAATAGAATAGAATAGAATAGAATAGAATAGAATAGAATAGAATTCTTTATTGGCCAAGTGTGATTGGACACACAAGGAATTTGTCTTTGGTGTATATGCTCTCAGTGTACATAAAAGAAAAGATACATTCATCAAGAATCATAAGGTACAACACTTAATGATAGTCATAGGGTACAAATAAGCAATCAAATCATACTAGGAAACATCAAATCATACTATGAATCTTAAGGATACCAGCAACAAGATTACAGTCATACAATCATAAATAGGAGGAGATGGGTGATAGGAACGATGAGAAGATTAATAGTAGTGCAGACTTAGTAAATAGTTTGACAGTGTTGAGAGAATTATTTGTTTAGCAGAGTGATGGCATTCGGGAAAAAACTGTTCTTGTGTCTAGTTGTTCTGATGTGCAGTGCTCTATAGTGTCGTTTTGAGGGTAGGAGTTGAAACAGCTTATGTCTAATATGTGAGGTATCTGTAAATATTTTCACAGCCCTCTTTCTGACACGTGCAGCATAGAGGTCCTCAATGCCTATAAGAAAACAACCAAGGTCAGAGAACACCAAAGATTCCCCCCCCTCCTCCTCCTCCTCCCCCTCCTCCAGTGGTGGGATTCAATTTTTTTTTTACTATCGGTTCTATGGGCATGGCTTGGTGGGTGAGGCAAGGGAAGGTTACTGCAAAATCCCCATTTCCTCCCGATCAGCTGGGACTTGGGAGGCAGAGAATAGATGGGGGTGGGGCCAGTCAGAGGTGGTATTTACCGGTTCTCCGAACTACTCAAAATTTCTGCTACCGGTTCTTCAGAATACCACCTCTGCCCTCCTCCCCGTTTCCTCCTTCCTTTGGCAAGCAAATGTGACTTAAACTTGTCAACATTTATGGATTATTCCCTGGGATAACTGCTTTCTTACTCTTGTTAGCACTGATCCAAGAATAATTTTGTAAACCTGCCTGAAATCTCACACTATTGGCTCATCTCATAAAATGTCAACTGCACACTTCAGAGAGTTGTTAATTTCTGAAATGATTTACTTGTTTATATATTCTATCGCTTATGCTTGACTGCTTGAATAGATTCCAAGCAACCTCCAATAAACCTTCCACAGAAAATAACCATCAAAGCCAAAAGCAGAAACAGAAGTTAAAAAAAACCACTTAAAATATAACTTTATTATTTAAAAATTAACTACATCAGCCCATGACACATAGGCAAAAGGCAGATTTGGGATAAAGGCAGATTGTTGTAGTTTTCCCAAAAAAACCAAACCAAAACAACACAACACCCTAAGAAGTTTGATATGGGCTGCTAGATCTCAAGGGGGAAACTATTTTACAATACACAATAGAAATCTAAGTAGATTCAAGCAGGAATGGCTCCCTTACATAAGACATATTCTACAGCAAGGCGAGCTAACACATTTAGATTGTGGATTTTGAAGAAAAGAGGGAAGTTGGTCACAGAATGACTCAAATAAATATAAGCAATAAAGTTGAAAGCCTAAGTAGTAGCTATTTAGGAGAAAAATAATGCAAGGAAGGAGAAGAGTGTGGTACTATGTATTTTTCCCTTGTGCTGTATCTTCCTTTTTCCTTGCTTCTCTTTTTTGATCTTTCATATTTGTACAATGTTTAGGCAATAAGGAAGTTAAAATTAACCCATTTCACACAACTGAAGCACCTGCAGAAAAGATCTACTCCCTGGATCTTGAGGAGGCAGGGACCCGACATCTCCCAGTCCTGGTTTAATTGCAAAAGATGGACAGACTCTATTTGGAGAAGACAGTCCAGAAGAAAATCTGGGTCAAAGCCATGTAAGACTTCCTAAATAATAGCTAGCACTTTGAATTCTGCTGGGAAATATATAGCCAGCTAATGCAGTGCCCAGAATGCATTGTAAAACTGCGGAAACAGTTGTATTTTACCCATTACCAAGCCAGCAGTTGCATTCTGCACTAAGGGAAGTTTTTTTGAATGATTATGAAAGGCAGCTTCAAGAACATATTGCAATAGCCTAACCCCCCCCCCCCGCCACCCCCAATGGAGAATTGGATTGAAAAAATGATGGAACTGGCAGAGATGACAAAGGTGACTCCATGAATTAGGGACAAATGTAAATAGTTTTGCAGTTATCTGGAAACCATTTCTGGACTTTTTCCGTGAAAGAGAGAGAAAAAAGAAACTTTGGGTTTTGCCAATTAAGTGGATTACTGTTATAGAAATGGCTGGTGGATATTGGCCAGTGGCATAACTATAAAAAGTTGACGTTATAACTGCTATGTATTTGCGACACCAAAAATGTCAGAAGTCTCTTTTTGTTTCTTTCTTATTTCTTCTTCCCCCTTCCCTCCTCTATTCACTCTGTCCCCTTTTCTTTCCCGCTTGTCCATTATCTTTATTGCTATTTTATATTTTAAAAATATTTAAACACACACACACACTGCAATAGGCCAGTCTGAAAACTAGAACAACACTTTGTTGTTGTTAGTTGCAAAGTCATGTCCAACCCATCGCGACCCCATGGACAACGTTCCTCCAGGCCTTCCTGTCCTCTACCATCCTATGGAGTCCATTTAATCTCATGCCTATTGCTTCAGTTGGATGGAATCATGATGGGTTGGAATGTGAAGTCAACTAACAACAACAACACTACTTCCGTGACTCCATCCCCTCTGTCGTCCCCTTCTTCTTTTGCCCTCACTCTTTCCCAGCATTAGGCTCTTCTCCAAGGAATCCTTCCTTCTCATTAGGTGGCCAAAGTATTTCAGTTTCCTCTTCAGGATCTGGTTCTCTAAAGAGCAGTCAGGGTTGATCTCCTCTAGAACTGACCGATTGGATCGCCTTGCAGTTCAAGGAACTCCCAGGAGTCTTCTCCAGCACCATAGTTCAAAGCGCCTCAATTCTTTGGCGCTCAGCCTTCCTTATGGTCCAACTTTCACAGCCAGTCATTGCAACTGGGAAAACCATAGCCTTGACTATTCACACATTTGTTTGTTTGTTTGTTTGTTTGTTTGTCAAGCATATATAAGATAACGGGTAAAAGTATAAACATAATTTAAATACATGAAAAGAGTAAGTAAAAAGGAATATTAGGACAGGGACGGTAAGCACGCTGGTGCACTTATTCAGGGCGATGTCTCTGCTTTTTAGTAAGCTATCTAGATTTGCCATAGCTTTCCTCTCCAGGAGCAAGCGTCTTTTAATTTCTTGACTGTAGTCCTCATCTGAGGTGATCTTGGAGCCCAGGAAAATAAAATCTGTCACTACCTCCAATTCTTCCCTGTCTATTTGCCAGGAATTGAGAGGGCTAGATGCCATGATCTTAGTTTTCTTAATGTTGAGTTTCAAGCAAACTTTGGCATTCTCCTCCTTTACCCGCAACAAGAAAAAGATAGTGTTGCCTCATAGCCAGCTGCGCAGCAAATTTAATAAATGAAGTCAATAATAAATCAATAATAGAGTAAAACTGTAGGACTCACAGGAAAAGAAACTGCCTTTATAATAATAATAAGGAAAGACATGGAAATGCACTAGATGTGATTCTTGATACAAAAACTGGAATGCTATAAATAGAATCTCTTTTTCCCCCTCTAGAATTGTTAAAGGATGATACAGTATACTTATCACATTCTAAAAATCAACTTTTCTCACTCACGCAAAGATCTTCCTCAGAAGAAATGCCCTATTAATAGTTTTCCTTTTCCTTAACATTCATTTTACTGTTTTTAACAGTAAAGCATTTTCTTCACCCCCGGCGAAACTGATTTACTGTCAGGACTGAATCATGGTGATATGAATCAACATTGAATTGAAGGCACAGACACCTTCATATGCAAAGAATACCAATTTGGATAGTACTGTTGTAGACTCCGGGTATCAATGGCTCTGTGGTTAAGAATGCTGAGCTTGTTAGCTGGAAAGGTTTGAGACCTGAGCACTGGGCAACAGGGTGAGTTCCCGTTCCTTGCCCCAGCTTCTGCCCACCTAGAACTTAGAAATTAGAATAACTGTATTGTCACTTTGAATGTACACTTATCAGCATACATTAAAATGAAATTTCATTGCATACAGCTCTCAAAGGGTCACTAGTTCCAATATACACCACCTAAACATGACAAAATAAATAAATACAAAATTATGCATATACCCACATATAATATATCACATGGAAAAACAACACAGTCTAGTTTAGATGTATACATGTATATGGTGAGAAAAACAAATCTTGTGAGTTTACCAGGCAGATGGCATAGGGAACAAAGCTGTTAGAGAATCTGCTAGTCCTGCTAGAAATACTTTGAAACCTCCTCCCAGAGGGGAGCAACAGAAACAGACCATGAAGTGGGTGTGTGGGGTCTCTAACAATGCTTTGAGATCTAAGCACATAGCGCTTGTAAGACACATCCCGAATAAAGGGAATTGAGCTTCCTATAATCTTCTCGGCTGTCCTTACCACTCTCTGTATGGACTTTCTATCTGAGGCACTGCTGCCATCAATAGAGATTTGGAATGACTCTAGAAGACCTCCATGGACCAGGGATCTATATTTTTCCTACATCTTCTCTTCCTTTTTTTCACATCCTCTCTCAAAAGGAACATGTTTATGTCATGAAGATTCAGTGGTTCTGGATTTTTTTAAAAAAATATTCTTTAAATGTTTCACTTAATTCCAAAATCATTAAGGATATGGAATGCTGATGCGGACAACAATAGTAATTCAGGAAAAGTGGAAACATGAGAAAATTAGGTTTTACAATCATCCAAAACAGTTTTCTAGGTGATGGTACATTATGTTCGGCATCAACTCTAAGAGGTCTCCCTAAGTTAGAAATGACAGCATAAGGAAAAACTTTAATATGCTAAAAATATTTTTTTTTCAATACACAATTCTGACTTGTTTTATTTCTGTTTATTTTAAAGACCTCTAGATGTCACGAGATCTGAAAAGGATGCTTGAGAAATTTTGATGTCAACTTTTTCAACATCAGCCCACACGAATGTTCTCCTAAGTCCATTTTTATTAAGCCTTCTTGGAAGACGATTTCATGCTAATACGTAACAAGCATGAAAAGAAGGATTAGGGATGATGTGATAACAGTGTTCCAATATCTGAGGAGCTACCACAAACAAGATGGGGTCAACTTCTTCTCCAAAGCACCTGAAGGCAGGACAAGAAGCAATGGATGAAACAATCAAGGAGAGAAGCAACCTAGAACTAAGGTCCCTTTCTAGATCGGGATTCTCTACGCACAGTCACTCAGGCCCTAGTCACTTCCCACCTGGACTACTGCAATGCTCTCTACATGGGGCTCCCCCTGGGGTGCACCCGGAGGCTCCAGCTGGTCCAGAATGCGGCCGCGCGGGGGATTATGGGGGCGACGAGGCGCTCCCATGTGACACCTCTCCTGCGCGAGCTGCACTGGCTCCCGGTGGTCTTCCGGGTGCGCTTCAAGGTGTTGGTGACCACCTTTAAAGTGCTCCATGGCTTAGGGCCGGGGTACTTACGAGACCGCCTTCTGCCACCAATAGCCCCCCACCGGCCAGTAATAATAATAATAATAATAATAATTTTATTTCTATACCGCCCTTCTCCCGAAGGACTCAGGGCGGTGTACAGCCTATTTAAAAACACAAACAAAACAATGATATAAAATTTAAAATAATTAAATAAATGGCTCAAATTTAAAACCCCAATAAATTTAAATACCCCAATTTAAAACTATTGTATTGATAGTCCGGCCTGGCGGAACAACAGGGTCTTCAATGCGCAGCGAAACACCCGGAGGTCAGATATCTTACGAATTTCCGGGGGCAGTTCATTCCACAGGGCTGGGGCTCCCACAGAGAAGGCCCTCCCCCTGGGCGTCGCCAGCCGACATAACTTGGCTGACGGCACCCTGAGGAGACCCTCTCTGTGGGAACGAACTGGTCGGTGGGAGGCTATTGGTGGCAGAAGACGGTCTCGGAGGTACCCGGGTCCTATGCCATGGAGCGCTTTAAAGGTGGTAACCAACACCTTGAATCGCACCCGGAAGACCACCAGGAGCCAGTGCAGCTCGCGCAGGAGGGGTGTCACATGGGCATAACGGGTTGCGCCCATAACCACCCGCGCGGCCGCATTCTGGACCAGCTGGAGCTTCCGAGTGCTCTTCAAGGGGAGCCCCATGTAGAGAGCATTACAATAGTCCAACCGGGAAGTAACAAGGGCATGAGTGACCGTGCGCAGGGCGTCCCGATCCAGAAAGGGCTGCAACTGGCGAATCAGGCGAACCTGATAAAAGGCCCCCCTGGCCACGGCCGTCATATGCTCTTCTAAAGACAGCCGTGCATCCAGGAGGACACCCAGATTGCGAGCCCTCTCCGTGGGGGGCAAAGATTCACCCCCAATAGTCAGCGATGGCACCTGCTGACTATATCGGGGCGCCGGGAGCCACAGCCACTCGGTCTTGGAGGGGTTGAGTCTGAGCCTGTTCCTCCCCATCCAGGCCCGCACGGCCTCCAGGCAGCGGGACATCACATCAAGGGCATCGTTGGGGTGGTCTGGGGTGGAGATGTACAGCTGGGTATCGTCAGCGTACAGATGACACTTCACTCCAAAACCACGGATGATCTCACCCAGCGGCTTCACATAAATGTTGAACAGGAGGGGCGAGAGGACCGACCCTTGCGGCACTCCCCATGCGAGACGCCTCGAGGTCGACCTCTGCCCCCCTGCCAACACGAACTGCGAGCGGTCGGAGAGGAAGGAGGAGAACCACCGCAAAACGGTGCCCCCTATTCCTAACCCCCTCAACCGCTGCAGCATGATACCATGGTCGATGGTATCAAAAGCCGCTGAGAGATCTAATAGGACTAGGACAGAGGAACAACCCCTGTCCCGAGCCCTCCAGAGATCATCCACCAACGCGACCAATGCCGTTTCTGTGCTGTACCCCTGCCTGAAGCCCGACTGGTACGGGTCTAGATAGATAGCTTCATCCAGGTGCCGGGGAAGTTGTCGTGCCACCACGCTCTCAACAACCTTCGCCACAAAACGAAGGTTGGAGACTGGACGATAGTTGGCTAATTCAGCCGGGTCCAGGGAAGGCTTCTTGAGGAGGGGCCTCACTACCGCCTCTTTCAAGGCAGCAGGAAAGGCACCCTCACCCAAAGAAGCACCTATAATCCCCTGGAGCCAGCCTCGTGTAACCTCCCGGGAGGCCAGTACCAACCAGGAGGGACACGGGTCCAATAAACACGTGGCGGCATTAATCTTACCCAGAACCCTGTCCACATCCTCGGGAGTCACAGGATCAAACTCCTCCCAGATAACATTCTCAAGGCCTGCCCCGGTCTCCTCCCGTGGACTCATCCAATCGGAGTCCAAGCCATCCCGAATCCGAGCGACTTTATCGTGCAGGAATTGCACAAAATCCTCAGCATGACCCTGCAAGGGATCTTCCCGCACTCCCCCCCGAAGAAGGGAGTGGGTCACCCTAAACAGGGCGGCTGGGCGGTTCTCTGCAGATGCGATAAGAGCGGAAAAATGGTTAGATTTTGCCGCTTTTATCGCCACTAGGTAGGTCTTGATATAGGACCTCACCTGTGTCCGGTCGGAATCGGATTGACTAGTCCTCCAAATGCTCTCTAGGCGTCTTTTCCGACGCTTCATCTCTCTCAGCTCCTCAGAGAACCAAGGAGCTAATTGAGATCGGCATCGGGTCAGAGGCCGCAAAGGCACGACGCGATCCAAAGCTCCGGCGGCCGCCCTTTCCCAGGCGGCCACCAGCTCTTCAGTCGAGTCGTGTGTTAGAGTCTCAGGAAACGGCCCAAGCTCCGTCAGGAACCTTTCGGGATCCATCAGGCGCCTGGGACAGAACCATCTGGTCGGTTCCGTCTCCCTGCGGTGGGGGCAGGCGGTAGGAAAGTCTAGTTGAAGGAGTGAATGATCTGTCCATGACAAGGGTTTAATATCTAGTTCCCCTCTACCAAGATCATTCAACCACTGACCAGAGATAAAAATCAGGTCCAGAGTGTGTCCCCCTATGTGAGTGGGGCCTTGAACTAACTGGGTCAGGTCCAAGGCCGTCATGGAAGCCATGAACTCCCGAGCCACCTCTGACGCCTCACCTGCGGATGGGAGGTTGAAATCCCCCATGACAATAAGTCTGGGGGTATCGACCGCCACCCCGGCAATGACATCGAGTAGCTCGGGCAGGGTCGCTGCCACGTGGCAGGGAGCCAGGTACGTAGTCAGCAAACCCATCTGCACCGCACGGCCCCACTTCACACAAAGGGACTCACATCCGGCTATCTGAGGAACAGTGGTCTCCCTCGGACAAAGACTCTCCCTAATGATCACCGCCACTCCCCCACCCCTCCCCTGGGCCCTTGGCTGATGAAATGCACGGAAACCTGGCGGGCACATCTCTACGAGGGGGACCCCCCCCTCTTGGCCCAACCAGGTCTCCGTAATACCTGCCAGGTCTGCACCCCCCTCCGAAATAAGATCACAGATGAGGGGGGCCTTATTAACCACCGACCTGGCATTACATAACATCAGCCGCGGACCCTGGGCCTGAGGCTCTACACAACCCAGGACACAAGTCACGCATTGGGGGCCGGAGTGCGCAATCGCTCGGAAACAGCGCGTGCGCACCCCCGACACTTGATATGACCCCCTGCGCCCGTCGTACCTGCCCCTCCCACTCATGATTTCAATTACACAGCCCTTTCTATCGTCCCCCTGCCCCCCAGTTAAATTTCCTGTCACGACCCCTCTGCTGCAGCTAATCAACCCCTCATCCCGCACAGTCGCTATCTGGACCCCCCCAGGTCCACTTTTACAACTCCCACCCATCCTCCCGGGTCCCCTTAAAATTTTCCTTAAAAATTTAGCTAAAAAACCCCTCAGCCCCCTCTTTGCTGCATGCCATCTCTCGGGGTCCCAAAGCCCGTCATCAAGATAGGCCCTCGATAACGTGGAGGGCCAGGCCTGTGAGAGGGGGGAGTCTCGCAGCGCAAGAAGGTCGGTTTTTTGGAGCATCAACCGAGCCAAAGATGGGAGAAGAAAAGCCAGTCCGGGAATCTATCATAGTCCAAGGGATAACTGAGCATAAAGGTCACAAAATATCCATTTATAGGGCTGGACTCCACTGTCCTCTCACGACAGGGAGAGGGTCCAATGTTCTTTTTCTCCAACAGAGGTTAATGGCCAACCATCCTCTCACGATGGCCGGTCCCGTTACAAAGTTGACGGGAGCAGTGTTCTATCCTCTCCGTTGGGATGTGGAAAATCCCTCAGCTCTCTCAAATGGTGCACAGTCTCTCCAACCAGCGAGGGTATGAGTGGAGCATAATAAAGGTCCAAAGTGTCCAAAGTGTAGATGTTAATAACGATGGTAATAATAAAGATATTAATAAGATGATAATAGACCCACGGGCACAAGATCTTCCTTAAGTACGCTCGCACAGAGTGGGCCTCCTCAGGGTGCCGTCCGCCAGACAATGTTGGCTGATGACCCCCAGGGGGAGAGCCTTCTCTGTGACGGCGCCCACCCTCTGGAACAACCTTCCTCCAGAGTTACGTACAATAACAGACCTCCGGATTTTTCGTCGGGCCCTGAAAACTTACTTATTTCAACTAGCTGGGCTGGCTTGAGTTTAATTTTAAATTGATTTTAAATTGGGTTGTTTTAATTTACGGCCAGAATATTTAATTATTTTAATATTGTTTTTAAATTTTGTATGCTCTGTTTTTACTTTGGCTGTGCACCGCCCTGAGTCCTTTTTGGAGAAGGGTGGTATAGAAATTTAATTAATAAATAAATAAAATAAATAAGGAAAAATTTTCTGACCATGAGAACAAATAATCAGTGGAACAACTTGCCTCCAGAAGTTGTGCTCCATCACTAGAGGTTTTTAAGAATTGGAAAGTCAAAATGCTTTGTCTTACACATCGGCAAAAAAAATCATAACATAAAATACAAGCTGGATGGACATGACTTGTAGATGACCCTCACTCTGTAAAGGACAGAGCACTCATCTCTAATGATCTAAGTGCCAGAGCCCACTGTAGCAACATTGTCAAAAAGGCATTAAGATTTGTTAATCAAATCTTGCATAGCTTTTTCTCTGGTAATATTGTACTACTACCCTGTTTCCCCCAAAATAAGACATCCCCTGATAATAAGCCCAGTCGGGCTTTTGAGTGCATGGCAATAAGGCCAAGTGCTTATTTCAGGGTTCAAAAAAATATAAAACAGGGTCTTATTTTGGGGGAAACACGGTAACTAGAGCATACAAAACATTTGCTAGACCAATTCTTGAATACAGCTCATCTGTCTGGAACCCGCACTGCATATCGGACATTAATACAATTGAGAGAGTTCAGAAATATTTCACAAGAATAGTCCTCCACTCCTCTGCTCGCAACAGAATACCTTATGCCACCAGGCTTGAAATTTTGGGCTTAGACAACTTAGAACTACACCGCCTTCGGTCTGACCTAAAAGTAGGTCAGTACATAACCTACATAAAATTATCTGCTACAATGTCTTACTTGTTAATGACTACTTCAGCTTCAACAGCAACAATACTCAAGTGCACAATAGATACAAACTTAAAGTAAACCGCTCCAAACTCGATTGCAGAAAATATGACTTCAGCAACAGAGTGGTCAATGCCTGGAATGCACTACCTGACTCTGTGGTTTCATCCCCAACCCCCCAACTTTAACCTTAGATTGTCTACTGTCGACCTCACCCCATTCCTAAGAGGTCTGTAAGGGGCGTGCATAAGAGCACCGGCGTGCCTACCATCCCTCTCCTACTGTCCCTTTTTATTCTTAACCAACTCATGTATTCACAATCATGTTTATACACTGCTCAAAAAAATAAAGGGAACACAAGCAGAAGACATCCGAGATCTGAATGAATGAAATAGCCTTATTAAATACTTTGTTCTTTACATACAGTAGTTTATACAGTGCTCAAATAACTAAAGGGAACACAAAACTACTGTATGTAACGAACAAAGTATTTAATAAGGCTATTTCATTCATTCAGATCTCGGATGTCTTCTGCTTGTGTTCCCTTTATTTTTTTTAAGCTTTATACATTTCATGTATTCACAATCATGTTTATACTTTTATCTGTAATCTTATATATGCTTGACAAAATAAATAAAAATAAAATTAAAAAATCATTTGTCTGTAGATTGGTGTAGAAGACTTCTAAAGTCCCTTCCAACTCTGTTATTTTGTTAAGTAACTGCTTAGGATTGGGCTTTCTCAGGAAACGCCCGCCACCATCTATGGAGAGTCTCCTCAGAGGTAGGTAAGTCTGACATTCACTCCAAATTCTTGTTGACAAGAACAAAGACTACCGGTATTTAAAGAATAAAATAAAACCCAAACATCCCCTTCTCCTTTAACTACAAGTAGTCCTCAACTTACAACCATTCATTTAGTTATAGAATATTTATAGAATAGAATAAAGGACTTAAAGGGACCTTGGAGATCTTCTAGTCCAACCCCCTGCTCAGGCAGGAAACCCTACACCACTTGAGACAAATGGTTGTCTAATCTCTTTTTAAAAACCTCCAGTGTTGGAGCATTCACAACTTCTGGAGGCAAGTTGTTCCACTGATTCATTGTTCTTATTGTAAGGAAATTTCTCCTTAGTTCCAAGTTGCTTCTCTCCTTGATTAGTTTCCACCCATTGCTTCTTGTCCTGTCCTCAGGTACTTTGGAGAATAGCTTGACTCCCTCTTCTTTGTGGCAGCCCCTGAGATATGGGAAGACTGCTATCATGTCTCCCCTAGTCCTTCTTTTCATTAAACTAGACATACCCAGTTCCTGCAACCATTCTTCATATGTTTTAGCCTCCAGGCCCCTAATCATCTTCGTTGCTCTTCTCTGCACTCTTTCTAGAGTCTCAACATCTGTTTTACATTGTGGCATCATCGGAGAGACGAGGGTATCTCAACCCTTCCACGTGGACTGATTCGTGAAGCTGATGTCTGAACAGGGTACATCTCCATCCATTTAGTCATTTATCCGTCCATCCACTCACCCCCCTTCTATCCATCCATCCATCCATCCATCCATTTGTTCATCCATGTACCCATCCATCCATCCATCCACTTGTTCATCCATGCACCCACCCACCCATCCATCATCCATCATCCTCCATCCATCCATCCATCCATCCATCCATCCATCCATCCATCCAATCAGCTAAATCCTAAAAAGCCATGAACTGTTTGGAACAAACTGATTTAATCAGGATAAAACCCAGAAAACTGATTTCGATGTGGAGAATCTTGGCCCAGCACAGATTCTTGCATTTGTTATGGAGTGTCATCAAGTTGTTATTCCTTCATTTATAAAGCTCTTTGTGGGAATTTCTTGCCTTACATGCCAAAGTAACCTGTTTAGCTTTGCTGTGATGATATTCCTCAGTTTGGGGACAAGGTGACAGAAGAAGATGTCCTCCTTTCAAAGGCAGAAGGACTTGGGAAGACCATAGATGGAACACAATCCTTCCATGGACATTTGCCAGAATATGGGAGACCTGGGAATCGGGTAGAAAATAAAACTCCCATGCCATTCAGACATTCAGCTGGGAGATTGGAAAAGCAAATGTGCTATCATTTGTACGTTGCTGTCTCCATTTTTTAATAAGCAGAAGTCCAGCCAGATGGTGTGGAGCAACAACTTTCTTTCCAAATTAATCTTAACTAAACTTTCACCCCATGAAATTAATCTTAGACCATCCAGTGCAACATAAATGGACAGTCTTTGCATTTTTGGAACTAAGACATGCAAATATCTCTTTCGTGATTGAGAATCTAGTTTGGAGGCCTCAAAGAAAATTTAATTTGTGTTTCTTGGCTTTGAGATGAGAAACCGAAATCTTGGAATCTTATTTTTAATCTTGAAAATCAGCTTTACAGGAAACTACTCAGTTGCTAAACTTATGCCACATACAATAAATGGGCGAATGCCAAGATATTTGGAGAGGAAAGAATGGGTGAAATACCAAGATACATGCTTTGGAAAATTAAAAAAAAAAATCTGTTGCTGTTCTTTATTGGAAATGTCAGGAAGTTTAGCAGGAAATTTCAGCCCCTCTGGAGTCTCATCAGCCTAATTTGTTCTTCAAAATGCTTTTCCTTTTCTGTGTCCTCTTTATGATTGTTCTCACAAAGCCTTTTCTTTCCCCTTTTGGTACAGATTGTTTTCATTTTTGATTGTATGGCTGTTCGTCACCTTAAGCTCACCTTACATGACAGCTGAAATTATCTTCTGGAAGGGATTTGAACTTGCTTTTATTTTTTTTCCCCTCCAACTGCTCCAGAAGCCCTGATTTAGCATGATTGCTCAGTGGTTAAAGACGCTGAGCTGGTCAGCTGGAAAGCTGACAGTGCCCAGGTTTGAGACCTGAGCTTTTTTTCTTTTAAAAACATTTTTTTCTACAACCTCTTTGGCCCAAGAGGTTGTAAAAAAATGCTTTTAGAAGCCTCTGATGAACAGGCAACTCACCTGGGATCATCAGAGGCAGTCCGAACCGGGAGCATTTCACCCCTGCTTTAGAGAAGAGAATTTACCTGGAATTCCCAATGGTTGGAATATAATATTGTTCACATGGGTGACCAAGAGAACCAGGTAAAATATTCTCTTTCATTGTAGAACTGCTTGTCCAGCTGTCTGTCACTGTCTTTCTTCCATATTTCCATCCGCTCCCAGGGTAAACATTCATGGATTTTTCTTTTAATCATTGTGTTGCCAACAAAATCCCATCTTTGAGAACAATGGTTTGGAAATTCCTCTTTCCCTCCAGTTATTTGGAAAAATCACTCATCCAGTATCTCTTGACTAGCATAGTTGGTGGAGAACTTTAGAAGGCTGATTTTGTCCAGCTATGACTTAAAATGGCTCTGATTCCCACTCCAGATCTTCTATGGGCTTATGGGACTTGTGGCCGCAGTATTTGGGTCACAGGGCAGAAAAACATGGCAGCAGCTATGGAGGCTCTTTGAAGCCCCTGAATATGATTGATAACAGGGACATGGTAGCTCACTGGCTAAGACGCTGAGCTTGTCGATCGAAAGGTCGGCAGTTCAGCGGTTCGAATCCCTAGTGCCGCGTAACGGGGTGAGCTCCCGTTACTTCTGCCAACCTAGCAGTTCGAAAGCACCTAAAAAATGTAAGTAGAAAAATAGGGACCACCTTTGGTGGGAAGAGAACAGCGTTCCGTGCGCCTTTGGTATTTAGTCATGCTGGCCACATGACCACCAAGATATCTTCGGACAGCGCTGGCTCTTTGGCTTTGAAACAGAGATGAATACTGACCCCTATAGTCGGGAACGACTAGCATATATGTGCAAGGGAAACCTTTACCTTTACCTTTAATATGATTGATGCAAGTGCCTGTACTATTCCCGCATAACCTGAGCCCTTACAAAGGGTGGGGGGTTTGGACTACATGACCTACAAGGTCCCTTCCAACTCTGTTAGTCTGTTAATTCTGTTATAGCAGATCACAGTGACACCTGCAAAAGCCAACAGTGTAAGAGTATGGAAGGCTTCTAAGAACTGCTTGTTATTCATGTGGCCTGGCTAGCTGGATGCCCAGATGTGTTTTACTGATTTAGAGTTTTAGATGTGTGGAGTTGTAAGAGACCAGCAGGATCATCTTGTCCCATTTCTGCATTATGTAGGAAAACCCATTGTACCCTACTTCAAAGGGAAAGGGAGCCGAGGTGGCACAGTGGTTAGAGTGTACTACTGCAGCTACTTCAGCTGACTGCTAGTTCAGCAGATCAGCGGATCAAATCTCACCGGCTCAAGGTTGACTCAGCCTTCCATCCTTCCGAGGTGGGTAAAATGAGGACCCAGATTGTTGGGGGCAATATGCTATTTAATATAATGTCTTTGGTGTAAGCTGCCCAGAGTCCTCGGAGAGTGGGCGGCATAGAAATATGAATAATAAAATAAATAAAATAAACGGCGGCATATAAATCAAATTAAAATAAATAAATAAATAAAGGTGACACTCTTACCTCCCCTTCCTGCCATATCACAAAATGACATGTATGTGTGGTAGCCCACAAAGATATTGCTCATGTCTAAGGGGTCTTTGGTGTTCCCTGAGTTTGTTTGCTTGCTTTCTTGAAGATATTTCATGACCTAAACTAGGCAACATCATCAGTCCTGGACTAGCACTGATGATGTTACCTAGTAATGAACCATCTGCAAGAAAACAACCAAGCTCAGAGAGCACCAAGGACCCTACAGTCTTCCGCCTCCTCCTCAAACCCCATTCCCTTCTGGCCTTGATGATGCTACCTAGTTGGGTAATGAAACATCTGCAAGAAAACAATCAGAGAACACTAAGGATCCTTCATTTCAACCCTGAGCTACAAATATGCTCATGTCTTTTTTGATTGTCAACTATATACTCTTGTTAGTCTTAGAGCAGGTGTCAAACTCAAGGCCCGATGTGGTTGGATCCGGCCCACGGGGCCATTCTGGAAAATGTAAGGGGCCAACCTGCCTCGCTTTGGCCCAGTCTACCCAAATCGAAGAGGAAACATGCCAGCAGTTTGGGGAGTGGCGTCAAGCTGGCCACACCCACCTAGCTGGCCATGTACACTCAGCCAGCCACACCCAGTGAGTGGTGTCAAGATGGCCACGCCCACCTAGTCAGCCACACCCACATGGCCCCCTAAGGTCAACCACCCTAACCCTAACCCTAACCCTAACCCTAACCCTAACCCTAACCCTAACCCTAATCCTAACCCTAACCCTGATGCGGCCCTCAATGAAATTGAGTTTAACAATTAAGTAAGTAGAGACTTCAAGTCCCTATTTGAAAGAACAGCTCCCAGGATCTGAATCGCAGATTTGTCTATTTGCTCCTGAGTTCTAATTTATACATCATGAGCATAACTGCTGAGTTTAGAGTTAAGTCCGTTGACCTAAGAACCCGTTACATTGAACAGATTGGGGTATCCTGTAAGGGTGAGGTATTTACGTATCTGAACGTTGATTCCTTGCATTTATCACATCTATATTTTATCGCTGTATTTTCTTTCATCTATTTTACCTTGGGATTAAATCCCATATTTTCTTTTTCTTTTTCATTTCGATATGGTTATAAGACTAATCAATTATCCATCCACTTATCCATCCATCCATCCATCCATCCATCCATCCATCCTCTTATTCATCCACCCATCCATCCACCCACCCATCCACCCACCCATCCACCCATCCCCTCTTTAAAACTTCCAGAGATGAAGACCGCATGCTCTGTTAAGGAACCTGTTCTATTGTTGTCACAGTCTCATTAATAAGAAGATTTTGCTTATGGGCTCTAGAAGACTCCACAACTGCTCCTCCTGTTGAAGGAAGCTTCTGTTGAAGCTTTTCCTTCTGCTGAGACAAGTGCTTATAAACCCAACCCAATCGCAAAGGATCCTGGGCAGTGTATAATGGGAAAACAATTTAGTAGAGGAAAAACATAATAACAAAATCCAGTCTGAATCCCAAGATGATAATAAAATCCAATCCAAAGCTCAATCACTCATCTGGGGCCAAAAGCTCACTGCAATAATAATAATAATAAGTTCACTAGTTTCAGAATCTCAATTAGGTAGAAGCCATAAAATACTGTTCTCTGGAGGACAGCATTACACAAAATTTTAAAGTATCCGTACGGCGGATTTTTCTCCCTCTGGGGCAAAACGCATTGCTGCAGCTCTCTTGGCTGCATACTTCACTTCTGGGGTGTCACCACAATTGAATCAAGCAAAAGAAGGAACTGATCCAATGCATAGGTACCAGAGGTGGTGTTCAGCAGGTTCTGACCAGTTCTGGAGAACCGGTAGCGAAAATTTTGAGTAGTTCAGAGAACTGGTAAATACCACCTCTGACTGGCCCCACCCCAATCTATTCTCTGCCTCCCAAGTCCCAGCTGACTGGGAGGAAATGGGGATTTTGCAGTAATCTTTCCCTGGATTGGGGAGGGAATGGGGATTTTACAATATCCTACCCCTGCCACGCCTACCAAGCCACGCCCACCAAGCCATGCCATGCCCACCAAGCCAATGCCACACCCACAAAGCCACGCCCACAGAACTGGTAGTAAAAAAATTTGAATCCCACCACTGAATTTTTAGGTACATACCGTATTTTTCGGAGTATAAGACACACCAGAGTATAAGACGCACCTTAGTTTTTGGGGTGGAAAATAAGAAAAAAGCTGATTGGCAGGTGGATCAGCCTCCCAGAATACCCCCAATCAGCTGTTCCCAGAGGTGAATTTTAGCAACAGGTTCCTTGGTTGTGAGCTCTGTGCCTTGCGTTTTTTTCTGCCTCTGAAACTTCTGAAACAGAGCTTCAGAAAAAAAGCCTCTGAAGCTCTGTTTGGGGGCTTCTTTTCTGAAGCTTCATTTCTGATGCTTTTTTCAGCCTCTGAAACCTCCATTTGAGAAGCTGGGCAGGGCTACATCTGGAGTATAAGACGCACCCAGATTTTTACCCTCTTTTGGGGGGGGGGGAAAGGTGCGTCTTATACTCTGAAAAATACGGTAGGTCAATCTACCAAACAGTGGTACCAGGAAAGAAAGTCCCATAAAAAGCAAAACCAGACTCCTCACAGCCAGCTAGACAATCACACTTGGATATCCATATCCTATTTCCTAGTAAAAACAGTTGGACTTTATGCCCGAGTACACATCAATGTATGCGTGTATCTTAGACCATATCTAATATTGGTGCACACAGGTGAAAAAATTGCTAATTTCTATGTTAAAATAGTCCCCATCAAGACATTCCCAGAGAAAATAACCTATATCTCATCTAGGTGAACCATGCCTCCTGCTTTACAAAAGATCTTTTATACCTAGGCTCGTAAGAAGAAAGAGGAGGAGGAGGAGAAAGAAGGGGCACTTTGAGGCTAGCCATCAGCAAAGAGTCTATTAATCTGTGGGAAATCAATTAAATTATACTCTGTTTCCCCACAAATAAGACATCCACTGATAATAAGCCCAATCGAGCTTTTGAGCGCATGGCAATAAGGCCAAGCTCTTATTTCAGGGTTCAAAAAAATACAAGACAGGGTCTTATTTTCGGGGAAACACGGTAGTTTTCCTTGCTAGAATTTGTATCTAGTTCAATTATGCTTTGATCAAATATAATATTATATGATTTATATCATATAAATCACTCCTTTTATAGGGATGGGAGAGAGGCATGGCTATGTTTAGCATCTAACAGTATCTTTCCATGTTAGTCAATCTAGCTTCTTTGATCTTTCCAAAGAGGGACAATTTAAATGAACATTTAACCTTTTATATTTCCATCCCCTTCTCCTCCTATCTCTTCTCCCCAGCATGTCCAGTTTTACATGCACGTGCAATTTCTGTGGGAACACAATTTCCTTGTGACGCTATTTAAGTCGTGTTGACCAAAAGGTCATCACTCTAAAAAAGTTACATGCAAAATTTCCAATCACTGCATCAGAAGCAGCCAGCTGCAGATCCCATTGCACAAGTATTGTGCATCATAACCACCAACACTGTGGTTCCCAACATTCCACAATTTTCCCAAATGGAGTTACTATGGCCTTTTTATTCTAGAAGAAATACTGGTAGTAAAAAAAAAAACAAAAACACACTATTACAGTAAATAAAACAGTGACATCACCATCAGAAATGAGGAAACATGGCACAAGTTGGAGAGAGATGGATAAAGATCTCTCCCCTATAAATTTGTTTCTTGGTTCAACACTAAGTATATTTAACCTCATGAATAAAATAAACCAAGTATCAAGAGTTTAAACTGCTATGCATTAAAAACTCTTCACTCAACAAATTATGTCTTTCTATTGTCACCATTCCATTCCTCTGTTTTTTATAATTTTTTTTCCAGTACTTTGGACCGGTGAATACGTTTGAGTTCCACAATCCACAGCTTTGTTCTGTGGATGAAATATATGTCATACTAAGCCATTTTATTATTTATTTATTTATTTTATTATTTATTTATTTATTTATTTATTTGATTATTTGTATCCCACCCTTATTATTTTTACAAATAACTCAAAGCGACGAGCATCCAACACATTTTCTCCTCCTGTTTGCCACACAACAACAACCTGAGCTGAGAGAGTAGAACTGGCCCAAAGTTATCAAGCTGGCTTTCATGGCTAAGATGGGATTTGAACTCACAGCCTCTTGTTTTCCAGCTTTTTGTCTTAATCACTAGACCAAACTGTCTCTCATAATCTCATAATATAGCTTAGCATTTGGGCTGAACTCGGTCACTGCAATTTATGGCTCAGTTCCTTGCCAAATCCCATCAAATGTGGTGTACAGTATTTACAGGATCATAGATAGGCAGGGTTGGGAAGGGACCACAATGGGTGATGCTGAATTGTCATATGTTGAATGGCCTGCAAAAAGGAAGGATATGCCTAAGGAGCAGCGTAGAAAGAATTTCAAGTGAGATGTTAGGAAATTGAAAGCAAGTTATTTCTGTATAGCCAGAAATGGAAAAGAACAAAACACTACCTTTTTCTAACTTGACCAGTGACTGTTTTGAAGAGAATATTTGTAGCTCATTTTTCTTGCAGTTGTTTCGTTACCCAACTAGGTAACCTCATCAGTGATAGAAGGGAGTGGAGTTTGTGGAGAGGAGGAGGAGGAGGGGGAGGAAGAGGAAGTGGAGGAGGACAACTATGGAATTCTTGGTGCTTCCTGAACTTGCTTATTTTCTCACAGATGTTACATTACCCAACTAGATAAAACCTCACCAGTACTAGAATGAGTGAGGTTTATGGAGAGGAAGAGGAGGAGGAGGAGGAAAAGGAGGAGGAGGAGGAGGGGGGGGAGGAGGAGAACGACTATAGGCTTCTTGGTGCTCTCTGAGCTTGGTTGTTTTCTTGCAGATGTTTCATTACCAAACTAGGTATCTTCATCAGTGCTAGAAGGGAGTGGGGTTTGCTCTCTGCTTATATACAATATAAACAGTTCTAATTGTTCCTTGTATATAAGCAGAAAGCAAACCCCATTCCAGGGGTGAAATACTCCCAGTTCGGACCGGATCACCAGATCCGGTAGCAATGGAGGCTGGTGGTTCGGAGAACTGGTAGCAAAAATCCCTGCCCCCCCCATGCCCAGCTGAGCCGCGCGATCATCAGGGGCTTTTTTTCTAATAAATGCCTCTGACGATCCAACCTGAGTTGCCTGATCAGGCAACTCAGCTGGGATTGTCAGAGCCTTTTGTAAGCAATTTTTTACAACCTCTTGCTGAAGAGGTTGTAGAAAAAATTGCCACGCCCACCCAGTCACATTACCCCCGCCCACACACACACCAAGCCACGCCCACAGAACCGGTAGTAACAAATTTTAGATTTCACCACTGCCCCACTTCCTTCTAATCCTGATGATGTTACCTAGTTTGAGTAATGAAATATCTGCAAGAAAATAACCAAGCTCAGAAAGCACCAAGAATAGAACAGACTAGATTAACAGAGTTGGAAGGATTAGAGCCTTAATGGCCTCATTTGTTTCTTAGAACCTCTAATCTTTCCTTAGAATAACATAGTTGGAAGGAACCTTGGAGGTCTTCTAGTCCAACTCTCTGCTTAGGCAGGAAACCCTACACCACTTCAGACAAATGGTTGTCCAACTTCTTCTTAAAAACTTCCAGTGTTGGAGTATACCAAGAACTCCACAGTTCCACCCTGAGCTACCAATGTTCTTTATTGGAACCACATGTACATCTCTTGGCAATTTCCAATAGAGGGAAAATAGACAATGGGAAGTTTCTCACATTAATTAAGATTATGGCATGCAGTCCCAGAGAAATTCCTCTCTGGGGAACAATCTCAGTTCCAAAGAACTGATCTAAATTACCTTAAAAAGGGAGTAGTGGGAGTCTCCCCTTAGATTCCTTGACCCGAAATGAGATCTGTTAAAATAATAAACAGAACAAGTCAAATTTGGAGATGGACAAGTTGATTTTCTTAGATTGGAACTGGTATAGAGAAGACAAAACAAGATGGGCTGGAGATGGTGAGAACCTTTCTCTGCTTTCTTTAGAAGAAGCGATTTAAGGACAGTCGTGAAGCTTGGCACTTATTCCTTCCGATGTTCCCCAAATTTTGTGGAGAGGAAACTCTACCCTTCTCTTTCCCGTCTGCCTATTTTAATTTGAGGGCATTGTGCTTCAAAATGATTGCCACAAAAAAGTCATAAAACTGGGTTTACGGCCTCCAAGACATACAGCCATAACAGCAAGCTTCATGTACATTGAGGACTATCTGTTTATGAAGGCTACAAAAAATCCTTTGGCTGCTCAGTCACTGAATGGGCTCAAGAGTAGAGTAGAGTAGAGTAGAGTAGAGTAGAGTAGAGTAGAGTAGAGTAGAGTAGAGTAGAGTAGAGTAGAGTAGAGTAGAATAGAATAGAATAGAATAGAATAGAATAGAATAGAATAGAATAGAATAGAATAGAATAGAATAGAATTCTTTATTGGCCAAGTGTGATTGGACACACAAGGAATTTGTCTTTGGTGCATATGCTCTCAGTGTACATAAAAGAAAAGATACATTCGTCAAGAATCATAAGGTACAACGCTTAATGATAGTCATAGGGTACAAATAAGCAATCAAATCATACTAGGAAACAATCAATATAAATCGTAAGGATACAAGCAACAAAGTTATAGTCATACAGTCCTAAGTGGGAGGAGATGGGTGATAGGAACGATGAGAAGATTAATAGTAATGCAGACTTAGTGAATAGTTTGACAGTGTTGAGGGAATTATTTGTTTAGCAGAGTGATGGCGTTCGGGGAAAGAACTGTCCTTGTGTCTAGTTGTTCTGGTGTGCAGTGCTCTAAAGCGTCGTTTTGAGGGTAGGAGTTGAAACAATTTATGTCCAGGATGCGAGGGGTCTGTAAATATTTTCACAGCCCTCTTTTTGACTTGGCAGTATACAGTTGTTGGCTCAATGATATTGTTGGGAGAAATATCCATCTGGTTCAGTTCCAAGCCAGGAGAAAGGCCCTGGAGACAAAATGGAGGCTGGAGGCTGATTGGAAAGAGGGTTCATTTATTGATGAAAGCAGAACCACCAAGCATGTGTGATTCTGGGTAGCTGACCACATGGAGTTGAGAGAGGGTGGCTTTTATACCTTCTCTTGGGCTTTGCACTTGAACTTCCTGTTCCTGTGCAAGAACATGTATTCTATTGGCTGTTCTCAGACTCCCATGGGGCCATGTGGGGTCATGTTTGTCTGAGATAAGTTTGGTTGAAGTTGCTGGGTGATGCAATGTCCTTAGGAGATTGTAATGCAGTGGTCTCTTTGTCTTCTGCTAGATAATCCTATTATGTCCTGGAGAGTCATGTCACATCACTCTGGAGCTGAAGGTCTTTTGTCTTGTAGATAGGATGGCCCAGTCTTTCTTATTGGGCACCAAATATCTACTGGGGGCAGGGAGTTTTTGTCTCCCTTAAGATTTCTATTTCTCTTTTAGGGGAAATATAATATTCTGCCTTTTTAATATTTCCCAAAATGTTTCATTCTTCTAGGAGAAGGGTGGGAAGGGAAGGGATGCTGCTGAACAGCATAAAAAAATTGACACTAATTCAAGATTATGCTGAAATTTGGAATAATCCCACTGGACTTGACCCTTCTTCACCAACCAAAGGAGAATAAGATCCATAGGAAAGTTTAATTGTGCTCATGTGAAATCATATTATGATTGGCAGTAATGATCCAAGCCAAGGGCATGTATAATACAGAGGTCTGCAACCTTAAACACTCAAAGAGCCATTTGGACCCGTTTCCCACAGAAAAGAAAACACCGGGAGCCACAAAACCCTTCCTGTGCCTGACTATTTCTTGAGCGGCTACAAAACTAGCATATGTAGTTGAATTAAACGTTCTGTTTTCTTCTGAAACTTTTCTTTTCTTGGATTTATCCATGGTTGGCCTACCGGAGGTTGAAAAGCTCAATAAATTGCGGATGTCACACATTGGCGGTTGTGATGCATATTTTGAGTGACAGGGAGCCACAGCAGAGGGGTGAAAGAGCCACATGCAGCTCCAGAGCTGCAGGTTGCTGACCCCTGATATAATATATTTAAAAAAATGACCCTGATCAAGTTAGATTTCTTTTACTGTATATTTCTCTGTTTTTTGTACAGGAGAGATTGCACGTAAATCTTGTTAGCACAACCAAGTTGAACTAATTAAATGAGGCAAATGGGATCTCTAGGCATTTTCTTATTATTATTTCCTAAGAATCTCTCAGCACATCAGTTGATAAAGTCTGAGGTTTTGCATGCCCAACAAACCCATTTCAGATAGTTTGCAAGTAATAGCATTCTGGTGCCAGGAAACCTAAAGCCCAAGGCATTTACCAATTTAGGAGATTAGATTTGGAAAGTTGTGTAGAAATGTCTGCTATTTTGGAGCGCCTAAATAAATCATGTCAATGGCAAAAAAAAATAATAATTGGCTAATAGAAGCGACACTTTCCAGTGTCATGAACATAAAGGTTTTATGGAAGAAAATTACACAGTGGAACTTCTGCATTAAAAAAAGTATGTCGTCTGTCCCTCCGCAAACCTAGTTTCTTTCCAATTTTAGGTATCCATGGCAATTCATCCATTGTCTCAGTGGTGAAATCCAAATTTTTTTACTACTGGTTCTGTGGGCGTGGCTTGGTGGGCGTGGTGTGGCTTGGTGGGCATGGCAGGGGAAGGATACTGCAAAATCCCCATTCCCTCCCCACTTCTGGGGGAAGGATATTGCAAAATCTCCGTTCCCACCCCATTCTGGGGCCAGCCAGAGGTGGTTCTCTGAACTACTCAAAATTTCTGCTACCGGTTCTCCGAACTGCTCAAAATTTCTGCTAACGGTTCTCCAGAACCTGTCAGAACCTGCTGGATTTCACCCCTGCATTGTCTGCTTGAATGTGCACGAGAGTCTGCTTCTTGCTACATGCACCCCGTCTTTATCATACATGTATGTGATTTTCTGCAGATGTCACCAACTGTGATAAACCAAGACAATTGGCTCTATTATCATTGGCATCTGTCAATTCATCTTCTTTTACCAAAAACTTTAAGAACAGTTCTCAAATCACTGTCCAAAATATATATTTCCAATAATAAAGCCAAACGTCCTTGCCAACATAATACATTGGTACAACACATAATGCATAATACAGAGAGAGAATGTAGAATAATAAGAAGACTTTTCTTGATGTTATTAAGTAAAACCAATAAAATTTTTTAAAAACTCACCAGATAATCCAAAACATGTGCCAATTTAACTACCTATAACCTTCACGTGACATCTGTGTATAGGAGAGACAGAAGTTTCCGTTGTTTTCCAATGATCCTTTCAGAATAAAATAAAATAGGGCCAAGTAGTGGGTAACTATGCGAAACAGTGGAGAGGCAGATAATAATGAGGAAGAGGAAGAGGAGGAAGAGAAAGACTGGAAAACTGCTAGAAATATAAAATAGATCCCTTGCCCCCTCAAGGCCTAGATTTGCATAACTACAGGTTTTTCCCCTTTTCGAACTAAATCATCTTAAATTACACAATTAAATTATTGAAAGCCTTAGGGAAAGAAATTAAAATGGATAATGCACTTGGTGGATAAGCTGAGTTAAAAACCAGGCAGTAAGTGGAATTGCCAATATAAGGAAATATTGAGGCTCCACATCTGGGAAGAGACAATAAGTTAGAATCCTCCTCCTCATCTTTTATTAACCCCATAATCGCTTGCGGGGTGGAGTCTGGGCAACTGAATGGAGCTAGCAGAGTGTTTACTGGCCAGGTGCCTTTCCTGTCGCCAATGCGGAGTTTTGTTCAGAAAATATATTCTCATTGTGCCGAGAGAGAGAAATATCTCCTGATTGTGAGGTGAGAGTTCCACCTCTAGGCCACCACACCACTCCAGACAGTAAGTTAGAATGGAACTAATAAAAGCCGATATTGCTAATAAATGAATAGCCACTGTTTCTGACAGTTTGATACAAAAATACTATGAACCTTATGAAACAAAAGAGAGGAGTGGATGAAGAGACCGATGTCCAGTGTCTAGACTGGGAAATGGCAGGTATGGGAGATGGGGGACTGGGTTGGCTGTCAAAAAATCAAAATGGCAGCTGCAATGTGCAATTGAAGGCCCATTCATTTTTATGCATGCGTGCTAAAAGGAACAGGAGCAGGAATATTCTTTATTGGTCAAGGGCAATAGGATACACAAGGAATTTGTCTCCGGTGCATAAGCTCTCAGTGTACATGCAAACAACGAAGTGAGAAGTGATGGAACATAAATCACAAGATACAATCAAACAACAAGTGATCAATCATAAGATACCAATAGAAGAAGGTAGTAGGAAAGAGAAGAGGATGTGATAGATGAGAAGGATAATAGCAATACAGCCCTACTATATGGGTAAATATCTTTAGGCAGAAGACAATGCCGTGGAAATGAGATGTTTAGCGGAGTGATGGCACAAGGGGAAAAAACCGTCTTTGTGTCTAGTTGTTTTGGCATGCAATGCCCTGTAGTAGCATCCTGAGGGGGCATGTCTTGGCTACTATCTTGGTTTTTTTTTACCGCTTTCCTTTCATGGAAACTCTCAGGCAATTGTGCAGCTAACATTTGGCCGTTGCACAGACATCTCTGAAGGGTGTTGGTGTCCATGAAATAGAGGTAATTTGTTCGGGGAGAGATGTCCTGCACAGCCATGTTATGTATACACAACTGCAATCCACAGTGATGCTCCAGGATTGTAAACAGTTTTTACCGCTTTTGGCAGCTCTTAGTAGAGATGCCAGGAACCAAACGTATCTGTGTAAACTGTGTTTTTTTTCCTAAGCCAAGCTCTTTTCATCCCTGTCACTTTGTTGTGAGTATAGATAATCCCGAATCTTCGCCTGTTGATTTATTTCTGTTCCAAAGTTAACTTGGGTATACTATCACATTTTGGATCAAAAAGACAAGGAGAAAAGAAATGCAGTGCTGAAGGTATTGGAGTGATGCCAAGGAAAGTCCTGTGAGAAGCAGTGTTCCAATATCTAAGGGGCTGCCACAAAGAAGAGGGGGTTTCAACCAGTAGTGGGTTCCACTTACGTTCGCTACTGGTTTGGAACGGTGAGCCTGCCCATGCTCAGAACCTTCTAAGCATCTGCAGAGCATCCATGATGATGTCCAGGTGGGTGGGAAGAGCCTCCCGCTGCTGTCAGTACCAGTTCGCTTGAACTGTACCAAACCAGTAGAAACCCACCACTGGGGTCAACCTATTCTCCAAAGCACCTTGAAGGCAGGACAAGAAGCAATGCGTGGAAACTAATCAAGGAGAGAAGCAATCTAGAAATAAGGAGAAATTTCCTGACAGTTAGAACAATCAATCAGTGGAACAACTTGCCTCCAAAAGTTGTGGGCGCACTATCACTGGAGTCTTTTAAGAGACTGTACAACCATTTGTCTGAAATGGTATTTTCTCCTTGAGTAGGAGGTTGGATTAGAAGACCTCCAAGGTCCCTTCTAACTCTATTATTCTGAAGGAAACACCATGTAGAATAGAATAGAATAGAATAGAATAGAATAGAATAGAATAGAATAGAATAGAATAGAATAGAATAGAATAGAATAGAATAGAATAGAATTCTTTATTGGCCAAATGTGATTGGACACATAAGGAATTTGGTGCATACCCTCTCAGTGTACATAAAAGAAAAGATACATTCATCAAGAATCATAAGGTACAACACTTAATAATAATAATAATAATAATAATAATAATAATAATAATAATAATAATAATAATAATAATAATAATTATTATTATTTTATTTCTATACCGCCCTTCTCCCGAAGGACTCAGGGCGGTGTACAGCCTATTTAAAAACACAAACAAAACAATGATATAAAATTTAAAATAATTAAATAAATGGCTCAAATTTAAAACCCCAATAAATTTAAATACCCCAATTTAAAACTATTGTATTGATAGTCCGGCCTGGCGGAACAACAGGGTCTTCAATGCGCAGCGAAACACCCGGAGGTCAGATATCTTACGAATTTCCGGGGGCAGTTCATTCCACAGGGCTGGGGCTCCCACAGAGAAGGCCCTCCCCCTGGGCGTCGCCAGCCGACATAACTTGGCTGACGGCACCCTGAGGAGACCCTCTCTGTGGGAACGAACTGGTCGGTGGGAGGCTATTGGTGGCAGAAGACGGTCTCGGAGGTATCCGGGTCCTATGCCATGGAGCGCTTTAAAGGTGGTAACCAACACCTTGAATCGCACCCGGAAGACCACCAGGAGCCAGTGCAGCTCGCGCAGGAGGGGTGTCACATGGGCATAACGGGTTGCGCCCATAACCACCCGCGCGGCCGCATTCTGGACCAGTTGGAGCCTCCGAGTGCTCTTCAAGGGGAGCCCCATGTAGAGAGCATTACAATAGTCCAACCGGGAAGTAACAAGGGCATGAGTGACCGTGCGCAGGGCGTCCCGATCCAGAAAGGGCTGCAACTGGCGAATCAGGCGAACCTGATAAAAGGCCCCCCTGGCCACGGCCGTCATATGCTCTTCTAAAGACAGCCGCGCATCCAGGAGGACACCCAGATTGCGAGCCCTCTCCGTGGGGGGCAAAGATTCACCCCCAATAGTCAGCGATGGCACCTGCTGACTATATCGGGGCGCCGGAAGCCACAGCCACTCGGTCTTGGAGGGGTTGAGTCTGAGCCTGTTCCTCCCCATCCAGGCCCGCACGGCCTCCAGGCAGCGGGACATCACATCAAGGGCATCATTGGGGTGGTCTGGGGTGGAGATGTACAGCTGGGTATCGTCAGCGTACAGATGACACTTCACTCCAAAACCACGGATGATCTCACCCAGCGGCTTCACATAAATGTTGAACAGGAGGGGCGAGAGGACCGACCCTTGCGGCACTCCCCATGCGAGACGCCTCGAGGTCGACCTCTGCCCCCCTGCCAACACGAACTGCGAGCGGTCGGAGAGGAAGGAGGAGAACCACCGCAAAACGGTGCCCCCTATTCCTAACCCCCTCAACCGCTGCAGCATGATACCATGGTCGATGGTATCAAAAGCCGCTGAGAGATCTAATAGGACTAGGACAGAGGAACAACCCCTGTCCCGAGCCCTCCAGAGATCATCCACCAACGCGACCAATGCCGTTTCTGTGCTGTACCCCTGCCTGAAGCCCGACTGGTACGGGTCTAGATAGATAGCTTCATCCAGGTGCCGGGGAAGTTGTCGTGCCACCACGCTCTCAACAACCTTCGCCACAAAACGAAGGTTGGAGACTGGACGATAGTTGGCTAATTCAGCCGGGTCCAGGGAAGGCTTCTTGAGGAGGGGCCTCACTACCGCCTCTTTCAAGGCAGCAGGAAAGGCACCCTCACCCAAAGAAGCACCTATAATCCCCTGGAGCCAGCCTCGTGTAACCTCCCGGGAGGCCAGTACCAACCAGGAGGGACACGGGTCCAATAAACACGTGGCGGCACTAATCTTACCCAGAACCCTGTCCACATCCTCGGGAGTCACAGGATCAAACTCCTCCCAGATAACATTCTCAAGGCCTGCCCCGGTCTCCTCCCGTGGACTCATCCAATCGGAGTCCAAGCCATCCCGAATCCGAGCGACTTTATCGTGCAGGAATTGCACAAAATCCTCAGCACGACCCTGCAAGGGATCTTCCCGCACTCCCCCCCGAAGAAGGGAGTGGGTCACCCTAAACAGGGCGGCTGGGCGGTTCTCTGCAGATGCGATAAGAGCGGAAAAATGGTTAGATTTTGCCGCTTTTATCGCCACTAGGTAGGTCTTGATATAGGACCTCACCTGTGTCCGGTCGGAATCGGATTGACTAGTCCTCCAAATGCTCTCTAGGCGTCTTTTCCGACGCTTCATCTCTCTCAGCTCCTCAGAGAACCAAGGAGCTAATTGAGATCGGCATCGGGTCAGAGGCCGCAAAGGCACGACGCGATCCAAAGCTCCGGCGGCCGCCCTTTCCCAGGCGGCCACCAGCTCTTCAGTCGAGTCATGTGTTAGAGTCTCAGGAAACGGCCCAAGCTCCGTCAGGAACCTTTCGGGATCCATCAGGCGCCTGGGACGGAACCATCTGGTCGGTTCCGTCTCCCTGTGGTGGGAGCAAGCGGTAGGAAAGTCTAGTTGAAGGAGTGAATGATCTGTCCATGACAAGGGTTTAATATCTAGGTCCCCTCTACCAAGATCATTCAACCACTGACCAGAGATAAAAATCAGGTCCAGAGTGTGTCCCCCTATGTGAGTGGGGCCTTGAACTAACTGGGTCAGGTCCAAGGCCGTCATGGAAGCCATGAACTCCCGAGCCACCTCTGACGCCTCACCTGCGGATGGGAGGTTGAAATCCCCCATGACAATAAGTCTGGGGGTATCAACCGCCACCCCGGCAATGACGTCGAGTAGCTCGGGCAGGGTCGCTGCCACGTGGCAGGGAGCCAGGTACGTAGTCAGCAAACCCATCTGCACCGCACGGCCCCACTTCACACAAAGGGACTCACATCCGGCTATCTGAGGAACAGTGGTCTCCCTCGGACAAAGACTCTCCCTAATGATCACCGCCACTCCCCCACCCCTCCCCTGGGCCCTTGGCTGATGAAATGCACGGAAACCTGGCGGGCATATCTCTACGAGGGGGACCCCCCCCTCTTGGCCCAACCAGGTCTCCGTAATACCTGCCAGGTCTGCACCCCCCTCCGAAATAAGATCACAGATGAGGGGGGCCTTATTAACCACCGACCTGGCATTACATAACATCAGCCGCGGACCCTGGGCCTGAGGCTCTACACAACCCAGGACACGAGTCACGCATTGGGGGCCGGAGTGCGCAATCGCTCGGAGACAGTGCGTGCGCACCCCCGACACTTGATATGACCCCCTGCGCCCGTCGTACCTGCCCCTCCCACTCATGATTTCAATTACACAGCCCTTTCTATCGTCCCCCTGCCCCCCAGTTAAATTTCCTGTCACGACCCCTCTGCTGCAGCTAACCAACCCCTCATCCCGCACAGTCGCTATCTGGACCCCCCCAGGTCCACTTTTACCACTCCCACCCGTCCTCCCGGGTCCCCTTAAAATTTTCCTTAAAAATTTAGCTAAAAAACCCCTCAGCCCCCTCTTTGCTGCATGCCATCTCTCGGGGTCCCAAAGCCCGTCATCAAGATAGGCCCTCGATAACGTGGAGGGCCAGGCCTGTAAGAGGGGGGAGTCTCGCAGCGCAAGAAGGTCGGTTTTTTGGAGCATCAACCGAGCCAAAGATGGGAAAAGAAAAAGCCAGTCCGGGAATCTATCATAGTCCAAGGGATAACTGAGCATAAAGGTCACAAAATATCCATTTATAGGGCTGGACTCCACTGTCCTCTCACGACAGGGAGAGGGTCCAATGTTCTTTTTCTCCAACAGAGGTTAATGGCCAACCATCCTCTCACGATGGCCGGTCCCATTACAAAGTTGACGGGAGCAGTGTTCTATCCTCTCCGTTGGGATGTGGAAAATCCCTCAGCTCTCTCAAATGGTGCACAGTCTCTCCAACCAGTGAGGGTATGAGTGGAGCATAATAAAGGTCCAAAGTGTCCAAAGTGTAGATGTTAATAACGATGGTAATAATAAAGATATTAATAAGATGATAATAGACCCACGGGCACAAGATCTTCCTTGAGGTGAGAGTAGGAGTAGCGAGACAGGAAAGCCCAATCCAGGGGTGGTTGGCCATTAAGGTCAACACCCACCCTTACCTGGGGGGAAAGGGGGGGGGAGGAGAGACCACCCGAGGCGACCAAGCAACCAAACCATGGTCAGCCTCCTGTCTCTCCAGCCCAATTTCCACAACCCCCCAGTCACAGCTTTGTTCTAAAAACACCCCATCACAGTCTAATGATAGTCATAGGGAACAAATAAGCAATCAAATCATATTAGGAAACAGTCAATATAAATCATAAGGATACCAGCAACAAGGTTATGTCATACAGTGATAAGTGGGAGGAGATGGATGATAGGAATGATGAGAAGATTAATAGTAGTGCAGACTTAATAACTAGTTTGACAGTGTTGAGGGAATTATTTGTTTAGCAGAGTGACAGCATTCGGGAAAAAACTGTTCTTGTGTCTAGTTGTTCTGGTGTGCAGTGCTCTAGATTGACTTGAGCTTCTAGACAAGAGGTGGGAACTAAATCTAATTATATCTAACCCTATGTCTCTCAAAAACAAGTAAACAGCCAACCTGAAACTGACTAATTAAAAGGAAAACAACACACACAAGTTATGGGATTACACCAGGAAATAGGAACCATCTAACCCACAGAGGATGAAAAGCACAAATTGCATAGAATGTGAATGAGTCCTAATATTCCATACCTTGGAGAAGGATTTTATAGGTTAACACTACTAAGTACATGGGATGCCAAAATATGCAAACTTTTTGCTAAGAAATGAACCATGGTGGTTCAGTGGTTAGAATGCAGTATTGCAGGCTAGCTCACTGCCAGGAATTTGATTATGACTCAAGGTTGACTCAGACTTCCATCCCTACCAGGTCAGTAAAATGAGGACTCAGATTGTTGGGGACCAAATGCTGACTCTGTAAACACCTGTTGTGGTCCGCCAGCAGCCTGCGGAGCTGACAGCGGAGTTGGACAGCGATGAGGCTGAGGAAAAACATGGGCCAGTCCTGGAGGCTGGGGAAGGCCCGAATGAGGACTCTGCGTCAGAGGCAGAGATGGGGCCAGGGCCATCGGGGAGTGATGTGTGGACTCCGGAGCCTCCAGAGGCTGACAGTAGAGAGGCAGAGGAACAGGAGGAGCCTGTTCCTACTGCACGCATGAGAAGAGCTGCCAGAAGGCAAGAGCAGCTAAAGCAAAGAGGACGACTCGGGAGTAAGGCCAAGAGATGATTGGCCCCTCCCATAAGGCTTAAAAGACCAGCAACGGCTCTTGGGCTCTTTGTCAGAAAACAACATTGATAGACTTGTTCTTGCCTTGCTGCACTTATCTCTGGTCAGCGTCTTCTGCTTCTGAACTTTTGCCAAGAGAAGCCTTTGGGAGTTTGCTTAATTATACCAAGGTTGGTGATTAGACTGAAGAATTTGTGTTATGAAGAATTTGTTTTAATTTAGTTTGGACTACGGTGAGAATGAGTTAATTCTCAGCTGTTCTAATAAAGTCTGTTTGTTTTGGAACTGTTTGCGTCTAATACTACCTACTTGGGCCTGGGTCACAACAACACCTTAGAGGGAGCTGTAAAGCACTGTGAAATAGTACATACTGTACATCTAAGTGCTATTGCTATTGCTATCACTGTTTATAAGACATAGTTGCTCATCTCAAATATGCACATTCTGTGCTGCTTATTCATTGTGCTGGAGATGTGAATGGGAGTTTACTTCCCATTATACTACAACCAGCCGTTTCCTCTTCCTCATGATGGGACCCAGGCTGAGTTCCAAATGAATTTTTAATTCTAAACAGCCTATGCAGGATTACTCATTCTCATGTTGTGGGACAGGGTTTTCTGGAGAATTCCTTACACTAAAGCTAGCCAGAGATATAGCCTCGGTAATGATCTGCCATCTCTAGATTCAATTTATAGTTTTACAGATGTCCAGTGTGAGATAGGTCACCGTTGCTGTTGACACAAGGAATATTCCCAGGTTGCAAAACGATAAAAATCCAAGGCAATACTAACCATCTGCTTTTTGCAGCAAATGTTTGAAATGTAATCAATTTGAGAGAAATATTTTCCCATAAGAGAAAACTAGATTTTACTAGTCAGGCTAAAAAAAAAACATTTTAATTTCCTTGTTTGTTTTTAATTTCCTGTTCTGAAAAAATTTGTGTGAGATGGCATTGTAAATCTCCTTAAATTGAGTGGGACATCTAATTCAGCCTCTATTGAGTGGCAATCCTATTAGTTCCTTCAGAATAGCCAACTATTTAGTTAATTGTCCTGCACAATCCTTTAGGTCTATTTCCAACAATGTCCCAAAGGTGCTTTTTCAAAAGGCAACTGGATTTCCTTTGTTTTCCTTGAAGATGTTTTGCTTCTCATCCAAGAAGCTTCTTCACTTTTGACTTCTTGGATGAGAAGCGAAACGGTCTTCAAAGGAAACAAAAGAAAGTCCAGTTGCCTTTTGAAAAAGCACCTTTGGGACAATCATGACCTTGATGACTGAGAACCTCCATAGATATTTCCAGCAACAATTAAGCTTCCATTGAGGCATAAGTGACTGAAACAGAAACATCTTTATGCCCATTGGACCTTTTTATGAGTATTTCCGAATTGGTGATGTTTTATTTAAAAAAAAAAACACTGTGGTTTTTAAAAAGATTTTTGTATAGCTGCCTGGAGTTATTTGTTCAGATGAGTGGCAATATAAATTTTCTAGCAAGCCTGGCTGAACCTTTTAAAACCACTTCAGTGCTTAAAGATCATTCCTTATTGCCTCTTAGATCCCTTGTTATTGTTGTGTGGATGGAAGATTCTGGATTTGATCTATAAATGCTGGTCAAAGATGGCAATGAAGACTAGTTTTTCCAAGCTGAGTCTCTTTTCTCCGAAGGATACCCTTGGCAAGGAAGTCGGTTCAGGTTGGAGCTTTTTTTTTTTAAAATAACAAAAAAGACCTGATTCCAGACTCTCTAACTCACATCTTCTAGAAGGGTTTGTCCAGTAGATTCAGTATCCCATACAAGTTACAGAATTCTGGAGTCCTAACCAGGGGTAGGTTCTAAATTTTTTTACTACCGGTTCTGTGGGCGTGGCTTATTTTGTGGGTGTGGCTTGGAGGTCCTGTGACTAGGTGGGTGTGGCTAGCTGGTCAGAGTCATTTCTGGAAGGTCCTCGCACTTACGACTAGTCCTCGAACTTACGACCTGACTCATTTGTTTGCTTTTAACACTGATCAGCTGTAGGACGGCCCTTTGAAGCCCCGCGGCAAGAGTTTAAACAGTTTTTTTCCCTCTAGTCATCAGCTGGGACTCAGGAGGCAGCAATAGATTGGGGGTGGGACTAAATAAAAGGTAAGAATAATGTGGGTGGGTGGGGAGAACCGGTTCAGTGACGTCATATCGTCACCGCTACCGGCTCGGCCGAACCGGACCGAACCGGGAGGAACTCACCACTAGTCCTAACCCATTTGGACATTACAGAGTTGGGGGGAAAAACCCTGCAGTTTATAGACAGAGTCAAGCTATTTTCCAAAGCACCTGAAGGCAGGACAAGAAACAATGGATGGAAACTAATCAAGGAAAGAAGCAGCCTAGAACTAAGGAGAAATTTCCTGACAGTTAGAACAATTAACTTGCCTCCAGAAATTGTGGTGCTCCAACACTGGAAATTTTTAAGGAGGAATTGGACAACCATTTGTCTGAAATGGTATAGGGCAGTCATGGCGAACCTATGGCATGCGTGCCAGAGAGGTCATGCAGCGCCCTCTCTGTGGGCACACAAGCCATTGCCCTAGTTCATCTCTGCCGCGCATGCATGCATGCCTCCTGCTGGCCAACTTGTCTTCGGGTCTCTGCCGCACATGCGGGGGGGGGATGGGGCATGTGCAAGGGGATGCGCATGCATGTGGGGGGGCATGCAGGGGGGCATGCAAGCATGCACAGGAGGTGGGGTTCATGTGCGGGGGCTGCGCATGCATTGCATTTTGGGGGTTTGTGCGTGCACCCACTTTGGGCACTCGGTCCGGAAAAGGTTAGCCATCACTGGTATAGGGTTTCCTGCTTGTATAGGAGGTTAGAATAGAATAACAGAGTTGGAAGGGACCTTGGAGGTCTTCTAGTCCAACCCCCTACCCAGGCATGAAACTCCTTGATTAGTTTCCACCCATTGCTTCTTGTCCTACCCTCAGGTGCTTTGGAGAATAGCTTGACTCCCACTTCTTTGTGGCAGCCCCTGAGATATTGGAACACTGCTATCATATCTCCCCTAGTCCTTCTTTGCATTAAACTAGGTTGGATTAGAAGACCTCCAAAGTCCCTTCCAACTCTATTATTCTATTATTCTGTTCAGGCTTCCCTCACCTCAGTAACCAACCAGATGCCTGAGGGTGTGAGGGTTTGCCGGTGTCATAAATAGACGCCATAAAAAAGATCAACATTGAACTATACACAATGTGCAAAGCTAATATTAAACACTCAATATTGCTTGTGAGGACATACATATTTGCATGTATTTTGGGATGTCTTGTCCTGTTTTGCAGAGTGGTTCAGGGGCCTCCTCACCATGGGTGGTCTTTAAACCATGTGGTCCATATTAACCAATATTTATGGACACCAGAAAGCAAACCATCACAGTGGAACCATTGCTTGGTTTCTTTCTTTTAAGGACAACTCACATCTCCTGTGGTTTGTCCCACTCCCAATGTATTTAAGGAAATAACAGGAAATTGCACAGGTCAGGTACAGTATATGTCGTACCTTGCTCAATAGTAGTAACTGTGAGAGGGATCTTGGAGTCCTAGTGGTCAACCATTTAGATATGAGCCAGCCATGTGCAGCAGCTGCCAAAAAAGCCAACACAGTTCTGGACTGCATAAACAGAGGGATAGAATCAAGATCACGTGAAGTGTTAATATCACTTTATATTGCCTTGGTAAAGCCACACTTGGAATATTGCATTCAGTTTTGGTCGCCACGATGTAAAAAAAGAAGTTGAGACTCTAGAAAGAGTGCAGAGAAGAGCAACGAAGATGATTAGGGGAATGGAGACTAAAACGTATGAAGAATGGTTGCAAGAACTGGGTGTGTCTAGTTTAATGAAAAGAAGGACTAGGGGAGACATGATAGCAGTGTTCCAGTATCTCAGGGGTTGCCACAAAGAAGAGGGAGTCAAGCTAATGTCCAAAGCACCTGAGGACAGGACAAGAAACAATGGGTGGAAACTAATCAAGGAGAGAAGCAATTTAGAATTTAGGAGAAATTTCCTGACAGTTAGAACAATTAATCAGTGGAACAACTTGCCTCCAGAAGTTGCAAATGCTCCAACACTGGAAATTTTTAAGAAGATATTGGACCATTTGTCTGAAGTGGTGTAGGGTTTTCTGCCTGGGCAGGGGGTTGGACTAGAAGACCTCCAAGGTCCCTTCCAACTCTGTTATTCTAAGGAAAGATTAGAGGTTCTAAGAAACAAATGAGGCCATTAAGGCTCTAATCCTGTTTAGTTTGGCAGCAAGCAGAGTGAAACTTTAAACCGGATCACGTTCTTTGATGGGAAACCTTGTTTAAGAGAAGTGGAATCCATGAATGCCTTCCACAGAGGATGTACGGTTGGAACCTGGTACAGATTTTTCCGGCACCTTAAAAGGGGAATTATCGTGATGACCTGGCAAGCATCCTAATGACTGAGGCAGGTATCACAACAACCGTTTCCTGCAGTGTGTCTTGGAATTCTGGCAGCTTTTCTTGGACTTACAACAGAAAAGGGAAAGAATAAAAGCAGAGCTGCTAGATCAAGGAAATACAAGTTTGGATGGGACAAGAGCCATCACCAACATGTTAAGGGATGTGTGGGTGGAGCCAGGAGGACAGTGGGTGTGGCCAAAGCAGAAATAGGGTGTAGCTATGGTAAACAGATTCTGCGGAACTGATCCAGCTACACAGGTTGTCTTTTGCTTTCTTAAATGCCCCAGAATATAGGTAGTCCTCAATTTATATCCATTTAGTGACCGTTTCAAAATTACAGAAGCACTGGGAAAAGTGACTTATGACCATTTTTCATACTTACGACCATTGCGGCATCCCCATGGTCACATGATCCAAATTCAGGTGTTTGGTAACTGGCATGTATTTGTGACAGTTGATAGTTGTTTACTGAGTACATCATTTCGGCACCGGTGAGGGCAAAACCAGATCTAACTATTTCCCATGCAAACCCACATAATTAAAGTATAGAATTCTCCCTCCCCCTATTAGTGCAGGTCATGTTGTCCAACTGACTCTCATTATATTGTTATGAGAAAAACTGTTTCGCTTTGGCAAACACCTGCAGAAGTGTCCTTGGCTCTCACACTCATCTTCTTGATGTCTGGAGCCTACATTCCATCTTCCCCTTCCCCTGTTGCCAAGCCGAGAAGGAAAAATGGTTGTGACAGCAAAAAAGCGCTTCAAATCTTGACATCGGGATCATGTGTTCGCCATTTGTGACCTTCTCAGTTGGCTTCCGACAAGCAAAGTCAATGGAGGAAGCCAGATTCGTTCAATGACGGCATGATAACGATTTTAGTGGTTCACTTAACAACTGTGGAAGAAAATGGGGCAGAGCTCATTTAACAAGTGTTTTGCTTAGCAATGAAATATTTGGACTCCGTTGTGGTCATAAGTTGAGGACAACCTGTGTAATAAGGTAAATGATAAGGTTCTAGCACCTTTCAAACAGTGTTAATCCTTACACTGGGATTAGCTGGGGAAAGAGCCAGTTTTCATTGCCTTCTAGAAGACCAAGAAACTAAGGGTGTTCAAGATCATAGTTGAATCAGAGAAGAAGTGCCTTCTATGAAATGGCAACATTTAAGAGAAAAGATTTGGAGCATGTCCCACCTGGTGGAATAGGGAGATTCTCTCAGGGAAAGGCAATCCCACAACCTGTTTCTTTGCCACTCAGGGATTTAAAGCAGTAATGAGTTTCACTTACCTTTGCTACCGGTTCGGAGAGGGTCTGTGATGATGTCCGGGTGGCTGGGCAGAACCTCCTGCTGCCGCCGCTACAGGTTTGCCCAAACTGGGGTGAACCAATAGAAACCCACCACTGCTTTAAAGGTGATAACCAACACCTTGAATTGCACCCAGAAAAACACTGGAAACCAGTGCAGCTCACACAACAGCAGTGAAACAAAACGAAACTGTGGAACACCTAAGAACTGTGCATACTGCTGCGTTCTGGAGCAGTTGTAGCATCTGGGTAGTCTCTAGCAAGCTGTTCCACTGGTTAATTGTTCTCACTGTTATGAAGTTTCTCCTTAGTTCTAGGTTGCTTCTCTCCTTGATTAGTTTCCATCCATTGTTTCTTGTCCTGCCTTCAGGTGCTTTGGAAAATAGATTGACCCTCTTCTTTGTGGCAGCCTGTCAAATACTGGAACACTGCTATTATGTCATCCTCCAGACCTTCTTTTCACTAGACAAATCCAACTCCTGCAACAGTTCTTTGTGTGTTTTAGCCTCCGGCCCTCTAATCATCTTAGTTGCTCTTCTCTGAACCCTTTACAGAGCCTCAACAGTGGCTCTGTGGGAGCCACTGAATCCCAGTGGTGGGATTCAGCCAGTTTGCACCTATTTGGGGAAACCGGTTGTTAACTTTCTAAGCAGTTCATTGAACCGGTTCCACTTGACAGGGCTAATCCTGTAAGGAAGGCAGGAAGGAAACATTCTGGTGTTATTTCTAGCCTAATCTTTATTGCCCTGCTTACAGAAACTGCCTCTCTGGTTAACCCTTATTACATTGTAACAGCTAAGGCGAAGCACCCATGGACGTGAGTGACATTGAGTTGGCCATGCCCACATGGTCACATGACCACCGAGCCATGCCTACCCAGCTGGTCATTAGGGCAGAGTTGGTTGGTTGGTTGTTAAATTATTTGAATCCCACTGCTGCTCAACATCTTTTTTTATATTGTGGTGACCAAACCTGGATGCAGTGCTCCAGGTGTGGTCTTATTAAGGCTTTATAAACTGTACTCACACTTCATTAGTACTTTGTGTCTGACATTCTACTCCCTGGAAGCACAGAGAAGCCAGGATCAATTTCACAGTTGGCACAGCTTATCTCTGGAAGTATCTCTACAGAATTCCATCTCTTCCCAGATAATTCAGTTGACATCTAACAAACAAATAAATACAAAGCATTTCATCCACAAAGCATTTTGCTACCAACTTATCGCAGCCAACTGATTACTCTTCCAACCAGCCCATCCTTCTCTAAAAGGGGTTGGGTTACTTTAAAAAGAGCCTTCCAGATGGCACTCTGCAAATACAATCATTCCTTTATTAAATTTATAACCCCCATAACCCAGAGTCCCTTGGAGAGGTATATCAATAATAAAACCACAGTAAAAATTAGGAAGACACCCATAAGATCAATAAATTCAGCAACAGGAACAGGATTTCTAAACTGACGGCACCATTTCATCCTCTATGGCCTCTCTGAAACAATTCAGTTTTTAACAGCTTATAAAAAGCCAACAATATGGAATCTGTTCCGTAGCATAGAGTCCTTTATGTTAATAGAATAATAGAGGTGGGAGGGACCTTGGAGGTCTTCTAGTCCACCCCCTGCTCAAGTAGGAGGCCCTATACCAGTGATGGCTAACCTTTTTGCTGTCACATGTCAAAAGCAGGGCGAGTGTATGGGGGTCGCGCACCCATAATTCAATATCCCCCTCCCCCGGGGCACGTGTGCGACACAACAGCAAAAAGGTTACTGGTGGGTCCATTTTTTTCCTTCCCAGGTTCCAGAGGCTTTCTTGGAGCCTGGGGAGGGTGAAAACAGCCTTCCCCACCCCACCGGAGGCCCTCTGGAGGCCAGAAATGGCCCATTTCCTGACTTCTGGTGGGACCGGAAGACCCGTTTTTTGCTCTCCCCAGCTCCAGAGGCTTTCCTGGAACCTGGGGAGGGCGAAAATGGCCTTCCCCACCCCCCCAGAGGCCCTCTGGAGGCCGGAAATGGCCCGTTTCCCGACTTCCGGTGCAACCGGAAGGCCTGAAAACCAGCTGGCTGGTGCGCAGATGCGCATTGTAGCTGAGCTAGGACATCGCTCACATGCCCACAGATATGGCTTCGCATGCCACCTGTGGCACGTGTGCCATAGGTTCACCATCTCAGCCCTCTACCAATCAGAACAAATGATTGTCCAATCTCTTCTTAAAAATACCTCCACCCACAGCTTCTGGAAGCAAGTCATTCTATTGATTGATTGTTCTCACTGCCAGGAAATTTCTCCTCAGTTCTAGATTGGTTCCCTCCTTGGTTAGTTTCCAGCCTTTGCTTCTTGTCCTGCCTTCAGGTGGTTTGGAAAATAGGTTGACCCCCTCTTCTTTCTGGCAGCCCCTCAGATATTGGAATACTGCTATCATGTCTCCCCTTGTCCTTCTTTTCATTAAACTAGACATATCCAATTCCTGCAATTGTTCTTCATATTTTTAGCTTCCAGTCTCCTTTGTTGCTCTTCTCTGCACTCTTCCTAGAGTCTCAACATCTTGTTTCATTGTCTTTCAAGATTACATCAGAGAGGTTTACCCAGCAGAAAATCTCCTGGATGAACAAGTATGAAATGTACTATTCATTAATTAACCAGTAGAACAGCTTACCTTCAGAAATTGTGGGCACTCCAACACTGGAGGTTTTTAAGAAGAGACAGGATAGCTACTCATCTGAAATGGTATAGGTTCTCCTGCTTGATCAGGGGGTTGGACTAGAAGACCTCCAAGGACCCAGCTGTATTCTATTCTATCCCCACAAAGAGCTGCGATGGTGCAGTGGTTACAATGCAGTACTGCAGGCTACTTCTGCTGATCACCGGCTGCCTGCAATTTGGCAGTTCGAATCTCACCAGGCTCAAGGTTGACTCAGCCTTCCATCCTTCCGAGGTTTGGTAAAATGAGGACCCAGATTGTTGGGAGTAATAGGCTGACTCTGTAAAACTGCTTAGAGAGAGCTGTAAAGCACTGTAAAGCGGTATATAAGTCTAAGTGCTAGTGATATTGCTATTTGTCTCTGGATAATTCCTACAAATCTATTAACATTTCTATAAATCATGGCAAAGATGGCATTTTTACCGTTGTTTGTTTGCACTCTCTTGAACACTATGTTGGAGCAGGTAGCAGCTGACATCTCTGAATATCTGAGATTGATCTCCAGTCTTCTAAACAATGTTGGCATTTGAATCAAACCTCTGTTTTTGCCAAGTGTAAGAAAGCAGAAATTCCTCAGATAACCACATTTCCAGGGAGAATCACACCCATATAAGGAGAGAGAACAAGGTCAGACAAATAATGAAGGAAGCAGAGTCTATTCCAGATGGCAGAAGCCCAATGTCATTATATCATTCCTATTACATCCTGGAATCTTTTGAATTAATTCATTTATAAGTGGGACCTACAATGAAAGGATGGAGCAGGATATTAGCCACCAAGCCATGCCTTTCCCCAAATAACTCCATTATGTGTTCCTGTTGATTTTTTACTGGACTCATCTCCGAAGACCAAGCTGTTATTTCATGCACAGGAAGCATGCTTAGTTAGCAATGCCCTGTTTTGCATGCTTCATGTGCATGAAATAACAGCTTGGTCAATGTCTATGGAGATTCTCAGTCATCCACGTCAAAGGTGCTTTTTCAAAAGACAACTGGACTTCGTTTTTCCTTGAAGACATTTCACTTCTCATTCAAGAAGCTTCAGTTCTGGAAGCACCGTTGGGATAACAATTGGTCTTTCAATATTTTCCACAAGTCGTTAAAGATGTACAGAAATCTGCTTTTCCTCCCAGCCTTCTTCTTCTCTTGGAGCATTTTTGAGCCATATCAATAGTTGGACCTAGTAATAGAACTTGCTATTGTTACTGCTGATGCCTTTCATATTTACGTAGACAATGCCATTTGACTTATGAGATGGTCCACAGTTTGAAAATGAAGTTCTCTATGTAACTTCACTTTTGTCGCTGTTTATTTCGGCCTCCCCCAGCTGGGCTACCTCCATCTGCCTGGACTTCAGCGCCTCAGGCTCTTACATCCAGGGCTGAAAATGTAGAAAATTTCATAAATTGGGAAGAACCCCAAGTTGGAGAAGGCTTCTTCTGTTGCTGGAGAAGTCAAATGATGTTAAACAAGAAGCAAGAATAAACTCCCCTCTTCCATTTTCTGGAATAGCGTTTTTCTGAAAAGCAGTGCCCTCATTAGGTTTCAAAAATAATAATAATAAGGACTGGTTTTTCTGCATCCTTTGAAGCACGAGATGCTGTTTTTCATACTTCTTGCAAGAGAGACTATTATATGGGACTAGTTCCTATGTATACTGTTTTACAATTTTGGGTATTGTGGAGTCCTTGGTGCTCTCTGAGCTTGGTGGTTTTCTTATAGATGTTTTATTACAGAACTAGGGAACATCAAGTGATGCAGACGTGGGTTTCAGCTGGTTCTGACCAGTTCTGGAGAACCGGTAGCGGAAATTTTGAGTAGGTCGGAGAACCGGTAGTAAAAATTCTGACTGGCCCTGCCCCCATCTATTCTCTGCCTCCTGAGTCCCAGCTGATCAGGAGGAAATGGGGATTTTGCAATAACCTTCCCCTTGATTGGGGTGGGAGTGGAGATTTTACAGTATCCTTCCTCTGGAGTGGGGTGGAAATGGAGATCTTACAGGATCCTTCCCCTGCCATGCCCACCAAGCCACGCCCACCAAGCCATGCTACACCCACCAAGCCACACCCACAGAACCGGTAATAAAAATTTTTGAAACCCACCACTGATCTGATGTTGTTACCTAGTTTGGTAATGAAATGTCTGCAAGAAAACCACCAAGCTCAGAGAAATGTCTATCATCAGGATTTTTTTTATTTGTTTGTTTGTCAAACATGTACAGGATAACAAGTATAGGTATGAACATAAACATAAACAAAAAAAGTAAGTACAGATAAATGGGGACAGTAGGACAGGGATAGTAGACACGTTGGTGCGCTTATGCACCTCCCCTTTACAGACCTCTTAGGAATGGGGTGAGGTCCACGATAAACAGTTTGAGGTTGAAACTGTGAGGGTTTGAGGCTATAACAACGGAGTCAGGTAGAGCATTCCAGGCATTGACCACTCTGTTGCTGAAATCGTATTTCCTACAATCAAGTTTGGAGCGGTTTACCTTGAGTTTGTATTGATGGTTTGCCCGTGTATTATTATGGTTAAAACTGAAGAAGTTGTTGACAGGCAAGACGTTGTAGCAGACAATTTTGTGTACTATGCTTAAATCGGACCGCAGGCAACACAGTTCCAGATTGTCCAAAATTTTAAGCCTGGTGGCATAGGGAATTCTATTGTGAGTAGAAGAGTGGAGTATTTTATTTTGATTTATTTTATTTGATTTATATACCGCCCTACTCCCGAAGGACTCAGGGCGGTGAACAGTCAAAAAATAAAACACATAGATTACAAAATTTAAAAGACAGTATAAAACCACATTAAATAATTTGGCCCGGGACAAATTAAAAACACCCCCAATGGTTAAGACAAATTTAAAATTTACAATTTAAAAAAGGGAAAGTTAGGCCAGGCCAGCCTGTTGAAATAGAAAGGTCTTGAGGGCGCGGCGGAAGGTGCGTAGATCCGGGATCCTCTGTATCTCCGGGGGGAGCTCATTCCAGATAGCAGATGCCCCCACAGAGAAGGCTCTCTCCCTGGGGGCCGCCAGTCGACACTGTTTGGCCGACGGCACCCTGAGGAGCCCCTCTCTATGAGAGCGTACTGGCCGGTGAGAGGCTACTGGTGGCAGCAGGAGGTCCCGTAAGTATCCAGGTCCTAAGCCATGGAGCGCTCTAAAGGTGGTGACCAAAACCTTGAAGCGCACCCGGAAGACCACCGGGAGCCAGTGCAGCTCGCGCAGGAGAGGTGTTACATGGGAACGCCACGTCACTCCCATAACTACCCGCACGGCTGCACTCTGCACCAGTTGGAGTCTCCCGGTGCTCCTCAAGGGGAGCCCCATGTAGAGAGCTGTCAGCATCAGTACAGTAGTCCAGGTGGGAAGTGACGAGGGCATGAGTGACCATGCATAAGGAGTCCCGATATAGAAAGGGACACAATTGGCGGATCAGGCGAACCTGATAAAAGAGTACTCTTCTCGTAAAATATTTCTGAACCCGCTCAATCATGTTAATGTCTGAAATACAGTGTGGGTTCCAGGTGGACGAGCTGTATTCAAGAATTGGTCTGGCAAAGGTTTTGTATGCCTTAATTAATAATACAATATTACTGGAGAAGAAACTTCACAAAATTAGGCTAACAACTCTTTTAGGTATACATGTCTTTCAAGTCAGTTATACAGAGTCAGAGCAACATATATCCCTAGTTTTGATTGATTGATTGGCTGATTATGTGCAATTGAGACTTCGTTAACTGCTAGTGAACCCCATAAATAGATTTTCGCTATGATGATCAGTCCTTAAACTGACCTTTCAGGTTTCATGCCCATTGTAACTGAATTCACCCCCCCCCCTTGCTTCTGGTCCTTCTCTGCTTCCTTCCACCTTTCCCAGAATTACACTCTTCTACAAAGATTTGGGACTTCACATAATGTGTCCAAATATAGACTCATTAAATAATTTAAAATAAGTAAGAGGATGAAAAAAAGGAAAAACTTGTTTCTCTTTCATTTCCATCTCTACGATTAGGGCAGACCTAGGTCAGAGGAAAAAGGCAAACGAATTTCAGGAACGGAAGCACATTGTTCAAGACTCCTGTAAAACCTAGTTCAGGGCTGAAATCCAGCAGGTTCTGACAGGTTCTGGAGAACTGGTAGCAGAAGCTTTGAGTAGTTCAGAGAACCGGCAAATGCCACCTCTGGTTGGCCCCAGAGTGGGGAGGGAATGGAGATTTTGCAGTATCCTTCTCCCAGGAGTGGGGTGGGAATTAGGAGTGGGTTCTAAATTTTTTTACTACCAGTTCTGTGGGCGTGGCTTATTTTGTGGGTGTGGCTTGGAGGTCATGTGACTAGGTGGGCATGGCTAGCTGGTCAGTCATTTCTGGAAGGTCCTCGTACTTACGTACAGTACTTACTGTACTGTACTTACGATCAGTCCTCGCACTTACGACCCGACTCATTTGTTTGCTTTTAACACTGATCAGCTGTAGGACGGCCCTTTGAAGCCCCGCGGCAAGAGTTTAAACAGTTTGTTTCCCTCTAGTCATCAGCTGGGACTCAGGAGGCAGCAATAGATTGGGGGTGGGACCAAATAAAAGGTAAGAATAATGTGCGTGGGTGGGTGGGGAGGGCCGAGGGGGGAGAACCGGTTCGGTGATGTCATATCGTCACTGCTACCGGCTCGGCCGAACCGGACCGAACCAGGAGGAATCCACCACTGGTGGGAATGGAGATTTTGCAGTATCCTTCCCCTGCCACACCCACCAAGCCACACCACGCCTAACAAGCCATGCCCACAGAACTGGTAGTAAACATTTTTTAATTTCACCACTGACCTAGATCCAATAATGGTACTAACAACTGCATCATATATTGATTGATTAGCATGCAATGGTGGCTTATTTATTATTTAGAGATGCTAATGAGTGATTTTGAGGCAAAGAAAAATCACTTTTGTTCAGAGCTAGCCTGGAACTTTCCTATTAAAAAAAAAGTAGCTTAATAAACCCTTGTACATACATTGTAAGACTCAACTGGTGATAAATTAACTGACAAAGAAAAGACATCCCCACAATCTCATTTGGAGGCATCTGGAAATGTCTCATTTTATCCGGTCCTCATATAACCTCATCTAAAAGGATAATGTCATTTTCTGCTTGGCATTTTGATAAATGTAAGTTTTCAGAATTTCATTTAAGTTGGGATTTTGGAATAGTTCTGTATTTTTCAGGAACTACATATTGATGCAGTTCAATACCAGAATATAAAATAATGCAAATACAACCAGTAACACAACATGTTATTTAAAATCATACAGTAGCACTACCCAAACTGTGCAACAGGGAATACAATTTCCTCTTTTCTTAAGAATCTTACAATGGCTTCAGTAATTGAAGAGCAATAATGAATTATCATAATAACTTATTATTGTTGTTAGTCATAGTAATTATGCCAGTTTTTTTCTTCGTGATTCTCAAGGTCTCGAGGTTTGCAAAAGTAGTACCTAATTATATATAAATTGTCCAATAGTACTATAGCTGGGCCATTGTACATTGTTTCAAATTTAGACAATCCAATTTTTTTTCCTAATTCCTCCTGATAATGTACCTAGTATCCCAATAACTGTTGGCACCAGTTGGCACCAGTCTCAACTTCTTCCAAATTTTTGCAATCTCCATGTGCAAATCTTGGTATTTTGCCATCCGCCCTCCCTCCCGCCATTCATTGTCTTTGACATTACCATCTTTCAGAATGACTGCATCAATCAACCAACCAAACACGACTGGTTTCAAGGAGAGAAAATTAAGAGCCAGCTTGGTGCAGTGCAGTGGTGGGTTCCTCCCGGTTCCGCCCGGTTCCGCCGAACTGGTAGCGGTGACGATATGATGTCACCGCATAGGTTCTGCCCCCCCGCCCCCTCATCCCTCTCTGCATTATTCTTACCTTTTATTTGGCTCCACCCCCAATCTATTGCTGCCTCCTGAGTCCCAGCTGATTGGCTAGAGGGGAAAAAAACTGTTTAAACTCTTGCCGTGGGGTTTCAAAGGGCCGCCCTACAGCTGATCAGTGTTAAAAGGCAGTTTGGTGGTAGACCGGTGCCTCCAAAAACAAATGAGTAGACCGGTGCCTGCAAAAATAAATGGCTAGACCAGTGCCTGCAAAAATAAATGGCTAAAACAGTGCCTGCAAAAATACATGAGTAGACCAGTACCTGCAAAAATAAGTGGGTAGACCGGTACAGCTCTGCAAGCAGCTAAAAGCCTGGTAGACCAGTACCTTTGCTAAATCCTAAAGAATTGTCACATGACCATCAAGCCACACCCACAAAATAAGCCACGCTGACAGAACTGGTAGTAAAAAAATTTAGAACCCACCCCTGGTGCAGTGGTTAGAATGCAGTACTGCAGGCTATTTCTGCTGACTGCCGGCTGACTGTAGTTCGATCCTCATTGGCTCACGGTTGACTCAGCCTTCCGTCCTTCCGAGGTGGTAAAATGAAGACCCAGATTGTTGGGAGGGCAATAAGCTGACTCTGTAAACCACTTAGAGAAGGCTGTAAAGCACTGCAAAGCGGTATATAAGTCTATGCTATTGCTATCCTACTTCAGACTCATAATTCCCAATAATCAATAGGTATCCCAGGCCATTCTGACACTTCTTATCTCCAGTGGGTACTTAAGGATGAACTACCTGTGATGACAGCACAGGTAGTCAGATTCTTCACAGCAGCGCTTAGGGGCCATTTGAATCAGGTGATTAATCCATCGTAGATATTTTACACAATTAATGCGGCAAATCCTTTTGCATTATCACTCTCTTGCATTTTAGTATTTAATGATTGTGGAGCTCACAGTTGAAGGATTGATATTACAGTCCTTGACTTACAACAGATCTGTGATGACCTGGGGCGTGGCACGAAGGCAACACAACCAGAGAACCGGTATGAATCCCTTTATTGGCACCAACTCTGCCCCCAACGTCCCTTTTACGGCCTGGAGGAAAACTCTCCCACAAACCTGCAGGTACTCCAGTCCCAACACTGTAAACAGAATGATTGCAATCAATCACTCCGGCAGGGCAAGATAATGAGTCCCAAATGGGAAGAATAATCCCAGCAAGACAAGATAAGCACACAGTAGCACGGCAGTAATTCAAGCACTCAGGAGGGAATGCCAGGAATGCAGGCCACAACTCTCAACACCAGATTAATTCAGCATTTGTTCCCGACAAACGCCCCTCCCAACTGCCTCTCCTTTAAACTCCATCCCCAGGTGTGCCTTGTGAAGGGAATCAGGGCCCTTTCTTTTCTCGTAAACCATGCAACCCACGTTGCTCTCTTCTGCGTTCTTCCCTGCATGCCCTAGGATGAGGAGGGGGTGGGCCTTGGTCTTCATCTGAACCCCCTCTTCCTTGTTCTACCTCTCCCCTGCTCTGCCCAGCCTGACTTTGCCCTCCCCCAGTTTCCTCCACAGCCAATGGAGCCACTCTCTCGCTCTGTCTCAGCTATTCATCTTCCGTCTCAGATTCAGACTCTGACGGGGACATGACAAGATCATTTAGTGACTGTTCAAAGTTACAATGGCACTGAAAAAAAAGAGACTGATGACCGTTTTTCGCACTTACGACCGTTGCAGCATCCCAGTGATCATATGATCAAATTTCGGATGCTTGACAGCTGACTCACACTTCTGACTGTTGCAGTGTCCCGGGATCATGTGATCCTTTTTTGTGATCTTCCGACGAACAAAGTCATTGGGGAATCCAGATTCACTGAACAACCCATGTTACTAATTTAGCAAGTGCAGTGATTCACTTAACAAACACTTCAAGAAAAGCCGTAAAATGAGGCAAAGCTCACTTAACCAAATGTCTCACTTAGCAACATAAATTTGGGGCTCAATTGTGGTCATAAGTCGAGGATTGTATAGGGTAAAATAATAAACAAATAACAAATAAATCCATATCAAAATCACAATTTGGCATCCAATCCGTCAGTTGCACCCAAACAAAATGCAGGTAGTCCTTGACTTTTTCAGGAGGCAACTGGACTTTCTTAGTTTTTTTTTCCTTTGAAGATGTTTTGCTTCTAATCCAAGAAGCTTCTTCGGCTCTGACAGGATAATGGAGAATGGAAGGATTTATAATCCTTGCAGACAGCTGGTCATTTGCATCCTTTTCGAGGGTCTTTCTTTAGCATCCTTATCTGTGGGATTATCACCAATCTGCATTATGAAGCTGATAGTGAAACAGCTTGAAAGATTTCATTTGTTCATATTTGTTCTGATCTGTCTTGGTGGGAGGGATTCATACGCCTTCTTGTTATTTATCCAAGCTGGGAACTGATCAATGAGAGATTCAACCTAGAAATAAGGAGAAATTTTCTGATAGTGAGAACAATCAACCAATGGAACAGCTTGTCTTTAGAAGTTGTGGGACCTTCATCACTGGAGGCTTTCAAGATGAGACTGGACTGCCATTTGTCAGAAATGGTGTAGGGTCTCCTGCATGGCCGGTGGGTTGGACTAGATGACCTACAAGGCAGGGGAGAAATCCAACAAGTTCTGACAGGTTCTGGAGAACCGTTAGCGGAAATTTTGAGCAGTTCCAAGAACTGGCTGGCCCCAGAGTGGGATGGGAATGGAGATTTTGTAATATCCTTTCCCCTGGAGTGGGGTGGGAATGGAGAGTTTGCAGTATCCTTCTCCTGCCACGCCCACCAAGCCACGCCCACAGAACCGGTAGTAAAAAAATTTTGATTTCACCACTGCTACAAGGTGCCTTCCAACTCTATTAATCTGTAATCTAATCTAAGCATGCAGAGATCTGGATTTCTTTCTTTTGAATTTTTTAAATTTATCAACAAATGATTGGTCTTTGGTTCCACGCATGTTAAAGTTGCTGAAGTTGAGAAACAATATGATAAATTATCACCAGCATAGCTCTCGAACATCACTGGACACATAAGCCTCTCATTCCATAGATAGTATGCATGCTTCTCCTTCTCCTCCATCTTCCTCTTTCTCCGTCTCCTCTTCTTCCCTTCCTCCTCCTCCTCTTCTTCTTCCCTCTTCTTCTTTTCCTCCTCCTCTTTCTCCTCCTCCTTCTAGAAACTTTTGCAAAATTCAAAGACATAGCTCAGTAGAAGTAGAAGGCAACGCTGAATAAGAATCGTTGAAAAAAATGCTGTGAAAATGTTTGGTATGGCAACTGGTGCAGAAAAGATATATATATATATATATTTGTAGATAAGTATTTCTGGACATGAGTATTTTCCATGACCAGTCAAAATAGAAAGCATGACCCAGAAAGTTTCTCGCAACCTTCTCAATTTGGCTTCGGTTTTGTTTTTGAAAGAATTGAAGGAAAAGAAATTAAGAATGTGCAAGAAAGGACTGATTGCTTAGATGAACCATCCTCTTAAATAATTATATATTAAGCAGACTGTCTGCATAATTGTACTTATTAGGTGTGGAAATGTCATCTACTGGTCATAGCAGAATTATAGCTACACTTGAGCTACAATTTTGTTGAACACTCTTCAAATATGAAAACTGATCCCTAGTTACAGTAAAATTATACTTTTTTTTATTTTGAAATGCAGTTTAACTCCTCCTCCTCAATCATTCCTCCTCCTCCTCCTCCTCCTCTCCTCCCTTGATTGCACATTTAAGGCAAACTTGTACCCAGTGTGTATGGTAGAGAAATTGGGCACACAAATGTAGCATGGCATTTATCAACATTGCTTGATAAATATAAGTAGGGGCAGACGTGGGGGCAGAAAATACATACAATTCTTTTGTATAGCATTTTATTTATTTATTTATTTATTTATTTTTAAAAATAGTTTTTATTGAATATTTTACATTTTTAAAACCAAAAACATAATAGAAAAAGAAAAAAAAAGAGTGTAAATTGAAATTTGATTAATTGGAATCTAAGAGTATTGAATACTGGCAAGGATAAAATTTTGACTATATTAATAAATAGGATGCAAGTCTATATAACAATTTAGTTTATAAGAATGCTCAATATGGTTATATAAGAATAAGAAAATGATTAAGAAGATTGAATTTAAAAGTAAAGCTAATTGTCGATGCAGAAAGTTGTAAAATATTATATAATGTTGTTATTTATGTTTTGTATAAAAATACCCCTCTCCAGTACAGAAATGGTAGAAATTGAACTTGATTGAATAAAACAGGAATATTAACTGGATCCAAAATTAATCTAATAACTCTAGATCTGATAAGAGGAATGGGCAATTATTTCAGGCCTGAGGGATGTTAACCGTTTATGCCTTCGAGAACAACAAGGAAGCAGATGGGTTTTAGGTGGAGCACGGCCGAAATATTCAAATCTTTCAGGAGGCATTTAAATAAAACAGGCACCAATGTCCCTACTTTAACTTCTTAGTTTATAAAAGAAAGCAAATATCAAAAATGGAATAATTGTGCTGAATTTCAGGGGCACATTGCAGGAGGAAGAAGTTCCAGGAGCTGTAAACAGGCACCAGATATGATCTGGGTCATTCAGAGTTTGAAGCATCCAGATCAGAAAATGCTTCCTTTACTGCATGTACTCATTTCGAGAAGAAAAGTTCTTGCAATTCCCCGTCATTGTGGAACATAGGAAAAAGTGTTGAAGTGATGAGAAATCTCATTTTCTCTCTGTACACCAGATAAAAATAAACCATGCATAAATAGTTATTGTCCTCTCAGGACATCCTGAGCATGACCTTGCATGGTTTGAGATAGTCTAAAACATAAAACTTCACCGTGGCTCTAACTCTGGGTTTACTCTGCTTCTCACTCAACTGTAATATAATCTCCCTCTTGTTCCTTGTATAAACTCTGAAATCGAAAGCAATAAGAAGTCTACCCAGACCAATATCTTGAGCTGAAGAAGAGAATAAAATAATAATATTGAAACACAACTTTTTCTTTAATTTCTTTTGTTAATCTGTCCATCTCAGCGCATTCTAATAAATGGTATAATTGGCTTAACACTATCAATAAAGAACAATAAATACAAGGAGAAAAGAACAGAAATACTATATATATATATATATATATATATATATATATATATATATATATATATATATATATATATATATATAAAATATGTATTGAGTGGTATAATTATGTATATAATATGAATGTAGAAATGTAAAACAGTAAAGATGTAATCAAAATATAGATCTTTATAGGGGGAAAGAGGGGGGAAAAAGAGAAGAGAAGAAAAGGAGAAGGAGGGGGAAAAGAAGGAGTATTAGATTAAGAAATAGGGAAAGAAGTATAAAATATCAAATGGAAGACCACTATGAAACAATGCTTAAAAAGGATATGCTATTTATATGTCGTATGTTGTGTAAATGTCAAATTTGTGTTTTAATAAAATTTATAATTTTTTAAATAATAATAAAAAAAGAAACACAACAACATTTGCCTATCCCAGGTCCTTAGGAAGGACTCAAGAGGTGGATAAAAATATCAAACCCAGTTTAAAAATCAGGCCGATGGTGTGGCAAACCATAATAAATGAAAGGCGGTTGGTTGAGTTTGGCCAGTTTGCAATATCTTGCAATATTTGCAAGAGATACCATTTGCCTGCAAGCAAGAAGCGATGGGACCACAAGACAGACAAAGTAACAGAAAATGAGGAAGCTAAACTGGTCTGGGACTTTAGATTTCAAACAGAGGAACACCTTCCACATAACACCCTAGACTTAAAAGTGGTTGATAAGAAAGACAAAAAAAGCCTGGATAGTGGATTTGGGAGCACCTGGAGACAGCAGAAGAGAAGAGAAGAGAAAGACCTGGAGGAAATCACAAAAATACAAATGTGCAAATCTTCTATCTGCAAATAGGAGTAGCATGCCTGTGGCAAAAGGAAGCAAATGAGTGCAGAGAAGAGCAACAAAGACGATTAGGGGACTGGAGGCTAAAACATACGATGAACGGTTGCAGGAACTGGGCATGGCTAGTCTAGGGAAGAGAAGGACCAGGGGAGACGTGATAGCAGTCTTCCAATATTTGAGGGGCTGCCACAGAGAGGAGGGGGGTCAAGCTATTTTCCAAGGCACCCGAAGGCCAGACAAGGAATAATGGATGGAAACTTAACAAGGAGAGATTCAACCTGGAAATAAGGAGAAATTTTCTGACAGTGAGAGCAATCAACCAAGGGAACAGAAGTTGCCTTCAGAAATTGTGGGAGCTTCTTCACTGGAGGCTTTCAGGAGGAGACTGAATTGCCATCTGTCAGAAATAGTATAAGGTCTCTTGCTTGAGCAAGGGGTTGGACTAGATGACCTCCAAGATCCCTTCCAACTCTGTTATTCTATTCTATTCTATTCTATTCTATTCTATTCTATTCTATTCTATTCTATTCTATTCTATTCTAAAACAAATCAGTACCAACAGTAATTGGTGCCCTGGGTGCAATCCCAAAACATCCGGAGTCTCACTTGAACCCCATCAGCATTGACTAAATCCCTAACAGTATCTCAATATCCAAATTAGGGCCCATTGCCAATTTCCACGATCGTTTTATGGACAAAGTTCCTTTTAGCTACTTGTAGTATTTTTTCTAATATTTATATATAATTCTTTTGGATGAGTAATTCCCAACAAGTACTTCAGATGTTTTTCTCATTAGCTATATTTTAAACTTCTGCAGAAATAAAGATAAAATCTCCTATGGCCTTTTATGATATTCTTGTTATTTCTGAAGAACCCATAGCTATCTACAACATGAAGATAATGTTCTTTTATGCATAGTTCTTGTGATGACCCCGGGACTGGCCACGGAAGCAACACAGCCGGAACAAATTATTGCCCCCTTGTTGCTCCAACTTTCCTCCAAAAGTCCCACCGTTCAATGCAAGTCCAGGAGCCAATCTTTAAACACGCACCTCCAATAGTTCCTGGCAGCTATTAGCCCAGAGGAGCAGCACAGTTCTGAGAGCAGCCACAATTCAGGGAATTTGGTTCCAAGGAGACTTCATCACAGGAAGAGTTCACTGGGACTGCAGCACAGCAGAACTGTGTCGCTGCCAAACTCGCACATAGCCAGGCCAGACAAGCAAGGCAAGTGTCAACCCTGAAGCTGGCCTGATTGAGGCCATTTTGAGACTTCAGCACTGACACACTGGAGAAGAGGGACAGGAAGGGGGGAACAGAGATAGTTGGGGTGTTCTAGTCAAAACAAAATACTTTCTCTTGGGAACCAAGGACATTCCTGCAAGTGCTCGGAAGGAGGGGACTGGTGTCACCTAGCAACTGGACAGTATCCTGATTGGACCATGTGACTGATTGTTTTGGGAAAGTGTTTTTTTTTTTTTTTACTTTTAATTACGCGAAAACCGCAGGAATAGTCAGTCGGTTTTCACCAGCCTGTGCCAATATGACGTATCCAATACAATCATTCTTTGAGGAATCTACCTGCCTCGGAGTTTTGTTTGCTGTGGGTATGTTATTTGGAACCCTGACAGCAAGCAGGGCAAGGCATAGTTTGTTTGTTTTGTTTGTTTTTATTAAATTTATATACCGCCCTACTCCCGAAGGACTCAGGGCAGTGAACAGACACAGAATAAAATACATAGATACAAAAGTTAGAAACATAATTAAAACCAGATTAAATAATTTAGCCTGAGACAATTAAAAATCCCAATAATTTAAAACATTAAAATTTCGATTTAAAAGAATTTTTAAAAGGGGGAGAAAATTAGGCCAGGCCAGCTTGCTGGAATAGGAGGGTCTTAAGAGCACGGTGAAAGTGCGCAGATCTGGGATCCTCTGTATCTCTGGGGGGAGCTCGTTCCAGATAATGGGTGCCCCCACAGAGAAGGCCCTCCCCCTGGGGGCTGCCAGTCGACATTGTTTGGCTGACGGCACGCGGAGGAGCCCCTCTCTATGGGAGCGTACTGGCCGGTGGGAGGCTATTGGTGGTAGTAGGCGGTCCCGTAAATACCAGGTCCTAAGCCATGGAGCACTCTAAAGGTGGTAACCAAAACCTTGAAGCGCAACCGGAAGACCACTGGGAGCCAGTGCAGCTCGCGCAGGAGAGGTGTCACACGGGAGCGCCATGTTGCTCTCATAACCACCTGCGCAGCCGCACTCTGCGCCAGTTGGAGTCTCCGGGTGCTCCTCAAGGGGAGCCCCATGTAGAGAGCGTTACAGTAGTAGTAAAGTATCCAGATATTGGTAAGAACATGTGAGACTTGAAAAAGGCAACGCTTGTTCCCAACAGTGTCTCTTTAAATTTCATTCCCCAGGTGAACTTTGTGAAGAGGGGTGGGGTGCCCTCCTCCTGAGTCATTGGGTTGCCCTGTGCTGATCCCGCCTTCTCTTCATTCTCCATGTTTGGGGATCAGGGGGGAGGTAATTGCTCATCACTGGAGCTCCATCGCTCCTCTGCTCCGCTGCCTATCCTCTCCTCCCCCTTGCTTGGTCATCCTATGCCCTCTCTCCTTTGATGGTGACCCTTCCCAGGCCCAAGGGATCCGGGACTGCCACATCCTGTTCCTCTGGTCGTTCCTCCATCAACCCTAGCTCCGTCTCATCCTCCTCCTCAGACCCAGGCTCCGATGGGGCCTTGACAGTTACTCAGTCTCTCTTCCTGGTACCACTAATGGTGAAAAGGCTCCATCCTTGACATAGGTTAGAGATTCTTGATCAACCATGAAGAGATTTTAATTTTTGTTCTGGAGATAATCTCACTGTTATGATGAGACACATTATACTTTCATTAAAAATGTACTCAGAATTGTTCTGGGTGTCCCAAAGTTGCTTTTTTCAAGAGGCAACTGGACTTACTTAATTTTCCTTTGCAGATGTTTCGCTTCTCATCCAAGAAGCTTCTTCAGCTCTGACTGGATGGTGGGAAATCCAGTCAGAGCTGAAGAAGCTTCTTGGATGAGAAGCAAAATGTCTTCAAAGGAAAATTAAGTAAGTCCAGTTGCCTCTTGAAAAAAGCAACTTTGGGACAACCAGGACCTGGATGACCGAGAATCTCCATAGTCAATTGTTCTGGCTCTCTTCTTCCTGACTGCTTGCCATTTAAAATCTCACCATGTGGTGGCCAAATATAGGTTCTCCTCGACATTCATTTAGTGACTGTTCAAAGTTACAACGGCATGGAAGAAAGTGACTTATGATTGGCTTTCACACTTGACCACCATTTGGGCACCTTCCCAGCTGGCTTCTGACAAGCAAAGTCAATGGGCCAATCCAGATTTGCTTAACGACTGCATGATTCACTTAACAACTGTGTAAAAAAAGGTCACAAAATGGAGCAACACTTAACAACGGATCCACTTAGCAATGAACATTTTGCGCTCATAAGTTATAACGTGATCATAAGTCGAGAATTACCTGTAATGGATCTTTTTGATAGTTTACTCAGGCCAGTCATGAAATATCTACTCTGAACAAGTTTGTTGGTCTCCAGTTCACTGACAAGATATCAGCTACAAAAAAGACATTTTCATATTGAAAGTGACAGCAGTCAGCATAGAAAAATTCAAAGAATAATGCCAGATTGCAAAGTGTGAAGAGACTTTTGTCCATCAAATCACCAAGAGTCACACATGACTGCATGGATAACATCATCATCATCATATTTGAATGATGATAATCCTTAAGTTTAAACGGATATATTTTCTCCTGAAATTATCTCATTTTAGATTGTTCTTTCCTTTAGATATAGCTTAAAAGAATTCCACCTGCAGCTTAACTTTATGCAATATCCTATGCAGTGGTGGGTTTCAATTTTTTTTACTACCGGTTCTGTGGGTGTGGCTTGGTGGGCGTGGCAAGGGAAGGATACTGTAAAATCTCCATTCCCTCCTCACTCCAGGGGAAGGTTACTGCAAGATCCCCATTTCCTCCTGATCAGCTGGGACTTGGGAAGTAGAGAATAGATGAGGGTGGGGCCAGTCAGAATTTTTACTACCGGTTCTCCGAACTAATCAAAATTTCCGTTACCCGTTTTCCAGAACTGGTCAGAACCTGCTGAAACCCACCTCTGATCCTATGCAATAAAACCATGTGCAATATCCTATCTTATATGGTTTTTTAAAATAAAGTTTTATTAATGTTCTACTATTACATTTAATTAGTGATTAATAAACATAATGTTGTCTGGGTTATTTTGTTTGCTTAACAGTACAAATTATATTCCTAACCTTTAACCCTTTTTTTCCAGCCATTGATAAAATAAATCCCATATTTGGTAGTATTCTGTATCTTCTTTCTGTTTAATCTTCAATGTAAGTCTGTCCATTTCTGCACAGTCCAATATCTTCTTAATTATCTCTTCATCTAGTGATATGTCTTCATTTTTCCAATGCTGTGCAAATACAATTCTCGCTGCTGTTAGTATATGCGATATATATATATTTATATATTTATATGCCGCCCTTCTCCGGAGACTCAGGGCGGCTTACAATGCACTATGCAATAGCCTTCATCCTTTTTTGTATATTTATACAAAGTCAGCTTATTGCCCCCACAACTGGGTCCTCAATTTACCTACCTTAGAAAGGATGGAAAGCTGAGTCAACCTTGAGCCTGGCGAGATTCGAACCTGCAGTAATTGCAGGCAGCTGGTCTTAATAACAGGGTGCTTTAGACCACTGTACTACCAAGGTTCTTGGCTTGTATTAAATATACACTTTGTTTATCAAATTTTTCTGGTACTATACCTAATTAAAAAAAGTTCAGGTTTAAGATCTACATGTTTTCCTAACATCTTTTCTAGTCATATGGGTATTTTTGCCCAAAATTCTTTTGCTTTGGCACAAGTTCACCATAGATGATAATATGTGCCAAATTTTTGGTTACATTTCCAACATTTACTAGACACAGTTTTTGAACATTTTGGCTAACCTAGCAGGTGGTAAATGCCATCTATAAAGTTTTCTTTATGAGAAGTTGCCATTGTTAATTTATAATTTCTTTCCCGTATATTTTGCCATTTCTCTAATTCTATATTATATCCAAATATCATTGCCCACTGTATCATTGCTTTTTTTACTTGTTCATCCTCCATTTTCAAATTTAATAGAAAGTTACGGTATATACTTTCTTAATCAGTTTTTCAATGAACTCCAAAGCCAATCATCCTTTCTTGTATGTTGATGTCCTTCAAATGCTTTAGACATCATGCAAACAAAGACTTTTAAGATCTTGAAGTTATGTCCCTTTATATCCATGCATAAAGGCATGATCCATGCCTTTATGAGTCCTGGGGGAATAATAAATCTGAAAGCCAAATCCCCTCTGCCTTCTTATGATACTTCTGTTATTTCTGAAGCATGCATATTTCTCATTAACTATATTTTTAACTTCTGTAGAAACCAAAATTAAAATCTCCTCTGCCTCTTATGATATTTCTGTAATTTCTGAAGAACTCATGTCAAGTCACTATTCTTTCCTACATGGTTGCCAACTATTTCTACTTGGCATCACCAAGGGTGAGAAATCTCTAACCTCGATCTAGATTAGAGATACTTGATCATTATAAAAAAGAAGAATTTTTTTCTTATTCTTCTAGATATATCTTTGGAGATATTTGAAAATCAGAAGTAAATATATAAAACACCGATGTAGTTTTGGATAAATCCAGCCAGTATAATCAACTTTCTAGATTTATTCTGGGCAGGAATTGTTAATCCAGCAACTTCCAAATGGGTTGGACTATATCAGCACGTACATTTGTTCTGACCTTGGCTTCCCCAGCATCACGAAGCCGAGTCCTTGTCCCGACAAAAACCCCTTTTGTTTAATTTACAGTGAATTCCTCTCCAGCAAAGTCTTTTCTCTCCCACAGTCTTTCAAGATAGTTCACAATTACCAATCTTTTTCAGGCTTGGAGAGTGGCCAGGCCGATATCTTTCGGATGCCACAATACTTGGCAAGAATGCAGGAATGAACTAATTGTCTCCTGCAAACTCCACTCCCCTTTCGCTCCTCTTTTATTCCCTCTGGGAGGGGCCATTCATCGTCCACCTGTGGCCTTACTCCCAGGTCGACCCTTGTGCTTTAGCTGTTCCCTTTGTCTGGCAACTCTGCGCATGTGCACATTGGGAATAGGCTCCAGCTGTTTGTCTGCCTCACTGATGTCTGACTCCAAAGGAAGCTGATAACTGGCATATGGCTCTGGCCCCCTCTCTGCCTGTGACACAGGGCCCTCATCAGAGCCTTCCCCAGACTCCAGGACTGGCCCATGTTCCTCCCCAACCTCCTCACTGTCCAAATCTGCTGCCAGATCCACTGGCCACTGGTGAGCCACAAAAAACATCTTTGGTAGGGCAGGAATTGTATTCACCACATAGCAAAAGTACTTTTTAAGGAAACATTCTTCTAGGATGTTGAGGTATCAAAAGTTGGGAAAACCAGGGAAAATAAGAACGACTGTGGCCACTTCTTTAGCAATTTGTAGTAACCTTACTGCAGGGGAAGGAGTGTCAGAATCTGGGGGTGGCATTAAAAGAGTCATTAGCCTAGAATCCCTAATAGCCACAAGTAGACTAAATCCAACTGTTCTTCAGTTTAACTGTAGTTTCACATGTGGACCTAATTTTTCATGCCTCACACATACAATCAGTTACAATGTCAGGTTTAAAAATGGGGCTGTGGAACAAGTCCTTGGACTTTTAAAGAACTTCACATTTGATGATTCATGGCTGGGAAGTGGTTGTAAAACTAGGCTTATGCTATTCAGCACTGAGATCACTATGCTGCAAAAGGGATCTCTCTCTCTCTCTCTCTCTCTCCTCTCTCTCTCTCTCTCTCTCTCTCTCACACACACACACACACACACACACACACACACACACACACACTCACTCTTCTTCTTAATGTTGCAATATCAGTCTTATTTTGCTGCATTTCTAGCCACCTTGGAAGCCATCCTCCCAAAAATGAGAGGTGGCTCAGCAGACTGATAGCATTGTGATTAAGACCAGCTGCCTGCAATTACTGTAAATTCAAATCTCCCCAGGCTCAAGGTTGACTCGGCCTTCCATCCTTTCTAAGGTAGATGAAATGAGGACCCAGATTGTGGGGGCAATAAGATGACTTTGTATAAAATATACAAAAGTATGAAGGCTATTGCTTAACGCATTGTAAGCCGCCCTGAGTCTCCGGAGAAGGGCGGCATATAAATCAAATTTAAAAAAAATTGTGGCATCAAATGGTGGACTTGTGCAGCATAGAACAATAGGGTTAGAAGGGACCTTGGAGGCCTTCTAGTCCAACCCCCTGCTCAAGCAGGAGACCCTATACCATTTGGGACAAATGCTTGTCCAATCCAATCTCTTCTTAAAACCCTCCATTGATGAAGCTCCCACAATGTCTGGAGCTAAGCCATTCCACTGGTTAATTTTTCTCACTGTCAGGAAATTTCTCCTTGGTCCCAGATTGGATCCCTCTTTGATAATCTTCCACTCATTGCTTCTTGTCCTGCCCTCAGGTGCTTTAGACAATAGGTTGTCTCCTTCTTCTCTGAGACAGCCCCTCAAGTACTGGAGGACTGACATCGTATCATCCCTAGTCCCTAGGTCAGGGGTCTGCAACCTTAAACCCTCAAAGAGCCATTAGGACCCGTTTCCCACAGAAAAGAAAACACCGGGAGCCACAAAACCTGGGTGGGTGTGGCCAACTCAATGTCACTCACTCCCACCCAATCACATGACATCCCCCCACCAGCCATGCCTACCCATGTTTTGTGGCTCCCAGTGTTTTCTGTGGGAAACACTCTCTCTCTCTCTCTCTCTCTCTCTCTCTCTCTGGCCAGGTGAAGAGTGACTGGAAGGGGAGGGCAAGGGTTGGGGCCAGCCAGTGGAGGGTTCAGCCAATAGGGAGCCACAGCAGGAGGACGAAAGAGCCGCATGCGGCTCCAGAGCCGCAGGTTGCAGATACCCGCCCTAGGTAGAGTGGAACTTCCACCTCAGATCTTTCTTGGCAAAACTCTGTGAGAGGAACAAACAGAGCAGAGTTACTTTTTCCTGTCAAGATTTCTTTCTTTTTTTTAAAAAAAAACACCCAATTTAAACGATGCCACCGGACATCTAAAAGAATTACAAAACACAGATGAAGTCTGTGTATTTTGTAGATTATGTTTCATGATAGCTTTCTGTGGGGCCAGGCCTGTGAGCATGTCTTGCACAGACGTGCAACTCTACCCTACTGCAATTTTTTTTGTGGGTTTTCCCCTGAATCTGAAAACCTGAAATGCAAATTTGGACACAATGAAATTTCCGTTTGTGGCACCTCAAAGATGCCCAACTAGATAAGCATTAAAATGTAAAGTAAGAGGAGATAGGTTGGTCTAGTGGTTAAGGCATCAGGCTAGAAACTGGGAAGCATTGGGTTCTAATCTCATCTTTGATATGAAAGATGGCTGGGAGACTTGGGCCAATCACCAGGAGACTGGGAGTTCTAGTCCCGCTTTAGGTATGAAAATCAGTTGGGTGACTTTCAGTAGTGGGTTTCACTTACCTTTGCTACTGGTTCAGAACTGTGAGTGCGTGTGCTGCACTTATGCACATGTGCAGAATCTTTTGTGCATGCACAGAGCATCCGTGATGATGTCCAGGTGGGTGGGCGGAGCCTCCCACCACCACCACTACCAGTTTGCCCGAACCGGGACAAACCAGTAGAAATCCACCACTGGTGATTTTGGACCAGTTATTCTCTCTCAGCCCAACACAACTGACAGGGTTATTATTGTGGGAAAATAGGAGAGGGAAGGAGTATCACATATGTTGGCTGCCTTGAGTTGTTAATAAAAATAATAATGGTGGAATAAAAAATAAACCAAATGGGAGTCTCCTTGTGATTCTGGAGAGGTAGAAATTGCAGAAGATGTCCTTCTGCATTGATCCTTTTGCAGAGATATTCATACCAGGCTTATCCTCCTTCTGATCAGCAGCTATCCTGGTCCTTCAGAGTTGACCGATGGCCAGATGTTGCTTGTAGATGAACAGCCTTTTATCATAGCACATGTGGCTAGAATTTGCTGAGCTACATCTAACACCAACTGGACCTTGATTGGCTCAGTTCCTGCTACACAAATGTATTCTATGTAATCCTAGATACAGTAGAACCTCTGGTCACAAATGCTTCTGACCATGACCAAATTGGGTTCCGACCAAAAAATTCACAATTTTTTTTCCACAGCTAATTTCCCCTTCCTTGCCATTTTTTTCTTGTAAGCGCCAAATTTCCAAAATTAGGTTCAGCTCACGACTAAATCAGGTTGCAACCAAAGTTATGGAATGAATTATGGTTGTGTCCAGAGGTTCTACTATACAGTGGTACCTTGGTACTCAACGTTAATTGGTTCTGGGAGGCACGATGAGTACCAAAAATGCTAGGTACTAAACAAATTTTTCCCATAAGGAATAATGTATTGATTAATTGCTGCATTATAATCAGTGGTGAGTTGCAACCGGTTTAACAACTGTTTCTGTGAGCATGCATGCGTGCAGCGTTCAAAATACAGCAATTGGAAGCTCAGCTGCTTACCTTCTACGGCAGCCCCAGTAAGTAGAACAGTGGAGGCACGGAAATCAGCTATGCCGGCTGAATCAGCTGAGCCAAAAAGAAGGAAATATAGGACAGGATAGGGCGGGGGTGGGTGGGTGGGGCCAGCTGGTCATCAGAACTACCGGTTTGCTAGAACTGGTCCGAACTGGCAGCAGCCCACCACTGATTATAATGTAGTCAAAAGGCAGCTGACTCCAACAAGTGTGTTGAGTACAAAACAAATGATGAGTACCGGGACAAAATTTTCATATCAAAATGCCTCGAGTACCAAATTCAATGAGTTTCAAAGCAGTTGAGTACCAAGGTATCACTGAATTACCAATTTGGGGATAATTTTTACAGATTGTCACATTTGACATAAATTGTAGATACCGTCACATTTTTATAATGTTAGACTTTATCTATTTTGTATAATTTTAGATACTACTTTAAAATTTAGGCATCGATCGCTCCTTGTGGACTTCATGCACAGATTCTAATCAGATTGTTTTATAAAAGTATTTTAATTTTGTCTTAAATTTTTTTAATTGTCACTTGAGATAAAAATGAAGCTTTGATTTTAGGCTTTGTTGACTGGGATTACTTTGTTGTTATATAAATCTCTTGAAATATCTAGGACTATAAAGCAGAAGGTTGAGGTGCTTCTAAGAAAACTTACTTTTTAAAGGGAAAAAAAGGGTAGTATTACTCTGAACACTGATAGAATAGGATAGGATAGGATAGGATAGGATAGGATAGGATAGGATAGGATAGGATAGGATAGGATAAAATAGAATAGAATAGAATAGAATAGAAAAGAAAAGAAAAGAATAGAATAGAATAGAATAGAATAGAATAGAATAGAATAGAATAGAATAGAATAGAATAGAATAGAATAGAATAGAATAGAATAGAATTCTTTATTGGCCAAGTGTGATTGGACACACAAGGAATTTGTCTTAGGTGTATAGGAGAATAAAATACATTCATCAAGAATAAAAAAGATACACTACTTAGTGATAGTCAAGGTTACTAATAAGCTATCAAATCGTACTAGGAAACAAATAAAAACAATATAATTGAAAGATACAAGCAACATGGTTATAGTAATAAGTGGGAAGAGACAGATACTAGTAAGGAAGAGAAGAATAATAGTAATACAGTCTTAGTAAATTATTTGACAGTGTTGTGGGAATTAGTTGTTTAGCAGAGTGATGGTGTTCGGGGAAAAAACTGTTCTTGTGCCTAGTTGTTCTGGTGTGCAGTGCCCTATAGTGTCTTTTTGAGGGTAGAAATTGAAACAATTTATGTTCAGGATGTGAGGGGTCTGTAAATATTTTCACAGCCCTCTTTTTGACTCGTGCAATATACAGATACTCAATGGAAGGCAGGTTGGTAGCAATTATTTTTTCTGCAGTATCCTCTGAAGTCTGTGTCTCTCTTGTTTGGTTGCAGAGCCAAACCAGACAGTTATGGAGGCACAAATGACAGACTCAATAATTCTTCTGTAGAACTGAATTAGCAGCTCCTTGGTGATGCCAAATCTTTGATGCCAGCTAGATCTGGAGAAAACACAAGAGGGAGCCATATATCTTTCAGGGAAGAATAATAATAATGTTTCCAAGCACTCATTTTAAATCACTCAGAAAAGATTTCCCAGCACTGTCTTTCAAAGCAAAGGTAAGGGTGGGGGAACCAAAAACTGAGTGATGATGCAAAATATTACTGTCATACCATCCCACTTCCTTACCTGGAAACAACCTAGCTCTGTGTTTGCACAGACATGCCCAAGCACTCATAATTGTGCAAATAATCCACCACCTGGGCCAAAATCTGATGGCGCAGCAAAATTTTGCAAATTCAAATGGACATAAATTGTGTTTCTATTATGTAGATCATATTCTGCTTCTAATAGCAATAGCATTTAGCACTTAGCAATAGCACTTAGACTTATATGCCGCGTCACAGTGCTTTACAGCCCTCTCTAAGGAGTTTACAGAGTCAGCATATTGCCCCCAACAATCTGAGTCTTCATTTGACCGACCTCTGAAGAATGGAAGGATGGGTCAACCTTGAGCCAGTCAGGATTGAACTGCTGGCAGTGGGCAGAGTCAGCCTGCAATACTGCATTCTAACCATTGTGCACAGGAAGGAAGGAAGGAAGGAAGGAAGGAAGGAAGGAAGGAAGGAAGGAAGGAAGGAAGGAAGGAAGGATGGGTTCTATAACTTCTTAAGCCACGGAGGACTCATAAACCAGTATGCTGTTTTCCCCAAATGCAGGGGAAAAGGATGAGTATTTATTTTATTTATTTATTTTTATATGCCGCCCTTCTCTGGAGACTCAGGGCGGCTTACAATGCGTTAAGCAATAGCCTTCACACTTTTGTATATTTTATCCAAAGTCAGCTTATTGCCCCCACAAACCGAGTCCTCATTTTACCCACCTTAGAAAGGATGGAAGGCTGAGTCGACCTTGAGCCTGGTGAGAATTGAACTCGCAGTAATTGCAGGCAGCTGGATGTTAAATGCTGCCTTAGTAGGAGGCATTAGCCTCCTACGCCACTCAGGCTCCTTAGTGAGTGGTACACACAGTGAGTGGTACACACAAATAGATCACTTTGCATGAGAAAATGGATGGAAAAATCCCAGGAATCCAGTTTCTCCCTTGTTTATGCTTAGATGCTTCAATCTTGCATCCTGGTTGCATATGGGTGCTATGCTGCAGCAGCTCAAATGATCCAACCTATAGCCTTGAAGTGGCTTTTTCCTTAGTCAAAGGAAACTCCTATTATAACAAGCTTTGTGAAAAGGGTTCAAGAAAAATAGTTTCAGGAAGCTTTAAAAAGGGAGTTCTTTCTGGGTTAAGTGCGCCATCTAGTGGCCTTATTAGATTGTGAGGCATTTCACCATAACTGTCGCCTGTTCCAACATCGGGCCGCAAGAAAGGTGTTGGGTAGACATACAGCACATTAAACTCAGTTATTGAATTAATCCATTTTGGGGTTTCTGGCAATATGTTTAACTACAGAGTAACCAAGCAGGCGGGGTTCATGCTGGGTGAACTGAATATATTGCATAATTGCAGCCTTAAGTTGAAAAGAAGACTAGGGATGACATGAGAGCAATGTTCTACTATCTAAGGGGCTGCCACAAAGAAGAGGGGTGGGGGGTGGCAGGGTTTGTCAACCTGTTTTCCAAAACACTGGAAGGCAAGACAAGGAACAATGGATGGAAACTAATCAGGGAGAGAAGCAACCTAGAGCTAAGGAGAATTTTCCTGACAGTGAGGACAATTAACCAGTGGAACTCCTTGCCTCCAGAAGTTGTGGGAGCTCCATCCCTGGAGGTTTTTAAGAAGAGACTGGACAGCCATTTGTCTGAAATGGCATAGGACTTCCTGCTTGAGCAGGGGGCAGGACTAGAAGACCTCCAAGGTCCCTTCCAAATCTGTTATTCTGTTAAGTTTTTTTTTTTAAGTAATCTAATATAGTATCCATTTTATCTGTCCTCTTTTGTCCTTGGTTCTCCCCTGGTCCTTCTCTTCACTAGACTAGCCATGCCCAGTTCCTTCAACCGTTCATCGTATGTTTTAGTCTCCAGTTCCCTAATCACCTTGGTTGCTCTCTTCTGCACTTTTTCTAGAGCAATGATGGCTAATCTTTTTGCCGTCGCGTGCCAAAAGCGGGGGCAGTGCAGGGGGATTGCGTGTGCGTGTGCCGACACCCATAATTCAATGCGCCCCGTCCCTCCACGCATGCGTGCATGACCCCCCCCCACTCTCCCCCAGTTTTTGGCACGTGATGGCATGGTGGGCCTGGTACGCCCATTTTTTGCCCTCCCCAGGCTTCAGAGGCTTTCTAGGAGCCTGGGGAGGGCAAAAACGGCTTTCCCCACACACCCCCGGAGGCCCAGAAACAGCCTGTTTCCCAACTTCCGGTGGGCCTGGAAGACCTGAAAACCAGCTGGCCAGTGTGCACATGCGTGCTGGACTGAGGTAGGACAACACTTGTGTGCCCACAGATATGGCTCCATGTGCCACATGTGGCACGCGTGCCATAGGTTTGCCATCACCGTTCCAGAGTCTCAACATCTTTTTTATAGATAAAAATTATAAAATGGAACTCCTCTTTTGCCCATTCTCAAAAGAAAATATATGTACCCATATATACAGACTTTTTTTTTTTTATTTATATGCCGCCCTTCTCCAGTGGGCAGAGTCAGCCTGCAATACTGCATTCTAACCATTATGCACAGGAAGGAAGGAAGGAAGGAAGGAAGGAAGGAAGGAAGGAAGGAAGGAAGGAAGGAAGGAAGGAAGGAAGGAAGGAAGGAAGGAAGGAAGGGTTCTATAACTTCTTAAGCCACGGAGGACTCATAAACCAGTATGCTGTTTTCCCCAAATGCAGAGGAAAAGGATGAGTATTTATTTTATTTATTTATTTTTATATGCCGCCCTTCTCCGGAGACTCAGGGCGGCTTACAATGTGCTAAGCAATAGCCTTCATACTTTTGTATATTTTATACAAAGTCAGCTTATTGCCCCCACAAATTGGGTCTTCAATTTACCTACCTTAGAAAGGATGGAAGGCTGAGTCAACCTTGAGCCTGGCGAGATTCGAACCTGCAGTAATTGCGGACAGCTGGTGTTAATCACAATGCTATCAGTCTGCTGAGCCACCAGGCCCATAGCACATGCTATATTTATACATATATATACATACACAGATACATATACATACACATGTATGTATGTATGTATATCACTGTCCATTTTGAATACCTAGCAGAAAGAGGAAATTTGAGAGTTCACAAGGTTGGTACTAGATGGAATAAAGCTGTGACTGAATCTAGTTGTTCTGCTTTGGATACCACGAAGCCCCTCTCAGAAGGTAACAAGGAAAACCAGTCAAGGAGAGAATGTGTATTGCGGACACTGCTCAAGCTTTATATGCCATTTCCTGGACAGAAGGGAGTGAACTGCCAATAATAATTGCACCAGTAGTGGGTTTCAAATTTTTTTTACTACCGGTTCTGTGGGTGTGGCCTGGTGGGCGTGGCATGGGAAGGATACTGTAAAATCTCCATTCCCACCCCACTCCAGGGGAAGGATACTGTAAAATCTCCATTCCCTTCCCAATCCAGGGGAAGGTTACTGCAAAATCCCCATTTCCCCCCAATCAGCTGAGACTCAGGAGACGGAGAATAGATGTGGGCGGGGCCAGTCAGAATTTTTACTGCCGGTTCTCCGAACTACTCAAAATTTCCGCTACCGGTTCTCCAGAACTGGTCAGAACCTGCTGAAACCTACCTCTGAATTGCACCCAGGTTTGCATTCAGGTTCGGAAAATTCGAGTTACACGCATTTGCATTAAAATCCAAACTAATCTCTTTCCAATTGCTACGCTAACAATCGCTTCATGAAATTCCTAGTCACCACGTCTGCTAATGGCGAGAGGTACTAGAGGACGTAATTTAGGAACAGCTGGTCGTTCAAAAACGGCCTATCCTTATACTGTGCTAAGCTGGCTCTCTGTATCATTTTATATAAATTGGGTGTTTTTAAATTCATTTTTTGGGCCAAAATTATTTAATGTACTTTTAATTGGTTTTTAACTTTTGTATGATGTATTTTTATCTTATGGCTGTTCACCGCCCTGAGTCCTTCGGGGGTAGGGTGGTATACAAATTGAATAAAAAATAAATAAATAAATAAAAATAAAAATCGTTTAAGATTCTTATGTTCAGTACAGTAGGGTTTAAAGGACGACCTTCTACCCTGTTCTCTCATCTGCACACAACTAAATTAGGGCATCATTTAATCGTTTGAAGGCACCAACGGAGGAGGTTATTTGAAAAATCAGCTGGACAAAACTTGAAAGCCCCCTTAGAAAAAGAAGAGAGGAGGAGGAGGAGGAGGCTGAACCATGGTGCGAGTAATATTTGTGATACCTCTGGGTGGATATAGTAAGGGTGGGGGGGAGAGATGAGAAACAGATGCTGGAGGCAGCTGTGAAAAGCAAACATTAGTTGAGCGTAAAGGGGTGATGTTAGAAGAATGCCACATGCTTTCCATTTTCACCAAGCGGTTTAAGGTGTTCCCTTCTTGTCAAATTTATGGGCAAGGCAACACATCCTCTTGCGCGTTAAGGAGAGCCAAATAAAATGTAAGAATTCGGCATGTGGGGTAGGCTAGAAAATACCCATAGCAGGTAGTCCTCGACTTACGACCACAATGAAGCCCAGCGTTTCTGTTGCTAAGCAAGACGCTTGTTAAGGGTGTTGTGCTCTATTTGATGACCTTTTTTTTTTTTGCCATGGTGATTTTAAGCAAATCACTGCATTGTTTAAGTGAACTAGGTGGTCATTAAGCAAATCGGGCTTCCCACAGTGGCTTTGCTTGTCGGAAGCCACATTGGGAAGATTGCAGATAATGCTCACATGACCTCGGAACAGTGCAACCGTCATAAATACATGTCAGTTGCCAAGCCCCCGAATTTTGATCCTGTGACTTTGGGAATGCTGCAATGGCCATAAGCTCAGGGGTGAAATGCTCTCGGTTCGGACCGGATCGCCCGATCCAGTAGCGATGGAGGCAGGTGGTTCGGAGAACCGGTAGCAAAAATTCCTGCCCCCCCCCCATGCCCAGCTGAGCCTCGCGCTCATCAGAGGCTTTTTTTTTTTTTTTACTTTTAAAAGCATTTTTCTACAACCTCTTCGGCTGAAAAAATGCTTTTAAAAATAAAAAATAAGTCTCTGATGATTGCGCGGCTCAGCTGGGATCGTCAAAGGCATTTAAAAGAAAAAAAGCCTCTGCCGATCAGGCAACTCAGCTGGGATCGTCAGAGCCTTTTGAAAGCATTTTTTTACAACCTCTTCGGCTGAAGAGGTTGTAGAAAAAAATGCTTTTAAAAGTAAAAAAAAAAAAAAATGGCCACGCCCACCCAGTCACATTAAACCCCCTCCCCACCAAGCCACACCTACAGAACCGGTAGCAACAAATTTTAGATTTCACCACTGCATAAGCGTGAGAACTGGCAATGACTTTTTTTCAGTGCTGTTGTAACTTTGAACAATGGCTAAATGAATGGTTGTATGGTTGAAGACTGCCTCTACGCACAGATGAAATAGAGTTTGCGGATGCTGGGTGTTGTCTTCGAAAAGAGTAAAAAGAAGAGAAACAACAGCCATAAGTTTTACTCTTTCCCTAAGCCAACGAGGAAGGGAAAAGTAGCCAGTTTTGCTTCTTTAAGGGCATGAATTTGTGCTACATTCTTCTCAGGTGTGAAATGCTCCCGGTTCGGACTGGATCGCCCGATCTGGTAGCGATGGCAGCGGGTGGTTCGGAGAACCGGTAGCAAAAATCCCTGCGCCCCCTCATCATGCCCAGCTGAGCCGCACGATCATCAGAGGCTTTTTTTTTAACTTTTAAAAGCATTTTTTCTACAACCTCTTCCGACGAAAAAATGCTGTTAAAAGTAAAAAAAAAAAAAAAAAAAAGCCTCTGATGATCGCGCGGCTCAGCTGGGATTGTCAGAGGCTTTTCAAAGCATTTTTTTCTGCAACCTCTTGGCCACCCCTGCATGGTGGTCTTGTAGTCCAACCCTCTGCTCATGTAGGAGACTGGACAGCCAGGACAAGTGGCTGTCCAGTCTCTTCTTAAAAGCCTCCAGTGATGGAGCCCCCACAATTTCTGAAGGCAAACTTTCCCCCTGGTTCTCAGTATCAGGAAGTTTCTTCTTAATTCTAAGTTGCTTTTCTCCTTGGTTAGTTTCCATCCATTGCTTCTTGTCTTGCCTCCAGGTGCTTTGGAAAACAGGTTGACACCCCCCCCCCCCTTTTCTTTGTGGCAGCCCCTCAAATACTGGAACATTGTTATCATGTAAGCCCTGATCACCCTTCTTTTCATTATATTAGACATGTCCAATTCCTGCAACCGTTCTTCATATGTTTTAGCCTCCAGCCCCCTAATCTTCTTTCTTGCTCTTCTCTTCACACTCTGTTCTTTCAGAATTTAATGTAAGCATGAAAAACCCACAGAGGGTGTAGATTGTGGGAGATTACACAGGAAAAAAGCAAATTACACAAATAGACCTCGCAAGGGTGGTTCCTTTCCGAGTGCAGAAAACGCGAGGAAATGTGGTTCTCATTTGAAGAAATTGTTTTTATCACACTGAAATAGTGCACGCAAAGAATCTGACTGCAACTTTGGTGGCAGAACTGACTAAATTGCAGAAGAGCCCATGGCCATCTTGATAGGAGGTAGATCTGACTGTTAAAAAGGTTCATAGCATTCTTTTTGTTAGCAATGCACACCTCAATAGGTTGGAGATGAATCATCAGAACTACCAGGATGAATTCATAAATTGTAGCTCGTTTACAATGATGGGTCCCCACCAGCTTCTAATATGACTCGTTCAATTCTTAGAAGATGAATTTAATGTTCTTTTCAGAAAGGAAATGAGAGCTTCTGTTTCATTTTTTTGACTAATCTCGGTGTCAGCTTCATTCATGGTTGGTTTTCCATGACTTCCTTGCTACATATATGTAGCTCGACAGTGGTCTGCCTTGAACAGCACGCCAAGCTTAAACAATGACGTGCTTGGTTGATTCTGAAGTACTGCATGTATACTTCCACCACAACTGATTACTGAAGATCTAGAATATTTCTTCTAACCCAAAGTTTTTGAAGTAGGATAGATGATAGATAGATAGATAGATAGATAGATAGATAGATAGATAGATAGACAGACAGACAGACAGACAGACAGACAGACAGACAGACAGACAACCGTGGATAGACAGACAGACAGATGGACGGATGGATACCATAGATAGATAGATAGATAGATAGATAGATAGATAGATAGATAGACAGACAGATAGAAAGACAGATACATACATACATACATACATACATACATACATACATACATACATGATAAATAATGGATGGATGGA